>NC_134887.1:28600542-28608042 GCF_041734735.1 Babylonia areolata | reverse complement strand
TTACCCACTTTAAAGAGCAGGATATAAGTATTGCCCACAGAATAGGCAAACCCATCAAAGAAAGAAATAGGCCGGTTAATGTAAAATCCTAGTCGAGAAAATCAAGGAACGAAGTTCTCTATAATTGGAAACAAACAAACAAACAAACAAAAACAGCTGAAGGGTTCTGGCATTTCTGTTCAGGAAGATCTGACTCGGATAAACGCAGTTAGGCTGAAGGACTGTCTAAGCACGAACACGTCCAACATGCCTGGTCCAAAAATGGCAAATCATATGTCAGTCTGAACACCACCGGCCGCGTGCTGCAAGTAGCAGGAGGAGAACTGGAGGATTTTCTGTGTGGGGAAGTAAGAAAAAGTGACGGCCCGAGGAATGCGGACCAGAGGCACCAGTACCAGCAGAACCACCGCACAGGACGACAGACATCCGCTAAAACATATACCGGTACTGTTGAGACGACTAGCGGTAGACAGTCACAATCCCCCGTCTCTTCCCGATCTCGATTCCGACCTTCATCCTCCAGTCCCTGCATTCCCGAAAAGCCCCCTCCCAGCATTCCCTTTAGACCTTCAACCACAGCAGTGGACTGTCTCTCTGCCATGCCAGCCGCTCCAGTGGCTTCCATCCCGGTGAACAGCTGCGTGCAGGCAGCGTGCATCTCTCCCACTCCTACAGGACCAAGGCAGGCTGCTGGCCCTGCTTCTTTGGGAACCCGGCAGGTTGCTGTCTCCACTCCTGTGGGAACCCGGCAGGTTGCTGCCTCCACTCCTGTGGGAACCGTGCAGGTTGCTGCCTCCACTCCTGTAGCAAAGACTGCCCTCTCCCTCCCCCCAACCCTTTTGGCAAAGCTTGTCAGAGAAAACATGTCGAATTTTCATGTGACTTTGAGATAAGTGTGACAGGCAGTAAAATCACTGTACAAGTTTCGTGTTTACGTTTGAATTTGATGCAGATTTTTCTAAAGAATTTTGCCAGGAATAACCCTTTTGTTGCCGTGGGTTCTTTTACGTGCGCTAAGTGCGTGCTAGCACACGGGACCTCGGTTTATCGTCTCATCCGAATGACTAGCGTCCAGACCACCACTCAAGGTCTAGTGGAGGGGGAGAAAACTATCGGCGGCTGAGCCGTGATTCGAACCAGCGCGCTCAGATTCTGTAGCTTCCTAGGCGGACGCGTTACCTCTACGCCATCACTCCACTGCAAGCAGCTCTTGGAAAATACCAGCACATGACAGTCGAGTAAGCGCTTGGAAAGTGAGCGGAGGAGCACAAGTGCCATTAGCCCCCCCCCCCTCTCTGTCTGTCTGTCTGTCTCTCTCCATCGATGACGTAGCTCTATGTACTTTCGGCATAGGAATCATAATTAATTCAGTTTTTTTTAAGTGCGCATAGTTGGTTCTTTTTTTTTATTACTATGTTTTTTAAACGCCCGTAGTAGGTGTTTTGTGGTTCAGCTAGGTGGTGGAACCCATCTGTAAGTGTAGATACAAGAGAGAATTTTTTTTTTAAGTTGTGGATTGGCAGTTGCTGCTAGAGCTTATGGTGGCTTTGAGGGGATGATGGTGATGGTGTGGGTATTTGTGTGGCGCCTGTCTTCGATGAGAGACCGGGTGAGTGGATTGATGCAGTTTGGGTCAAGCTGGTTCTGCTGAGATGGGCTGACCTCACGATGTCATTCACGAGATAACTATTCTGTCTCCACAGGACCATTCATTTACTCCACTCTTCCAAACACACTTTTATAGGTTGGTTGTATTTTCTCCGCCGTTGATTGCTTGATATGCTCACTTAAAACGTGTATGTGAGCAAGAAAATGCCAGAGATAATGTTTTTTGTTTGCTTGTTTTTTGTTTTGTATAATTATGTCCGATGAATGGAAAAGCAGTCGCCCTACCCGTGGGGGTGCCGGGGATGTTTCAGTATAAATAGCATCCCCGACTTTTGGAAATCTGTGTAGAAATTTCCTCTTTTCTATCACTTTCTTTGTTTCTGCCTATTTCTTCTGTCATTGTTGTCTCCTTTTTATGCCTTACCAGTCCATTCCACTTTCTTTTTTCGAGCAGGCCTTGACAGTTTTATTTGTTTGTTTGTTTGTTTGTTTTGTTCTATTTTCCGCAGTCTATGATGTGCTATCTTTGCTGTTTTGCGATTGGGTAGGGAGATGTAAACAATGGGATGGTACTAGCTACCCATTCTACAGCGCTGTTTGCCTTATGGCCTTTTTAAGTAATTTTGTTTGGTATGAAGTATTGTTCTTTTTTCCTTTTTCACGATTTGATTTTTTTTTTCAATAGAGAATAGTATGTGAATCAAGAATGTAACCACTGCATTGCGTGATTATGTACGTTGAACGAAATAGTCGCCCTCCGTTTCCCTCTTCGTACTTTCGTATTTTTCGCCAGTGAAAGAAGGAAGCCCGATGGGGTTTGACAGAGCAGGGGAAACAAAAATTAGGGTCAAGTCGTTGTGGCAATCGTGTACTGGAAGACAATGTGTGTGCGTGTGCGTGAACATGTGTGTGTGAGAGAGAGAGAAGGAGGGGGAGGGAGGGGGAGAGAGAGAGAATATAGCTGTTTATATCAATTAAGTATACCACCACTGCATTGCGTGGTTGTGTGCGATGAACTAAACAATTGCCTTTTTCTTTTATCTTTTTATCCTTAATCCATTGCCTGAGAGGGAATGGGGGTGAGGATCGAGAATAAAGCAAAGGATTTAAAGATGACGTTTAGCAGCAGTAGATATCAGTGGGGGGTGATAGGAGAACGGTGATACAAGGATCATGATTAGCGGTTTCAGGAGGGGTGTATGCGAAAGATGAGTACAAAAAACAAACAAACAAAAAACAAAACAAAAAAAAGAAGGGGAAAAAAGGGGGACAAAATAAAAACAGGGGATGGCCTAAGGAGGTTATTCTTGGATCTATTTTATTTTATTTTATTTTTCTTCGTTTTTCTTTTATTTCACCCAATGAGATAGCTTCTAAAGATTTTTTTTTCTCTCGAATATTAATTTCTTTTTTCATACTTTTCTTGTGTCCAAAATTCGAACAACAGAATGGCTGGTATGATGGTACTTTCAGAATCATTAAGAGGATCACGGAATCAGTGATGCACGAGGGATAGTCATGTAAACAATAATGGTGCACTCCATAGTTGGAGTGTACACTTAAATGTTTTTTATGTATGTTTAGGTGTATGTTTTGTGTTGCTTGCGCGTGCCTACACACCTGCTGTCTTATCTCCAGCCCTCACTGTGGGGTGTAATCAAGGTTCCATGTGTCTCTCTCTTTTAAATGTTCAAATGTTGATTTGAAATTTGTCCTAGTAATTCTATTCATAGTTTTCTGTACAAATGTTTTTGAAAAGAGTTGTGAAACACAATGTTAATAATATCAGTTAAGTGGAAACTTACGCTATCTCATTTCTAACGTTTTGATTCTTCACTGTCGTTGACCTGTGGCTTGACCCCCTTCACCAATTTCCCCAATTCCTACCATCACCACTACCCCCCAAAATGAGATCGTTTGGTTGTGATGATTGTTATGACATAGAGCTTTACTGTCATGAACGTTATGATAAAATTTTGTTGTTTTGAACTTTATTATAAAGTTTCCGTCTGGTAAACTTTATGATATATTTTCTGTGTATATGAATGTTGTTATATAGTGTTTTGTCATGGGGAATGACATTGTCTTAAGTTTTGTTGTGGTAAAATCATTGAAACAATTTTTGTTACCGCGGTAAACATTTGGCACGTACTTTTGTTCTGATAGATATTGTGATTCACAGTTTTGTTGTGGTGAAAATTATCACTTTTATCATGCTGACGATTGCCATGATGTGTATGTCAAGTGTTCTGGGTCTGTCGAACTGTAGGATCTCCAACAGAATGTTTGTTTTGTTACTGGTCTGAGTCTGTAGACACCAGTCTGGATTACTTTCCATGTTCATGCTTGTACCCCCACTCCCCCTTCCCCCTTCCCTCAACATCCACCCCCTCCCATCCCATGATTCCACCTGCATTGTCAGTCACATGACAGATGCTATTGTGTATCGGACAGACTGTTTCACAACAGATGCTTCCTCTGTTGGGATGACGATTATGTTATTGTTTTGTTTTTTGAGTATATATATATATATATATGTATGAATGTATATGTATAATCCAAGGTCATTTTCATATTTTCCTTCCACCTTCTGTCGTTACTAACTTTTTTGATTCTTTACTGTCATTACATCCTTTATTATTTCTTTCATCGGCCTGTGACTTTACCCCTTAACCCATTTATCCAAATCACCCCCTTCCCCGCAACCCCCTAACAACCCCACTCCCCCCCCCCACCCCCACCCCCTCCCCGCCCCCAATCAGTGTGCAGCCATTGAAATGGATAGCAGACAAAATGACTGTGACGTCCAGGCGGAGAGATGGTGAGCACAGAGCTGAGCACGAGTTGTCCATCCCGCAGTGTTACTGACCAGGAGGACCTGTGTGGACCCTGTGTGCAACAGATGCATTGTGTGTGTGGACGTGTTTCCTGATGTGGAGGTGATCCCTTCACTGGACTGGCTGCTGCCTGCAGTCCCTGTCCTGCACAGTGCAGTGCTGGTCAGCTCTCTCCTGGTGGGGAACGGGCAGGCGTTGGCTGTCTTGGAACTGTTGTGTGGCTGGTGTCTCCAAAACATCTGGAGACAATGCTGGCCTGCTTGGTATAACTGATTACCTGCCTGTAACTAACAGCAACAACTAAATGATTATTGTTATGGCCATGCCAGCTGCACAGGGGTGAATTCATTAAGCTACAGTCGTTATGACGACGACTTGAAAGTCACCTGCTTTCAGACATGTGACTGTACTGCTGCATTCTGTGACGCTTTTGCTGCTGCATACTGTATATATGAATAGTATATCGTAGTTTGATATATTATCTGTTCCTGCAGCATTTTGAAAATTGTTTTTCTTCTTTGTGTGACTTTCTGCTGCATGTCGCTATTACCATCATCATCATCATCATCATCATCATAACCACCGCCATCATCACCACCATTCTCTTCGCCATCATCATTGTATTTGGAGTTTGATTACGTCAGCTGTGATTTATAGATTTGAAACGCAGCATGTCTATGTATCCGAGCTTCATGGTGTCAGTGGAAACAAACATTCTGAAAGGAATCAAGTCACCTGTGTCTGTCAAAGGTCAGTTATTGACTGCATGATTTCCCATCCGGAGGGGCTGTAGACAAACCAGTCTGGTCCCTCGACTTTTCTGTGTTTGTTATTTGTACAGACATTTTAGTATGACGATGCTATATTCTTTATGCAGCAGATGTAGTGTAGCGTATATGGACAGTCCGCACGCTTTTACACCCCCTTGTAATTGCAATAAATAAGAGTATAAAAGAAGCACATATTGATAATTCTTGATGATGACAATGAAAGGTCAAACAGAATGCAGGTCATGCAATATTCACGATGGAAGCAGACAACAGACCAACGTGGAACGTGGAAGCAGAAAGACATGTTGCTCACGTTCTAACTTCTGTCGGAAATGTGACTGCAAGACAGAACACACACCTGGCCTTTCTTCTGACGATCTTTGTTCTGCTGCATGAGGGATTTTTTCTATTCAGAAAAAATTGTCTGTAGATAAGTGTTATATTTTTTGCTCCAGCAGTGTATTCTTTATATGCTTTTTTCCCCTGGTTAATCCATCATGTTTACATGTGTACCATTTCTGAAGAACCCCCAAAAGTTTTGAGTCACAGCTGTGTGTCTGTCCATGGACTGTGATTCTCACCACTCATGGACTGATTTCTGTATGCCTTGTTTCCATGGAAACAACATTGGAACAGAGGCCAAACCTGTCAGCCATGTTGACCTTTGACATGGCAGGTCACGTGATTAACGAAAACGGTCCCTGGCACAGTAAAGACTGTGATGACACCTGACCTTATTGTGCAGTACATAACGCTGTAAAATCCCACGGCTTGTCACGTGATCTATGGGGAAGGTCAGGGTCACAACAGAGTAAAATTTCTCTGACCTTCCATTTCGAGAATTTTGACAAATCTGGATCAAACAGTGATATTGATACTTCATTCTGTTTTTGCATGTCTGACTTATCAGAATAAGGTCTATACCTTAAAAGAAAACAAAAAAGAAACACTTGTACATAAAATTTAGTGGAGAATTTGCAGTGAATTTGAAGAAAAAAATGTGGTAGTAGTTTGCTTGGTTTCCTGTGAAATTATTCTCTTGTAACTTTTTCGAACGTGTTTATGTTTTAAATATCGCACCCCGTCCCATCTTCCCACCAGCACGCACTTCCCTTTCCTTCTCCTTGTGTCGTTACATCTGAACACTGACTTCCTGTCTGTCAGAGTGTTCTTACATCTGAACACTGACTTCCTGTCTGTGAGAGTGTTCTGACATCTGAACACTGACTTCCTGTCTGTGGAAGTGTTCTTACATCTGAACACTGACTTCCTGTCTGTGAGAGTGTTCTTACTTCTGAACACTGACTTCCTGTCTGTGAGAGTGTTCTTACTTCTGAACACTGACTTCCTGTCTGTCAGAGTGTTCTTACTTCTGAACATTTACTTCTATTTGTGAGGGTCTTCTTACTTCTGAACACTGACTTCCTGTCTGTGAGAGTGTTCTTACTTCTGAACATTTACTTCCTGTCTATGAGAGTGTTCTTACTTCTGATCACTGACTTCCTGTCTGTGAGAGTGTTCTTACTTCTGAACATTTACTTCCTGTCTGTGAGAGTGTTCTTACTTCTGAACACTGACTTCCTGTCTGTAAGACTGTTCTTACTTCTGAACACTGACTTCCTGTCTGTGAGAGTGTTCTTTCTTCTGAACACTGACTTCCTGTCTGTGAGAGTGTTCTTACTTCTGAACATTTACTTCCTGTCTATGAGAGTGTTCTTACTTGTGAACACTGACTTCCTGTGTGTCAGAGTGTTCTTACTTCTGAACACTGACTTCCTGTCTGTGGAAGTGTTCTTACTTCTGAACACTGACTTCCTGTCTGTGAGAGTGTTCTTACTTCTGAACACTGACTTCCTGTCTGTGAGAGTGTTCTTACTTCTGAACACTGACTTCCTGTCTGTCAGAGTGTTCTTACTTCTGAACACTGACTTCCTGTCTGTCAGAGTGTTCTTACTTCTGAACACTGACTTCCTGTCTGTGAGAGTGTTCTTACTTCTGAACACTGACTTCCTGTCTGTGAGAGTGTTCTTACTTCTGAACACTGACTTCCTGTCTGTCACAGTGTTCTTACTTCTGAACATTTACTTCCTGTCTGTGAGAGTGTTCTTACTTCTGATCACTGACTTCCTGTCTGTCAGAGTGTTCTTACTTCTGAACATTTACTTCCTGTCTATGAGAGTGTTCTTACTTCAGAACACTGACTTCCTGTCTGTGAGAGTGTTCTTACTTCTGAACATTTACTTCCTGTCTATGAGAGTGTTCTTACTTGTGAACACTGCCTTCCT
>NC_134887.1:28575542-28593042 GCF_041734735.1 Babylonia areolata | reverse complement strand
GAGGCAACATGAAACAGGTCTTTAACATTATTGTGAAGACATGGCTGGATTCTGCAAAGCCAGAGGCAACATGAAACAGGTCTTTAACCTGCGAACCCATTGCACAAAAACCTCCAGCACCAGAAGAAAGTTCTATGTCTTCACAGACTTCACGAAGGCCTTTAACAGAGTCTAATGGAAGGCCTCTGGGTCACACTGAAAATAACATCGGGCAAAAGCTTACCAACACCATCTAGCAACTATACTCCAAAGCAACCAGTGTGGTGCTCATACAAAGTGCAACTGGGGAGTGGTTCCAAATTTCGATTGGTGTCCTTTAAGGCAGCGTTCTGAGACATGAACCCTCACAGCAGATTTGGAAGAAGAATCCAAGACATGGAACTGAGGTGTTATTGCAAGATACAAAACGTCAGATACACTGACCATACATGTGTCACAAACGAACAAATGTGTCAGAGAATCAAGCAGCACATTGGACCACATGCAGAACCGCTGATAGCAGCTGAGAAAGGAAAACTGTGACGGTATGGCCAAAACAAGATCTAACGGCCTTGTTAACCCTTTCACCGCCAGTCAATTTAGAGTACAAAATTCCCTTGTGGTATAAACACAGAAAAGACAGTGGCTAACAATAGTTAGGGATTACCCCTGCGATGTATAGAAAATATGGCTTATCCTACCACTGAATATTATGAGCAGTAGGTTCATGGATGACAGACCAATGAAAGGTCACCTTTCAGTGACATGGGTCCCCTCTACCACGCCTGTGCATAAATGCGAGCTTGGCGGTGAACGGGTTAACTCTCTCCATACGAACGGCGAAAGAGACGACGTTAACAGCGTTTCACCCCAATAACCACCATCAAAATATTACCAGCGGAAGGCTCTTACACTGAAGAGGTGAATGTTGACAACGAATACCACAATTCTGACGACGGAAGCTAAAGGTTGGGTCATTCAGACACCCACTGGACATCCGAGGAGTCTGTGTAGAGGAGAAGAGAGGACTGACCGTACTGAGTGAGTTAAAACATCCTCCAAGGAACTGTTCAAGGAGGGATATGCATGGGAAGACAGAAAAAGACAAAAACGTTGCGCCGACAAACTGCAGAACGGACGGGAAAGAAATGCAGAGATCCAGGCTTTGACATACAACTGACAGACATGGAGAATTATAACGAACATGTTTGTGTGATGCACTGACTGTTCACAGAAGAAGAAGAAGGAGGAGAAGAAGGACGAGGAGGAGGAGGAATAGATAAATATCATAACTCTCACATGTATCGTTGTACAAATTAACTGTGACGTGTAACAGGTACACGGAAGAAGGAAGAACACAGAGGGTAACACTAAGAAAACCTGGAGAGGGGAGTTGAACTACCTTCACATTTGTGTGTGCCAGGCCCAGAGGTGATGTCCCAGGATTTATTACTTTTAGATTTCACTCCATTTATAACACTGATAATAAGGGCGTCGGTTTGCTGAAAGCAGGATGTTTACAATCTGTGCATTCAATTTGAAGCTGAAAGGGCCTGTCACATGACGTTCTTCCTTGTTGACTCACACACACACACACACACAGAGAAGTGTATGGCTGTACAGAAAAACACGTATCTTGGCAACAACAGTGACGTAGAACAGGTGACAGCAGGCTGTTGTCAGAGGACAGGGTTGTGCTCATTCAACCAAATACCTCTGTCAAAAACAGGCAGGTTTGTGTTACAGTGAACAGTGCCGTGTGCACCTGGCGTGTCTCTGTCTTTGCTATGATCTTCCTGTTTGCACCTTACATGTCTGTGCCTTACGTCTGTACACCTGTTTCATCAAAACGTAACTTAATGTAACCTTCGTCACCTCCACATCTCTCCAGACAACAGGTAAGAGCCAGCAGTGTGCTGGTCAGACTGACAATACTTTGAGTGTTGTCCTCAACACAGTGTGATTTACATGTGTATGTCTGTCAGAACCTGTTTGTGTGAACCTGTAATGATAGGGCGTGGCACAGTTTGGGGTTTGATTTTATCGTGATATTGATACATCAGTGCTCGTGTGTTTATGAGTAACTATAACATTGATCATAGTAATTCGTTTTAAGGATTGGACATCAGCATGTGGGTCTCCGGGCTGTCTCTGTCATTGCAACCAGCGTGTAGGAGCTGGGCTTTGTCATTGTCTTTGTTCATCCAGTTCACTGATGAGGGAGGAAGGTTTGTCATACACATACAAAACAACACGTTACCGTGTGTGTGTGTGTGTGTGTGTGTGTGTGTGTGTGTGTGTGTGTTTCCGTGCGTGCGTCCATATACGAGCCTACCGAACCTATCCGTGTGATCGTGTATGTGAATCTTTGAGATCGGAAAAAGAACAGACAAATTAACCAGTCCATAAGTCTGTTGATTCGGATTCATTAATGCTTCAGCGTGTTTTTACCTCAGTGTATCTCTTCAATGTAGTTAACATATCTAACGGATGAGGAGTGATGGATTAAAGACAGGAGGAGAAGAACAGTGGGGGATGGGGGAGGGGGGCACGGGTCAAGAAAGAGGTAATAAAATGATGTAATCAATATTTTACTGTAGTGTTGGAGTTTCTATCATGCAAACCATCGTATATAAACAAACCATTAAAACAAATGCATTTGTAAGAAAGTTGTGTTATGTTAGAGAGTTACTGACGGTGAAATGTGTAACAAGTGCCAACATTAAAATAACTGAAAGCATGGTACTGTTTGGCATAGCTCAAAGTGTACGCCCTGATACAGTTTTCGACATGTTAATACTTCTTGGTGTGTGTGTGTGTGTGTGTGTGTGTGTGCATGCATGCGTGTGTGCTTATTCGTGCATGCGCGTGCGCGCGTGCGTGTGTTCGTATGTGCACCCGCGAGCTCGCGTGTCTGTGGTACCGAGGTAAATATTGCTTTCAAATCCACAAGGAATAACCTAAGGTTTGGTGTCCCCCCTCTACCACCCACCCCTTCACCTCCTCCTCCACTCCCAACCCACGTAACCCTTCACCACCCCTTTCCTCCCCCCTCACCTCATTCCCCCCCTCCCCTCTATCGACCAGGTGTTTGAGTTCTGATCCAGTGTTCGCCCGGTGATCAGGGTTCGAGGCGCCGTTTCGGCACGGTGCTGTGTCCTTGGGAAAGGCAGATAACTTCGCTTTTCCTCACACCACCCAGGTGTGGGTGGGTACCTGTTTTCGGTCAGGCAATGTTGAAGGAGAGGAGGGGGCCCTGGTTTCCTGTGTCCAGCCCTAGACACAGTGGATATGAATTCACTGCCTTCCTGTGTCCAGCCCTAGACACAGTGGATATGAATTCACTGCCTTCTTGTATCCTGCCCTAGACACAGTGGATGTGAATTCACTGCCTTCCTGTATCCAGCCCTAGACACAGTGGATATGAATTCACTGCCTTCATCTATCCTGCCCTAGACACAGTGGATGTGAATTCACTGCCTTCCTGTATCCAGCCCTAGACACAGTGGATATGAATTCACTGCCTTCCTGTATCCAGCCCTAGACACAGTGGATATGAATTCACTGCCTTCCTGTGTCCAGCCCTAGACACAGTGGATATGAATTCACTGCCTTCCTGTATCCAACCCTAGACACAGTGGATATGAATTCACTGCCTTCTTGTATCCAGCCCTGGACACAGTGGATATGAATTCACTGCCTTCCTGTATCCAGCCCCAGTCACAGTGGATATGAATTCACTGCCTTCCTGTATCCTGCCCTAGACACAGTGGATATGAATTCACTGCCTTCTTGTATCCTGCCCTAGACACAGTGGATATGAATTCACTGCCTTCATCTATCCTGCCCTAGACACAGTGGATGTGAATTCACTGCCTTCCTGTATCCAGCCCTAGACACAGTGGATATGAATTCACTGCCTTCCTGTATCCAGCCCTAGACACAGTGGATATGAATTCACTGCCTTCCTGTGTCCAGCCCTAGACACAGTGGATATGAATTCACTGCCTTCTTGTATCCAGCCCTGGACACAGTGGATATGAATTCACTGCCTTCTTGTATCCAGCCCCAGACACAGTGGATATGAATTCACTGTCCCGATGGCCTGAAAAAGGCTATGAGACCTTTAACCTTTCAACCTTAACCCATTCCCCGCGTGTAATTCCATTCCTTCCTTCCCACAACAAAAACGTTCCTCAGGACACTTTACAAGGGGTTGTAATGTTCACCAATGGAGAGTCCAGTCATGATAAAAGTTCCTCTGTAAATTCTGGATCACTCAAGGGCTTCAACTTCTGTCACCCCCCAACCCTCTCTACCCTGTGATAATCCAGTGATACCTGCTCTGCACTGCCAACACTGTCTGTCCCTGATCATTGGTGAGGTTCCTTCACCTCCCTCATCACCAACTCCATCATTACCACCTCCCCCATTAACACCTCTCTCATTACCACCCCCTCCCGATTACCTCCTCCCTCTTTACCAACCCCTCCCCATTACCACCTCCCTCATTACCACCTCCCACATTACCACCTCCCACATTACCATCTCCACCTCCCACATTACCACCTGCCCCATTACCACCTCCCACATTACCACCTCTCCCATTGCCATCTCTCATTACATCCTCATACATTACCATCTTCCCCATTACCACCTTCCATATTACCACCCCTCATTACCACCTCTCTCATTACCAACTCCCGCATTACCACCTCCCCATTTACCACCTCCCCCATTACCACCCCCTCTCCACTACCATCTCCCCCATTACAACGTCCAACGTTACCATCTTCCACATTACAACCTCCCCCATTACCATCTCCCTCATTACCACGCCGCTAATACCATCCCTCATTACCATGTCTTTCATTACCATCCCCTCCATTACCACCTCCTCCATTACCACCCCCTCCATTACCACCTCCCACATTACAGTCTCCCCTATTATCATCTTCCTCATTACCACCCCCTCTCCATTACTATCTCAACACATTACCATCTCCAACATTACCACCTCCCATATTACCACCTCCCCCATTACCACCTCCCCCACTACCACCTCCTCCATTACCACCTCCTCCGTTATCACCTCCTCCATTACCACCTCCTCCGTTATCACCTCCTCCATTACCACCTCCTGAATTATCACCTCCTCCATTACAACCTCCTCCATTACAACCTCCACCACTACCACCTCCCCTTTTATCACCTCCCTCATTATCACCTTCCGAATTACCACCTTCCGAATTACCATCTCTCCCATTACCCAAATTACCATCTCCCCACTACCACCTCCTCCATTGCCACCACTTTTATTACCACCCGCCATTGCCCCCCCCCCCCCTTTTACAACCTGCCTCATTACCACCTCCCTCATTACAACCTCCCTCATTACCACCTCCACCATTACCACCTCCCCAATTACCACCTCACCCATTACCAAAATTACCACCTCCCCCATTACCACCTCCCCAAACCATGCTGTCACCATCAACCATCGTCACTTTAACTCGAACATGTAAACTGGTGTACATAGCAGGCTTTATATGTCCCTTAAGACCACATATGATTCTGTCCTTGTGTGTGTATGTGATAAGTGTATTTTTTCTGATTTTTCGATTGTCCACAGGTTGTTAAACAGGGTTGTCTGCTAAACCCTCAGTTATTTTCGTTTTTCATTAATGAACTTGCTGTTGAACTATCCAAAAACGGGCAGGCATGAAATTCAGATGATTCCAGGGGCAGTAGAACTGTTTTTGATGTTATTTTCAGATGATATTGTGTTTTTGTCTGATACAGCCTTTGGGTTGCAGAATCAACTACCTGTTCTAAAGCAAGAAGCAGACAGATTGCGACTAACTGTAAATCTTGAAAAGACTAACGGTATATTTTTTTTTCGAAATGGGGGCCACCTTTCAGCACATGAAAAAGGGTTTTATGGAGATAAAGAATAACTGTGACGAATTCCTATAAGTATTTGGGGATGTTATTTACCACGAAATTGAGTCTGTCGTCTGCTTGAGCTGAAACAAGCAAAAAAGGGAAAAAGGGGCAATAGAAATTCTTAAATCTTTTCGGAAGCTACGTTCCATCGATATGAATCTTTTCTGGAAAACTGTTTGACACGCAAGTTGAACTGTTTTTGGCTTATGCAGCAGAAATTTTGGGACTTTTGATTAACAATCAACTTGAAAATGTGCACACATTTGCTATTAAACGTTTTCTTGGCGTTCCACTACACTCATCAAACACAACTTTATATTCGGAAACCGGTAGATATCCACCGTATGTTAAGACTTTCGTAAAATGTGTGAAATATTGGATGAAGTTGACAAGGCTACCGGCTTGCAGATTATGTAAGCAAGCGTATGAGATGATGTTAGTGCAAGAAGAGAAATGTAAACAAAACTGGCTTTATCAAATCAAATGTACTTTAAGTGAACATGGATTTGGACTTGTTTGGATGTGTCAAGGAGTGGGTTACGAAAATGCGTTCATCTCAGAATTTAAAGATAGATTGATAGCGTGCTGTCAGCAAAATTGGCATAGCGCACGGAGAAATGGAAAGTAGTGATAAATATAGTTGGTTCTTTTCTTTTAAGACAGCATTTCAGACAGAAAGACATATTTGAATCGTAACAAACAGGTGACACAGAGTCAGTCTTGCTAGATTTAGATTGAGAACAGTCGGGCTGAATGCTAACAAAAGATGATTTGAGACTGGTGGATTAACAGCATCTCCTTGTCCAATGTGTGGCGAGGGTAAAGAAGATGAGGAACATTTCATATTCAGTTGCAAAGGATACGATGAGGTTCGGGAAAGGTACACACTCTTTAATACAGCTGCAGCAAAGAGAAAAGACCTAGTCAGTGTTTTAACATCAGATGACGAAAGTATTATCCTCTCAGTTGCAAAATACGTCTCAGAGGCAGTGAATATTCGGAAAAATAGAATAACTGATAAATGAATAAAAACGCCTGTTAATACAAAATGTGTGAAAACATTAATGGTATCCCAAATAATTATCTTGAAGGATAAAATATAAGCAGATAGAATTGCAATTCGGATGGTCAATCTGATGATGATGTTTTTGTGTAATTCATTGGTTCTTTACTTATATAATTTTCGTAATATTTGGTGCGTTAGTATTTTTGTTTTGTTTTACTTTTTTCCCAATGATTGGATAAAACGACACTGTAACTTCCCCTGTATCCTCCCTGTCACATGGGCTGTTATGCTAATGACAGTCAAAGTGTCAAAAGTCTCTCTCTGACAACCATGAGCATTTTAACGGTTATTACACATATTTACAGGCACACGAACATGAACACCCATGTACAGGCTCGCACATGCACCAACACACACACACACACACACACACACACACACACACAATATATATATATATATATATATATATATATATATATACAGAGAGAGAGAGAGAGAGAGAGAGAGAGAGAGATGTGTGTGTATATCAAGACACACTTGAACACACTTTGTGTGTCTCTGTGTGTGTTTAACTGAAGACGACTCGACTTTATTTATTTGCACGAAACTGAAAAGGATTTAACATTTTTTATATCCATAAAAAAGAGCAATGTGTGTGTGTGTTTGTGTGAGTGTGTGTGTGTGTGTGTGTGTGTGTGTGTGTTACAGACACCAGTCATTAACTACAATGGCTACAGGAGGCAGAGAGGAGGACACCCACATCTGTGCTTTATGTCTGGGAAGTTACGTTCAGCCTCAGTCTCCTAAACAGAAAACTGGTGCCCAGGACATGTGTAAGATTCACCCAGATGAAAAGCTGAGGTTCTACTGCATGAAGTGTGATGAAACCATCTGCATCAGTTGTAAACTAACGAAACATGAAGGCCACAAAACAGATGACCTGGCTACAGCAGCCGCCCACAAAAAGAAAGAACTGCAAGACGACAAAGCTCGTCTTGAGCGTGCCGTGTCTGACATGACGAAGAGAGTGACATCACTGCATGAAGACCGACAATCCATTGACAAGAAGAGAGCAGCAGTGGAGAAAAACATCCACGACCGACACGCCACTATGGTGGCTGCTGCCGACACACACAGAGACAAAGAGCTGCAATCCTTAACGTCTCAGCACGCAGACCTGGACAAGGACGTTGTCGGTGATATTGCACAACAGGAAGGCAACAAGGCGGAGCTCTCCAGTCTCCTCCAACGTCTCAACGACGCCATCACCTCCGGGACAGATGGCCACGTCGTCACTGTCGCCAAGGAGATGAGAAGTGGGCGTGGCAGCCAGCAAGAGATAGACGCTCTGACGTCAGGAGAAGAAAGACCACTCCGAAGACCCGTTCTTCAGTTTAACGTCAGCGCTGACGTAATGATGCAGACAACACGTGACTACCTGGGCAGTGTACGCACGATGGAGATGGAGAGGAAAGGGCCTGAAGTTAGGGTCACAGAGCGCTTTCAGTGTGCACAGGACCCTGACGTGGAGGTCTTTTCACTTTGTCATAGGGATGGAAATCCACCTGTAGTGCGTGTGTCATATGAGCGGTGTGGGGGGAAGGAGGACGATCCAGTGAAAGGATTCACAGAGACAGGGGAATGTGTGGGCACTGGTGCTGGTGAGGATATGGGCAAAGTGTCCTGCAGAAGTTATGCTAAAGGACGCAGTATGATTCCACTTCCAGAGCCAGACATGTTTATCACGTACTGCAAGTCACCAGCTGCTGCACACTTCAGACTGGAAAACCACCTGTCGGGACGGGCAGACATCAAGAGAGACACAGTGACATCCACAGACCCACTCGGGACAGAAACAAAAACACAGTTCAGCATCCAGGTGGGCCCTCACCGTGCATTCGACGTGAACGAAACAGAGCAGCATTTCGCTGTGGTTGAGGAAGCTGGACAGTCCACATTATGGCGCAGTGTCCGCTTGTACCGACGGTCAGTGGAGAAGGCGGTCAGTACGTACAGCCCTCCTGCACCAAGGTTCCTGCCCTCTGACGTGTGTTTCTACACACTAGGAGGACAGGAGGTGCTGCTGGTCACTGATGAACTCAACGACGCCATTCACGTGGTCACCATCCAAGGGGACACAATGCGGTTTCAGAGTTACCTGTGTGGGGGTTGTCCGTCCCTGATTCAGCCCACAGCCATCACTGTCGATGTTAAGGGTCGTCTGTGGGTGGCCTGTAGGGGAGGGGCTGTCTTGATGATAGAACAGGTGGCTTGATGTGTGTGTGTGTGTGTGTGTGTGTGTGTGTGTGTGTGTATGTGTGTGTGTGTGTGTGTGACAGATCCCTTAATATATATATATGTATGTGTGTGTGTGTGTGTGTGTGTGTGTGTGTGACAGATCCCTTAATGTGTGTGTGTGTGTGTGTGTGTGTGTGTGTGTGTGTGTGTGTTTGTGTGTGTGTTCTGGCTTGATCCCGGCAGCATCTGGTGGATTTAGGTTGAAGCCTGAGTGTGGCTACCTACATGACGGGGTTAAAAAAGAGAAGAAGACAGAAATCAAGGACAATGACGACGGTTCAGAATGTTAGTGTAGGCCGGTTGTGTTGATTCTCTGCTACTGAGTTTGTTAGTATGAAACATCATCGTGTCAGCTGTTCTGGTCAAGAAATGAAATTGTGACTGATATATATATATATATATACATATATCATTCATTCATTCATTATGCCCATCGCTCCTGGTGGAGCATAGGCCATCGACGACCCCTCGCCATCACACTCTGTTCTGGGCTGTTCTGGCCATTCCAGTCCAGTTGGTCCCTTGCTGCTTCAGCTCTGCCTCGGTATCTCGCCTCCAGCTGTTGCGAGGCCGACCTCTCTTCCTCTTTCCCTGCGGGTTCCAGGTCAGGGCCTGGCGTGTGATGCTAGACGCTGGCTTCCTGAGGGTGTGTCCGATCCAGCTCCACTTCCTCCGCAGTATCTGTTTAGCCACTGGTTCCTGTCCCGCTCGCTCCCACAGATCTTCGTTTCGGATCTTCTCCTGTCATCGGACCTTGTAGATGCGCTACAGACAGGTTTTGAAGAATGAACAAGGGTTCAAAAATTTAGATTTTCTTTTTTTGTGTGTGTATGAAGAAAATATCATGGCGAGCTCAAGTAGGATCTGACAGATGTGGTAGAGATGTCAATTTGTGATCTTTGCTGCGTGTGGACAAGAGTGACATTCAGTCTCAGACTGATTATGTACAGAGACTATACGGTCTAGTCCCCTGCTCACTGGAAAGATGGAAAGGTGGGTTACAATATTGATCACAACTGATATCCATAGTTTTTCTGCCTACGGAAAATCATTCTTTTATCGGAATTATAGGGGGCACAAAAGGAAATTATACAAACATTAATTACAGTAATGTTTCCGTGAAATAATTTGTGTATTCTACTTGTGTTTGTAGATGACAAGTAATAATATCAAAGTTTGGAACTTACACTATGGGGAAAAAAGGCCAGAAAAGAAACAGAGATAGCCATGGTGATGGTGAAAAAAGTGATTCGTCGTCAGAAAGTAGCCAGGACCACAGACTGAATAGGTCGAGTTGGAAGACAACACGCTCTCGTAGTAAAGCACGCAGAATGGACACAGGTGAAGTCAGTGACAGTCAGCTGAAAATTTCGAATTTCACGGTCACAGAGACTGGTCAAGAGAGAGATAGTCAAGATGAAGAGAGAGTGAACACAGAGGTCAGTGGTGGGATACAAGAGGTGATTATAAGAATAGAAAGACTGGAAGCCTGTGTACTGAGGGGGAATGAGGTCGTTATAGAAAAACTGGAAGTGTTAGCTGGTCAGGTTTTTTTTTATCTGCAAATAGAAACTAGAGAACTCAAGTTGAAGGTGGAAAAAATCGAAGAAGAGCAAAGACAATCCTCTGAGGAAATCCCACTTTAAAGAGCAGGGTAAAAGTGTTGCCCACAGAATAGGCAAACCCATCAAAGAAAGAAATAGGCCGGTTAATGTAAAATCCTAGTCGAGAAAATCAAGGAAAGAAGTTCTCTATAATTGAAAACAAACAAACAAACAAACAAAAACAGCTGAAGGGTTCTGGCATTTCTATTCAGGAAGATCTGACTCGGACAAATGCAGTTAGGCTGAAGGACTGTCTAAGCCCGAACACGTCCAACATGCCTGGTCCAAAAATGGCAAATCATATGTCAGTCTGAACACCACCGGCCGCGTGCTGCAAGTAGCAGGAGGAGAACTGGAGGATTTTCTGTGTGGGGAAGTAAGAAAAAGTGACGGCCCGAGGAATGCGGACCAGAGCCACCAGTACCAGCAGAACCACCGCACAGGACGACAGACATCCGCTAAAACATATACCGGTACTGTTGAGACGACTAGCGGTAGACAGTCACAATCCCCCGTCTCTTCCCGATCTCGATTCCGACCTTCATCCTCCAGTCCCAGCATTCCCGAAAAGCCCCCTCCCAGCATTCCCTTTAGACCTTCAACCACAGCAGTGGACTGTCTCTCTGCCATGCCAGCCGCTCCAGTGGCTTCCATCCCGGTGAACAGCTGCGTGCAGGCAGCGTGCATCTCTCCCACTCCTACAGGACCAGGGCAGGCTGTGGCCCTGCCTCTCTGGGAACCAGGCAGGTTGCTGACTCCACTCCTGTGGGGACCAGGCAGGTTGCTGTCTCCACTCCTGTGGGAACCAGGCAGGTTGCTGCCTCCATTCCTGTGGGAACCAGGCAGGTTGCTGCCTCCACTCCTGTGGGAACCAGGCAGGTTGCTGACTCCACTCCTGTGGGAACCAGGCAGGTTGCTGTCTCCACTCCTGTGGGAACCAGCCAGGTTGCTGACTCCACTCCTGTGGGAACCAGGCAGGTTGCTGTCTCCACTCCTGTGGGAACCAGGCAGGTTGCTGACTCCACTCCTGTGGGAACCAGGCAGGTTGCTGACTCCACTCCTGTGGGAACCAGGCAGGTTGCTGACTCCACTCCTGTGGGAACCAGGCAGGTTGCTGCCTCCACTCCTGTAGCAAAGACTGCCCTCTCCCTCCCCCCAACTCTTTTGGCAAAGCGATTCATTTATCCTGTCAGAGAGAACATGTCGAATTTTCATGTGACTTTGAGATAAGTGTGACAGGCAGTAAAATCACTGTACAAGTTTCGTGTTCACGTTTGAATTTGATGCAGATTTTTCTAAAGAATTTTGCCAGGAATAGCCCTTTTGTTGCCGTGGGTTCTTTTACGTGCGCTAAGTGCGTGCTAGCACACGGGACCTCGGTTTATCATCTCATCCGAATGACTAGCGTCCAGACCACCACTCAAGGTCTAGTGGAGGGGGAGAAAACTATCGGCGGCTGAGCCGTGATTCGAACCAGCGCGCTCAGATTCTGTAGCTTCCTAGGCGGACGCGTTACCTCTACGCCATCACTCCACTGCAAGCAGCTCTTGGAAAATACCAGCACATGACAGTCGAGTAAGCGCTTGGAAAGTGAGCGGGGGAGCACAAGTGCCATTAGCCCCCCCCCCCCCCCCCACCCCCACCCCCTCTCTGTCTGTCTGTCTGTCTGTCTGTCTCTCTCCATCGATGACGTAGCTCTATGTACTTTCGGCATAGGAATCATAATTAATTCAGTTTTTTTTTAAGCGCGCATAGTTGGTGTTTTTTGTGGTTCCGCTAGATGGTAGAAACCATCCGAAAGTGAATGTGAAAGTTCTTTTGTTCTTTTTTTTTATTACTATGTTTTTTAAACGCCCGTAGTAGGTGTTTTGTGGTTCAGCTAGGTGGTGGAACCCATCTGTAAGTGTAGATACAAGAGAGAATTTTTTTTTTAAGTTGTGGATTGGCAGTTGCTGCTAGAGGTTATGGTGGCTTTGAGGGGATGATGGTGATGGTGTGGGTATTTGTGTGGCGCCTGTCTTCGATGAGAGACCAGGTGAGTGGATTGATGCAGTTTGGGTCAAGCTGGTTCTGCTGAGATGGGCTGACCTCACGATGTCATTCACGAGATAACTATTCTGTCTCCACAGGACCATTCATTTACTCCACTCTTCCAAACACACTTTTATAGGTTGGTTGTATTTTCTCCGCCGTTGATTGCTTGATATGCTCACTTAAAACGTGTATGTGAGCAAGAAAATGCCAGAGATAATGTTTTTTGTTTGCTTGTTTTTTGTTTTGCATAATTATGTCCGATGAATGGAAAAGCAGTCGCCCTACCCGTGGGGATGCCGGGGATCTTTCAGTATAAATAGCATCCCCGACTTTTGGAAATCTGTGTAGAAATTTCCTCTTTTCTATCACTTTCTTTGTTTCTGCCTATTTCTTCTGTCATTGTTGTCTCCTTTTTATGCCTTACCAGTCCATTCCACATTCTTTTTTCGAGCAGGCCTTGACAGTTTTGTTTGTTTGTTTGTTTTGTTCTGTTTTCCGCAGTCTATGATGTGCTATCTTTGCTGTTTTGCTCTGGCGATTGGGTAGGGAGATGTAAACAATGGGATGGTACTAGCTACCCATTCTACAGCGCTGTTTGCCTTATGGCCTTTTTAAGTAATTTTGTTTGGTATGAAGTATTGTTCTTTTTTCCTTTTTCACGATTTGAATTTGTTTTTTTCAATAGAGAATAGTATGTGAATCAAGAATGTAACCACTGCATTGCGTGATTATGTACGTTGAACGAAATAGTCGCCCTCCGTTTCCCTCTTCGCACTTTCGTATTTTTCGCCAGTGAAAGAAGGAAGCCCGATGGGGTTTGACAGAGCAGGGGAAACAAAAATTAGGGTCAAGTCGTTGTGGCAATCGTGTACTGGAAGACAATGTGTGTGCGTGTGCGTGAACATGTGTGTGTGTGGGAGAGAGAAGGGGGGGTGGGGGGGTGGGGGAGAGAGAGAGAATATAGCTGTGTATATGAATTAAGTATACCACCACTGCATTGCGTGGTTGTGTGCGATGAACTAAACAATTGCCTTTTTCTTTTATCTTTTTATTCTTAATCCGTTGCCTGAGAGGGAATGGGGGGTGAGGATCGAAAATAAAGCAAAGGATTTAAAGATGACGTTTAGCAGCAGTAGATATCAGTGGGGGTGATAGGAGAACGGTGATACAAGGATCATGATTAGCGGTTTCAGGAGGGGTATATGCGAAAGATGAGTACAAAAAACAAACAAACAAAAAACAAAACAAAAAAAAAGAAGGGGAAAAAAGGGGGACAAAATAAAAACAGGGGATGGCCTAAGGAGGTTATTCTTGGATCTATTTTATTTTATTTTATTTTTCTTCGTTTTTCTTTTATTTCACCCAATGAGATAGCTTCTAAAGATTTTTTTTTCTCTCGAATATTAATTTCTTTTTTCATACTTTTCTTGTGTCCAAAATTCGAACAACAGAATGGCTGGTATGATGGTACTTTCAGAATCATTAAGAGGATCACGGAATCAGTGATGCATGAGGGATAGTCATGTAAACAATAATGGTGCACTCCATAGTTGGAGTGTACACTTAAATGTTTTTTATGTATGTTTAGGTATATGTTTTGTGTTGCTTGCGCGTGTCTACACACCTGCTATCTTATCTCCAGCCCTCACTGTGGGGTGTAATCAAGGTTCCATGTGTCTCTCTCTTTTAAATGTTCAAATGTTGATTTGAAATTTGTCCCAGTAATTCTATTCATAGTTTTCTGTACGAATGTTTTTGAAAGAGTTGTGAAACACAATGTTAATAATATCAGTTAAGTGGAAACTTACGCTATCTCATTTCTAACGTTTTGATTCTTCACTGTCGTTGACCTGTGGCTTGACCCCCTTCACCATTTCCCCCAATTCCTACCATCACCACTACCCCCAAAAATGAGATCGTTTTGTTGTGGTGATTGTTATGACATAGAGCTTTGTTGTCATGAACGTTATAATAAAATTTTGTTGTTTTGAACTTTATTATAAAGTTTCCGTCTGGTAAACTTTATGATGTATTTTCTGTGTATATGAATGTTGTTATATAGTGTTTTGTCATGGGGAATGACATTGTCTTAAGTTTTGTTGTAAAATCATTGAAACAATTTTTGTTACCGCGGTAAACATTTGGCACGTACTTTTGTTCTGATAGATATTGTGATTCACAGTTTTGTTGTGGTGAAAATTATCACTTTTATCATGCTGACGATTGCCATGATGTGTATGTCAAGTGTTCTGGGTCTGTCGAACTGTAGCATCTCCAACAGAATGTTTGTTTTGTTACTGGTCTGAGTCTGTAGACACCAGTCTGGATTACTTTCCATGTTCATGCTTGTACCCCCACTCCCCCTTCCCCCTTCCCTCAACATCCACCCCCTCCCATCCCATGATTCCACCTGCATGTGTCAGTCACATGACAGATGCTATTGTGTATCGGACAGACTGTTTCACAACAGATGCTTCCTCTGTTGGGATGACGATTATGTTATTGTTTTGTTTTTTGAGTATATATATATATATGTATGTATGTATATGTATAATCCAAGGTCATTTTCCTATTTCCCTTCCACCTTCTCTCGTTACTAACTTTTTTGATTTTTTACTGTCATTACATCCTTTATTATTTCTTTCATCGGCCTGTGACTTTACCCCTTAACCCATTTATCCAAATCACCCCCTAACACTCCCCCCCCCCCCCCCCCCCCCCATCACTGTGCAGCCATTGAAATGGATAGCAGACAAAATGACTGTGACATCCAGGCGGAGAGATGGTGAGCACAGAGCTGAGCACGAGTTGTCCATCCCGCAGTGTTACTGACCAGGAGGACCTGTGTGGACCCTGTGTGCAGCAGATGCATTGTGTGTGTGGACGTGTTTCCTGATGTGGAGGTGATCCCTTCATTGGACTGGCTGCTGCCTGCAGTCCCTGTCCTGCACAGTGCAGTGCTGGTCAGCTCTCTCCTGGTGGGGAACGGGCAGGCGTTGGCTGTCTTGGAACTGTTGTGTGGCTGGTGTCTGCAGGTCTGGTTTGTGTGGTGACTGGTGTTTTACGCGCTGAGGGCGCTGCTCTGAGCCCCCCGTCGTCGGATGGACGTGAAACACGGTGAGAGTGATTGATTGAAGAGACGGTGACGTTGTGTGGTTATGTGGCTGTGTCCAGACCATGGCCATGAAACAGCAGGTGATGATCACTGCTGCAGGAGGACGTGCAGGACTCCGTACTGTCCTTGTGGGGTGGCCCAGATCCCCAGGTCCTGACTGCAGTGTGTCGTGTGGGGTCACCTGCTTCCTGACGACTGGTCAAGGAACAGCACAGCAACATTAGCTGCTTATATTACAGTTAGATGATTGGCCGTAGAAGAGTGAGAATGTTAATCGTCTGAAGAGAAGGTCAGCTGTGTGGCTTGATTTGAGAACCAGGCAGTTCGCTGGAATGAACACACTTGTTATGAATTTGGAAAGGAAAGTGAGGTCAGTAATTACATGGTTATGGTTTAATTTCATCTTAGACTATGTTCTGACTGATGGTAACACAAGTACAGAGAATGATTTATTTGTTTTGTTAATTGAATAAGAAATGATGAATGCATTTTGTTCCCAAACATCTGGAGACAATGCTGGCCTGCTTGGTATAACTGATTACCTGCCTGTAACTAACAGCAACAACTAAATGATTATTGTTATGGCCATGCCAGCTGCACAGGGGTGAATTCATTTAGCATCTGTCGTTATGACGACGACTTGAAAGTCACCTGCTTTCAGACATGTGACTGTACTGCTGCATTCTGTGACGCTTTTGCTGCTGCACACTGTATATATGAATAGTATATCGTAGTTTGGTACATTATCTGTTCCTGCAGCATTTTGAAATTTGTTTTTCTTCTTTGTGTGACTTTCTGCTGCATGTCGCTATTACCATCATCATCATCATCATCATCATCATCACAACCACCACCATCATCACCACCATTCTCTTCGCCATCATCATTGTATTTGGACTTTGATTACGTCAGCTGTGATTTATAGATTTGAAACGCAGCATGTCTATGTATCCGAGCTTCATGGTGTCAGTGGAAACAAACATTCTGAAAGGAATCAAGTCACCTGTGTCTGTCAATGGTCAATTATTGACTGCATGGTTTCCCATCCGAAGGGGCTGTAGACAAACCAGTCTGGTCTCTCGACTTTTCTGTGTTTGTTATCTGTACAGACATTTTAGTATGACGATGCTATATTCTTTATGCAGCAGATGTAGTGTAGCGTATATGGATCAGTCTGCATGCTTTTACACCCTCTTGTAATTGCACTAAATAAGAGTATAAAAGAAGCACATATTGATAATTCTTGATGATGATAATGAAAGGTCAAACAGAATGCAGGTCATGCAATATTCACGATGGAAGCAGACAACAGACCAACGTGGAACGTGGAAGCAGAAAGACATGTTGCTCACGTTCTAACTTCTGTAGAAAATGTGACTGCAAGACAGAACACACACTTGGCCTTTCTGACGATCTTTGTTCTGCTGCATGAGGGATTTTTTCTATTCAGAAAATTTTGTCTGTATGTAAGTGTTATATTTTTTGCTCCAGCAGTGTATTCTTTATATGCTTTTT
>NC_134887.1:28558042-28570542 GCF_041734735.1 Babylonia areolata | reverse complement strand
CAGTAACCAGGTCGATATATTGGTCACCATTATTTAGTTGAACTTCTTCTTTGGACTACACTACTTTTGTTCAGTGAGATTAACAGCAACACTTAAAAGTACACCTAACTGTCTGTTGGACTTTCAATCTGAGGGTCACTGGTTCGAATCTCGATAACGGCGCCTGGTGGGTAAAGGGTGGAGATTTTTCTTCAATCTCCCAGGTCAGCATATGTGCAGACCTGCTTGTGCCTGAACCTCCTTCATGCGTATACACAATCAGATGATCAAATACGCACGTTAAAGATCCTTATCAACGTTCGGTGGGTTATGGAAACAAGAACATATCCAGCATGCACATCCCCGAAAACGGAGTGTGGCTGCCTATATGGCGGGGTAAAAACAGTCATGCACATAAAAACTTACATACGAGTGAACATGAGTGTTGCAGCCCACGAACAAAGAAGAGGAAGACGAGTTTAGAAGTTTAGATGGAATAATCTTATGGTTCGCCTAAATAGTGGGAGAGAGAGAGACATTGAACGCTGAGAGGGAGAGAGAGGGAGAGAGAGAGAGAGAGAGAGAGAGAGAGAGAGAGAGAGAGAGAGAGAGAGAACTCAGAAACTGTTAACTTCAGCAGTTTTGCTGCTCTTATGACGGTATGCCACACTGTATAACAAGACAGGTAATGTAAAAACAACTATTTAAGGCCATACAGTTATCTATAACCCAAAATGGAAAAATATAAGCCGCCAGGATGGTTCTAAACATACCACACCTCTTCTTAAAGTATTGAACAGGCTCACATTCAGTCCAGAGGATATTGTGCAAATTCCTGCCTATCACTTCAATCAACCAATCAATCAATTATTCTATGTATGTATGTATGTATGTGAGCCTCTCTGGTCGGAAGAAAGACAGTGTGTAGTGTGCTCACAGCTGAATACTTTCACGAGCCACAAGTAAAACAAAAACACACTTCAGTCCATCGGCGACAACCTTGAACTGACTGATCCAAGGGTGTATCCTTTCTCTCTCTCTCTCTCTCTCTCTCTCTCTCTCTCTCTCTCTCTGTGTGTGTGTGTGTGTGTGTGTGTGTGTGTGTGTGTGTGTGTGAATTTTGTTCGTAAACCTGCATCCATACAATGGTTGTTGCGCACATATGCTTGTGTATGTGCATGTTCACCTTTTCGCTTTGACGCGTTTGAGCATAATGTATGTATGTGTTTACAAAAGTAGATACGCCCAGGCAGACGAAGTGACGCTGGTCATGTTGACATTGCATTCAGCCGACATTGTGTGTGGGTTCTCTATTCATGGGCATTTGGACATGACATGTGGGCGAATGGGCAGGGAGCCACTTTCTCTTTATTCCTTGCTGTTTGAATTGCATTGAAATGGGTTTGCTTACCCACCCTGCTCCCCTGGTGAGCGCTTTATTCTTTGACGCATTTTATGCCTCTCCTTTCAACTGGGAAAGTGCTTCGGTTCGTGTCTCGAGTGGATCTATATTCGACAGAATATCATGTCACATCTTGCCTCGTCCACGAATGTGCATACCGTTTTTGCTGTTTTCCAGAAATTGACTGAACTGATTTTCTACATTACTTCCTCTGTGTCTTTACCTTGCTTGTCGGTACATTAGCCGAGTCTAATACCCCCCACCCCTCATTTATATATATATAATACACACACACACATGCACACATATACACACGCACGCACACTGTGTGTGCTGCAACTCCCACATTCACTCCTATGTACAAGAGTGGGCTTTTACGTGTATGACAGTTTTTACCCTGCCATGTAGGCAGCCATACTCCGTTTTTGGTGGTGTGCATGCTGGGTGTATTCTTGTTTCCATAACCCATCGAACGCTGACATGAATTACAGGATCTTTATCATGTGTATTTGATCTTCTGCGTGCGTGTACACACGAATTGGGTTCAAGCACAATATCCAAACTGTTACTATTGATTGAAATGAATGAATCCCTGTAACAGAGTCCTATAGGAGTATTTATATGAAGCGACCTTCTGATACTGAATTTTACTTCTTTTTTTGTATTGGTCTTTATGTTGTTTATTGATGTTACACAGATATTTACAAATGCTGATTCCATTGTTCTAGTGTATCTTTTTTTCTATATATCCCCCTTTAACCACCACCCCCAACCCCATTTCACACACTGTTTTTGATGTTTTGTTCGATGTGTGTGTGTGTGTGTATTGGATGGACGACTTTGGGAATTGAGGCAATTGAAGTGGTTCACATTTGCAGGAAGGACCGATGACTTGTAGGTCAGACAGTTCTGTACTATGCTTTCATTTCATATTTGCATGCTGTGAACCCAAACTGTTTCACAAAGTAAGGCCATTGTTTTTACAGTGGTGTAAGCTTTCTGGCAGAACAAAAATGTAAAGCTGTTCCTTTTAAAACAAAATTTTATTATGACCATGAGACAGTTCTGATCGGCACAGGTAGAGAGCATGAAATGTCTTTGAATGAAATTTCTCTTCAGGTGTGTGTAATCATTGTGACGATACTTCTGATAACAGCAGACAGAATGTTGTCTTTCGCTGTGGCATCAGTAACATCATCGAATGTCATGGCCTTGGGAGCTGATGTAGAGACAATGCAGTCAGGATATTCCTCTGCAATATTTTCCTCTCAGCTGCTAGTTCCTTTGTGAGCAACGTCTTGACTCAGCTAATCTGCTGGGTTGTCAAAACCAAGGCAGTGTTGCACAGTCTAGTCATAATTAGTATTGTGCATGCATCACCCATCGTTCTGTGTGCAGTGTAGCACATGATTGTTGAAGATGGTTGTCAGGGGTTTATGATCAGTGTAGACAACAAAACGTCCTCCAAAGAAAAAGATGTGGAAGTGGTCACATGTGATTGCAAGAGCTTCTCGTTCAGTTTGAGAGTTGCGCTTCTCTGAAGCAGTCAACAAACAGGAGGATGACAAAGGCTGCACTCTGCCATGAAGACCAACAACTTGGTCTTCATGGCAGAGTGCAGCCTTTGTCATCCTCCTGTTTCAGCACAATACAGAACCACCAAATTCATGTTGAAACTGAAAAGCCGGATTTCGGTTTATTTCGAAAGCACTCTGGAACCGTGTAAAATATGGTCTGGCAGTGCCAATCCTTGCTTTGACATCTGCATCTGTGCTCCCTCAATTATATGTATGTATATATAGACACCGTTACTGTGAAGACACGACTGGATTCTGCAAAGTCAGAGGTAACATGAAACAGGTCTTTAACATTATTGTGAAGACATGGCTGGACTCTGCAAAGCCAGAGGCAACATGAAACAGGTCTTTAACATTATTGTGAAGACATGGCTGGACTCTGCAAAGCCAGAGGCAACATGAAACAGGTCTTTAACATTATTGTGAAGACATGGCTGGATTCTGCAAAGCCAGAGGCAACATGAAACAGGTCTTTAACATTATTGTGAAGACATGGCTGGATTCTGCAAAGCCAGAGGCAACATGAAACAGGTCTTTAACCTGCGAACCCATTGCACAAAAACCTCCAGCACCAGAAGAAAGTTCTATGTCTTCACAGACTTCACGAAGGCCTTTAACAGAGTCTAATGGAAGGCCTCTGGGTCACACTGAAAATAACATCGGGCAAAAGCTTACCAACACCATCTAGCAACTATACTCCAAAGCAACCAGTGTGGTGCTCATACAAAGTGCAACTGGGGAGTGGTTCCAAATTTCGATTGGTGTCCTTTAAGGCAGCGTTCTGAGACATGAACCCTCACAGCAGATTTGGAAGAAGAATCCAAGACATGGAACTGAGGTGTTATTGCAAGATACAAAACGTCAGATACACTGACCATACATGTGTCACAAACGAACAAATGTGTCAGAGAATCAAGCAGCACATTGGACCACATGCAGAACCGCTGATAGCAGCTGAGAAAGGAAAACTGTGACGGTATGGCCAAAACAAGATCTAACGGCCTTGTTAACCCTTTCACCGCCAGTCAATTTAGAGTACAAAATTCCCTTGTGGTATAAACACAGAAAAGACAGTGGCTAACAATAGTTAGGGATTACCCCTGCGATGTATAGAAAATATGGCTTATCCTACCACTGAATATTATGAGCAGTAGGTTCATGGATGACAGACCAATGAAAGGTCACCTTTCAGTGACATGGGTCCCCTCTACCACGCCTGTGCATAAATGCGAGCTTGGCGGTGAACGGGTTAACTCTCTCCATACGAACGGCGAAAGAGACGACGTTAACAGCGTTTCACCCCAATAACCACCATCAAAATATTACCAGCGGAAGGCTCTTACACTGAAGAGGTGAATGTTGACAACGAATACCACAATTCTGACGACGGAAGCTAAAGGTTGGGTCATTCAGACACCCACTGGACATCCGAGGAGTCTGTGTAGAGGAGAAGAGAGGACTGACCGTACTGAGTGAGTTAAAACATCCTCCAAGGAACTGTTCAAGGAGGGATATGCATGGGAAGACAGAAAAAGACAAAAACGTTGCGCCGACAAACTGCAGAACGGACGGGAAAGAAATGCAGAGATCCAGGCTTTGACATACAACTGACAGACATGGAGAATTATAACGAACATGTTTGTGTGATGCACTGACTGTTCACAGAAGAAGAAGAAGGAGGAGAAGAAGGACGAGGAGGAGGAGGAATAGATAAATATCATAACTCTCACATGTATCGTTGTACAAATTAACTGTGACGTGTAACAGGTACACGGAAGAAGGAAGAACACAGAGGGTAACACTAAGAAAACCTGGAGAGGGGAGTTGAACTACCTTCACATTTGTGTGTGCCAGGCCCAGAGGTGATGTCCCAGGATTTATTACTTTTAGATTTCACTCCATTTATAACACTGATAATAAGGGCGTCGGTTTGCTGAAAGCAGGATGTTTACAATCTGTGCATTCAATTTGAAGCTGAAAGGGCCTGTCACATGACGTTCTTCCTTGTTGACTCACACACACACACACACACAGAGAAGTGTATGGCTGTACAGAAAAACACGTATCTTGGCAACAACAGTGACGTAGAACAGGTGACAGCAGGCTGTTGTCAGAGGACAGGGTTGTGCTCATTCAACCAAATACCTCTGTCAAAAACAGGCAGGTTTGTGTTACAGTGAACAGTGCCGTGTGCACCTGGCGTGTCTCTGTCTTTGCTATGATCTTCCTGTTTGCACCTTACATGTCTGTGCCTTACGTCTGTACACCTGTTTCATCAAAACGTAACTTAATGTAACCTTCGTCACCTCCACATCTCTCCAGACAACAGGTAAGAGCCAGCAGTGTGCTGGTCAGACTGACAATACTTTGAGTGTTGTCCTCAACACAGTGTGATTTACATGTGTATGTCTGTCAGAACCTGTTTGTGTGAACCTGTAATGATAGGGCGTGGCACAGTTTGGGGTTTGATTTTATCGTGATATTGATACATCAGTGCTCGTGTGTTTATGAGTAACTATAACATTGATCATAGTAATTCGTTTTAAGGATTGGACATCAGCATGTGGGTCTCCGGGCTGTCTCTGTCATTGCAACCAGCGTGTAGGAGCTGGGCTTTGTCATTGTCTTTGTTCATCCAGTTCACTGATGAGGGAGGAAGGTTTGTCATACACATACAAAACAACACGTTACCGTGTGTGTGTGTGTGTGTGTGTGTGTGTGTGTGTGTGTGTGTGTGTGTGTTTCCGTGCGTGCGTCCATATACGAGCCTACCGAACCTATCCGTGTGATCGTGTATGTGAATCTTTGAGATCGGAAAAAGAACAGACAAATTAACCAGTCCATAAGTCTGTTGATTCGGATTCATTAATGCTTCAGCGTGTTTTTACCTCAGTGTATCTCTTCAATGTAGTTAACATATCTAACGGATGAGGAGTGATGGATTAAAGACAGGAGGAGAAGAACAGTGGGGGATGGGGGAGGGGGGCACGGGTCAAGAAAGAGGTAATAAAATGATGTAATCAATATTTTACTGTAGTGTTGGAGTTTCTATCATGCAAACCATCGTATATAAACAAACCATTAAAACAAATGCATTTGTAAGAAAGTTGTGTTATGTTAGAGAGTTACTGACGGTGAAATGTGTAACAAGTGCCAACATTAAAATAACTGAAAGCATGGTACTGTTTGGCATAGCTCAAAGTGTACGCCCTGATACAGTTTTCGACATGTTAATACTTCTTGGTGTGTGTGTGTGTGTGTGTGTGTGTGTGTGTGTGCATGCATGCGTGTGTGCTTATTCGTGCATGCGCGTGCGCGCGTGCGTGTGTTCGTATGTGCACCCGCGAGCTCGCGTGTCTGTGGTACCGAGGTAAATATTGCTTTCAAATCCACAAGGAATAACCTAAGGTTTGGTGTCCCCCCTCTACCACCCACCCCTTCACCTCCTCCTCCACTCCCAACCCACGTAACCCTTCACCACCCCTTTCCTCCCCCCTCACCTCATTCCCCCCCTCCCCTCTATCGACCAGGTGTTTGAGTTCTGATCCAGTGTTCGCCCGGTGATCAGGGTTCGAGGCGCCGTTTCGGCACGGTGCTGTGTCCTTGGGAAAGGCAGATAACTTCGCTTTTCCTCACACCACCCAGGTGTGGGTGGGTACCTGTTTTCGGTCAGGCAATGTTGAAGGAGAGGAGGGGGCCCTGGTTTCCTGTGTCCAGCCCTAGACACAGTGGATATGAATTCACTGCCTTCCTGTGTCCAGCCCTAGACACAGTGGATATGAATTCACTGCCTTCTTGTATCCTGCCCTAGACACAGTGGATGTGAATTCACTGCCTTCCTGTATCCAGCCCTAGACACAGTGGATATGAATTCACTGCCTTCATCTATCCTGCCCTAGACACAGTGGATGTGAATTCACTGCCTTCCTGTATCCAGCCCTAGACACAGTGGATATGAATTCACTGCCTTCCTGTATCCAGCCCTAGACACAGTGGATATGAATTCACTGCCTTCCTGTGTCCAGCCCTAGACACAGTGGATATGAATTCACTGCCTTCCTGTATCCAACCCTAGACACAGTGGATATGAATTCACTGCCTTCTTGTATCCAGCCCTGGACACAGTGGATATGAATTCACTGCCTTCCTGTATCCAGCCCCAGTCACAGTGGATATGAATTCACTGCCTTCCTGTATCCTGCCCTAGACACAGTGGATATGAATTCACTGCCTTCTTGTATCCTGCCCTAGACACAGTGGATATGAATTCACTGCCTTCATCTATCCTGCCCTAGACACAGTGGATGTGAATTCACTGCCTTCCTGTATCCAGCCCTAGACACAGTGGATATGAATTCACTGCCTTCCTGTATCCAGCCCTAGACACAGTGGATATGAATTCACTGCCTTCCTGTGTCCAGCCCTAGACACAGTGGATATGAATTCACTGCCTTCTTGTATCCAGCCCTGGACACAGTGGATATGAATTCACTGCCTTCTTGTATCCAGCCCCAGACACAGTGGATATGAATTCACTGTCCCGATGGCCTGAAAAAGGCTATGAGACCTTTAACCTTTCAACCTTAACCCATTCCCCGCGTGTAATTCCATTCCTTCCTTCCCACAACAAAAACGTTCCTCAGGACACTTTACAAGGGGTTGTAATGTTCACCAATGGAGAGTCCAGTCATGATAAAAGTTCCTCTGTAAATTCTGGATCACTCAAGGGCTTCAACTTCTGTCACCCCCCAACCCTCTCTACCCTGTGATAATCCAGTGATACCTGCTCTGCACTGCCAACACTGTCTGTCCCTGATCATTGGTGAGGTTCCTTCACCTCCCTCATCACCAACTCCATCATTACCACCTCCCCCATTAACACCTCTCTCATTACCACCCCCTCCCGATTACCTCCTCCCTCTTTACCAACCCCTCCCCATTACCACCTCCCTCATTACCACCTCCCACATTACCACCTCCCACATTACCATCTCCACCTCCCACATTACCACCTGCCCCATTACCACCTCCCACATTACCACCTCTCCCATTGCCATCTCTCATTACATCCTCATACATTACCATCTTCCCCATTACCACCTTCCATATTACCACCCCTCATTACCACCTCTCTCATTACCAACTCCCGCATTACCACCTCCCCATTTACCACCTCCCCCATTACCACCCCCTCTCCACTACCATCTCCCCCATTACAACGTCCAACGTTACCATCTTCCACATTACAACCTCCCCCATTACCATCTCCCTCATTACCACGCCGCTAATACCATCCCTCATTACCATGTCTTTCATTACCATCCCCTCCATTACCACCTCCTCCATTACCACCCCCTCCATTACCACCTCCCACATTACAGTCTCCCCTATTATCATCTTCCTCATTACCACCCCCTCTCCATTACTATCTCAACACATTACCATCTCCAACATTACCACCTCCCATATTACCACCTCCCCCATTACCACCTCCCCCACTACCACCTCCTCCATTACCACCTCCTCCGTTATCACCTCCTCCATTACCACCTCCTCCGTTATCACCTCCTCCATTACCACCTCCTGAATTATCACCTCCTCCATTACAACCTCCTCCATTACAACCTCCACCACTACCACCTCCCCTTTTATCACCTCCCTCATTATCACCTTCCGAATTACCACCTTCCGAATTACCATCTCTCCCATTACCCAAATTACCATCTCCCCACTACCACCTCCTCCATTGCCACCACTTTTATTACCACCCGCCATTGCCCCCCCCCCCCCCCTTTTACAACCTGCCTCATTACCACCTCCCTCATTACAACCTCCCTCATTACCACCTCCACCATTACCACCTCCCCAATTACCACCTCACCCATTACCAAAATTACCACCTCCCCCATTACCACCTCCCCAAACCATGCTGTCACCATCAACCATCGTCACTTTAACTCGAACATGTAAACTGGTGTACATAGCAGGCTTTATATGTCCCTTAAGACCACATATGATTCTGTCCTTGTGTGTGTATGTGATAAGTGTATTTTTTCTGATTTTTCGATTGTCCACAGGTTGTTAAACAGGGTTGTCTGCTAAACCCTCAGTTATTTTCGTTTTTCATTAATGAACTTGCTGTTGAACTATCCAAAAACGGGCAGGCATGAAATTCAGATGATTCCAGGGGCAGTAGAACTGTTTTTGATGTTATTTTCAGATGATATTGTGTTTTTGTCTGATACAGCCTTTGGGTTGCAGAATCAACTACCTGTTCTAAAGCAAGAAGCAGACAGATTGCGACTAACTGTAAATCTTGAAAAGACTAACGGTATATTTTTTTTTCGAAATGGGGGCCACCTTTCAGCACATGAAAAAGGGTTTTATGGAGATAAAGAATAACTGTGACGAATTCCTATAAGTATTTGGGGATGTTATTTACCACGAAATTGAGTCTGTCGTCTGCTTGAGCTGAAACAAGCAAAAAAGGGAAAAAGGGGCAATAGAAATTCTTAAATCTTTTCGGAAGCTACGTTCCATCGATATGAATCTTTTCTGGAAAACTGTTTGACACGCAAGTTGAACTGTTTTTGGCTTATGCAGCAGAAATTTTGGGACTTTTGATTAACAATCAACTTGAAAATGTGCACACATTTGCTATTAAACGTTTTCTTGGCGTTCCACTACACTCATCAAACACAACTTTATATTCGGAAACCGGTAGATATCCACCGTATGTTAAGACTTTCGTAAAATGTGTGAAATATTGGATGAAGTTGACAAGGCTACCGGCTTGCAGATTATGTAAGCAAGCGTATGAGATGATGTTAGTGCAAGAAGAGAAATGTAAACAGAACTGGCTTTATCAAATCAAATGTACTTTAAGTGAACATGGATTTGGACTTGTTTGGATGTGTCAAGGAGTGGGTTACGAAAATGCGTTCATCTCAGAATTTAAAGATAGATTGATAGCGTGCTGTCAGCAAAATTGGCATAGCGCACGGAGAAATGGAAAGTAGTGATAAATATAGTTGGTTCTTTTCTTTTAAGACAGCATTTCAGACAGAAAGACATATTTGAATCGTAACAAACAGGTGACACAGAGTCAGTCTTGCTAGATTTAGATTGAGAACAGTCGGGCTGAATGCTAACAAAAGATGATTTGAGACTGGTGGATTAACAGCATCTCCTTGTCCAATGTGTGGCGAGGGTAAAGAAGATGAGGAACATTTCATATTCAGTTGCAAAGGATACGATGAGGTTCGGGAAAGGTACACACTCTTTAATACAGCTGCAGCAAAGAGAAAAGACCTAGTCAGTGTTTTAACATCAGATGACGAAAGTATTATCCTCTCAGTTGCAAAATACGTCTCAGAGGCAGTGAATATTCGGAAAAATAGAATAACTGATAAATGAATAAAAACGCCTGTTAATACAAAATGTGTGAAAACATTAATGGTATCCCAAATAATTATCTTGAAGGATAAAATATAAGCAGATAGAATTGCAATTCGGATGGTCAATCTGATGATGATGTTTTTGTGTAATTCATTGGTTCTTTACTTATATAATTTTCGTAATATTTGGTGCGTTAGTATTTTTGTTTTGTTTTACTTTTTTCCCAATGTTTGGATAAAACGACACTGTAACTTCCCCTGTATCTTCCCAGTCACATGGGTTATTATGCTAATGACAGTCAAAGTGTCAAAAGTCTCTCTCTGACAACCATGAGCATTTTAACGGTTATTACACATATTTACAGGCACACGAACATGAACACCCATGTACAGGCTCGCACATGCACCAACACACACACACACACACACACACACACACACAATATATATATATATATATATATATATATATATATATACAGAGAGAGAGAGAGAGAGAGAGAGAGAGAGATGTGTGTGTATATCAAGACACACTTGAACACACTTTGTGTGTCTCTGTGTGTGTTTAACTGAAGACGACTCGACTTTATTTATTTGCACGAAACTGAAAAGGATTTAACATTTTTTATATCCATAAAAAAGAGCAATGTGTGTGTGTGTTTGTGTGAGTGTGTGTGTGTGTGTGTGTGTGTGTGTGTGTGTGTGTGTGTGTGTGTGTGTTACAGACACCAGTCATTAACTACAATGGCTACAGGAGGCAGAGAGGAGGACACCCACATCTGTGCTTTATGTCTGGGAAGTTACGTTCAGCCTCAGTCTCCTAAACAGAAAACTGGTGCCCAGGACATGTGTAAGATTCACCCAGATGAAAAGCTGAGGTTCTACTGCATGGAGTGTGATGAAACCATCTGCATCAGTTGTAAACTAACGAAACATGAAGGCCACAAAACAGATGACCTGGCTACAGCAGCCGCCCACAAAAAGAAAGAACTGCAAGACGACAAAGCTCGTCTTGAGCGTGCCGTGTCTGACATGACGAAGAGAGTGACATCACTGCATGAAGACCGACAATCCATTGACAAGAAGAGAGCAGCAGTGGAGAAAAACATCCACGACCGACACGCCACTATGGTGGCTGCTGCCGACACACACAGAGACAAAGAGCTGCAATCCTTAACGTCTCAGCACGCAGACCTGGACAAGGACGTTGTCGGTGATATTGCACAACAGGAAGGCAACAAGGCGGAGCTCTCCAGTCTCCTCCAACGTCTCAACGACGCCATCACCTCCGGGACAGATGGCCACGTCGTCACTGTCGCCAAGGAGATGAGAAGTGGGCGTGGCAGCCAGCAAGAGATAGACGCTCTGACGTCAGGAGAAGAAAGACCACTCCGAAGACCCGTTCTTCAGTTTAACGTCAGCGCTGACGTAATGATGCAGACAACACGTGACTACCTGGGCAGTGTACGCACGATGGAGATGGAGAGGAAAGGGCCTGAAGTTAGGGTCACAGAGCGCTTTCAGTGTGCACAGGACCCTGACGTGGAGGTCTTTTCACTTTGTCATAGGGATGGAAATCCACCTGTAGTGCGTGTGTCATATGAGCGGTGTGGGGGGAAGGAGGACGATCCAGTGAAAGGATTCACAGAGACAGGGGAATGTGTGGGCACTGGTGCTGGTGAGGATATGGGCAAAGTGTCCTGCAGAAGTTATGCTAAAGGACGCAGTATGATTCCACTTCCAGAGCCAGACATGTTTATCACGTACTGCAAGTCACCAGCTGCTGCACACTTCAGACTGGAAAACCACCTGTCGGGACGGGCAGACATCAAGAGAGACACAGTGACATCCACAGACCCACTCGGGACAGAAACAAAAACACAGTTCAGCATCCAGGTGGGCCCTCACCGTGCATTCGACGTGAACGAAACAGAGCAGCATTTCGCTGTGGTTGAGGAAGCTGGACAGTCCACATTATGGCGCAGTGTCCGCTTGTACCGACGGTCAGTGGAGAAGGCGGTCAGTACGTACAGCCCTCCTGCACCAAGGTTCCTGCCCTCTGACGTGTGTTTCTACACACTAGGAGGACAGGAGGTGCTGCTGGTCACTGATGAACTCAACGACGCCATTCACGTGGTCACCATC
>NC_134887.1:28535542-28555542 GCF_041734735.1 Babylonia areolata | reverse complement strand
GCCTCTCTGGGAACCAGGCAGGTTGCTGACTCCACTCCTGTGGGGACCAGGCAGGTTGCTGTCTCCACTCCTGTGGGAACCAGGCAGGTTGCTGCCTCCATTCCTGTGGGAACCAGGCAGGTTGCTGCCTCCACTCCTGTGGGAACCAGGCAGGTTGCTGACTCCACTCCTGTGGGAACCAGGCAGGTTGCTGTCTCCACTCCTGTGGGAACCAGCCAGGTTGCTGACTCCACTCCTGTGGGAACCAGGCAGGTTGCTGTCTCCACTCCTGTGGGAACCAGGCAGGTTGCTGACTCCACTCCTGTGGGAACCAGGCAGGTTGCTGACTCCACTCCTGTGGGAACCAGGCAGGTTGCTGACTCCACTCCTGTGGGAACCAGGCAGGTTGCTGCCTCCACTCCTGTAGCAAAGACTGCCCTCTCCCTCCCCCCAACTCTTTTGGCAAAGCGATTCATTTATCCTGTCAGAGAGAACATGTCGAATTTTCATGTGACTTTGAGATAAGTGTGACAGGCAGTAAAATCACTGTACAAGTTTCGTGTTCACGTTTGAATTTGATGCAGATTTTTCTAAAGAATTTTGCCAGGAATAGCCCTTTTGTTGCCGTGGGTTCTTTTACGTGCGCTAAGTGCGTGCTAGCACACGGGACCTCGGTTTATCATCTCATCCGAATGACTAGCGTCCAGACCACCACTCAAGGTCTAGTGGAGGGGGAGAAAACTATCGGCGGCTGAGCCGTGATTCGAACCAGCGCGCTCAGATTCTGTAGCTTCCTAGGCGGACGCGTTACCTCTACGCCATCACTCCACTGCAAGCAGCTCTTGGAAAATACCAGCACATGACAGTCGAGTAAGCGCTTGGAAAGTGAGCGGAGGAGCACAAGTGCCATTAGCCCCCCCCCCCCCCCCCTCTCTGTCTGTCTGTCTGTCTCTCTCCATCGATGACGTAGCTCTATGTACTTTCGGCATAGGAATCATAATTAATTCAGTTTTTTTTTAAGCGCGCATAGTTGGTGTTTTTTGTGGTTCCGCTAGATGGTAGAAACCATCCGAAAGTGAATGTGAAAGTTCTTTTGTTCTTTTTTTTTATTACTATGTTTTTTAAACGCCCGTAGTAGGTGTTTTGTGGTTCAGCTAGGTGGTGGAACCCATCTGTAAGTGTAGATACAAGAGAGAATTTTTTTTTTAAGTTGTGGATTGGCAGTTGCTGCTAGAGGTTATGGTGGCTTTGAGGGGATGATGGTGATGGTGTGGGTATTTGTGTGGCGCCTGTCTTCGATGAGAGACCAGGTGAGTGGATTGATGCAGTTTGGGTCAAGCTGGTTCTGCTGAGATGGGCTGACCTCACGATGTCATTCACGAGATAACTATTCTGTCTCCACAGGACCATTCATTTACTCCACTCTTCCAAACACACTTTTATAGGTTGGTTGTATTTTCTCCGCCGTTGATTGCTTGATATGCTCACTTAAAACGTGTATGTGAGCAAGAAAATGCCAGAGATAATGTTTTTTGTTTGCTTGTTTTTTGTTTTGCATAATTATGTCCGATGAATGGAAAAGCAGTCGCCCTACCCGTGGGGGTGCCGGGGATCTTTCAGTATAAATAGCATCCCCGACTTTTGGAAATCTGTGTAGAAATTTCCTCTTTTCTATCACTTTCTTTGTTTCTGCCTATTTCTTCTTTCATTGTTGTCTCCTTTTTATGCCTTACCAGTCCATTCCACATTCTTTTTTCGAGCAGGCCTTGACAGTTTTGTTTGTTTGTTTGTTTGTTTTTTTCTATTTTGCGCAGTCTATGATGTGCTATCTTTGCTGTTTTGCTCTGGCGATTGGGTAGGGAGATGTAAACAATGGGATGGTACTAGCTACCCATTCTACAGCGCTATTTGCCTTATGGCCTTTTTAAGTAATTTTGTTTGGTATGAAGTATTGTTCTTTTTTCCTTTTTCACGATTTGAATTTGTTTTTTTCAATAGAGAATAGTATGTGAATCAAGAATGTAACCACTGCATTGCGTGATTATGTACGTTGAACGAAATAGTCGCCCTCCGTTTCCCTCTTCGTACTTTCGTATTTTTCGCCAGTGAAAGAAGGAAGCCCGATGGGGTTTGACAGAGCAGGGGAAACAAAAATTAGGGTCAAGTCGTTGTGGCAATCGTGTACTGGAAGACAATGTGTGTGCGTGTGCGTGAACATGTGTGTGTGAGAGAGAGAGAAGGAGGGGGAGGGAGGGGGAGAGAGAGAGAATATAGCTGTTTATATGAATTAAGTATACCACCACTGCATTGCGTGGTTGTGTGCGATGAACTAAACAATTGCCTTTTTCTTTTATCTTTTTATTCTTAATCCATTGCCTGAGAGGGAATGGGGGTGAGGATCGAGAATAAAGCAAAGGATTTAAAGATGACGTTTAGCAGTAGTAGATATATGTGGGGGTGATAGGAGAACGGTGATACAAGGATCATGATTAGCGGTTTCAGGAGGGGTGTATGCGAAAGATGAGTAAAAAAAAAAAAAAAAAAAAAAAGAAAAAAAACGAAGGGGAAAAAAGGGGGACAAAATAAAAACAGGGGATGGCCTAAGGAGGTTATTCTTGGATCTATTTTATTTTTCTTCGTTTTTCTTTTATTTCACCCAATGAGATAGCTTCTAAAGATATTTTTTTTTCTCGAATATTAATTTCTTTTTTCATACTGTTCATACTTTTCTTGTGTCCAAAATTCGAACAACAGAATGGCTGGTATGATGGTACTTTCAGAATCATTAAGAGGATCACGGAATCAGTGATGCATGAGGGATAGTCATGTAAACAATAATGGTGCACTCCATAGTTGGAGTGTACACTTAAATGTTTTTTATGTATGTTTAGGTGTATGTTTTGTGTTGCTTGCGCGTGTCTACACACCTGCTGTCTTATCTCCAGCCCTCACTGTGGGGTGTAATCAAGGTTCCATGTGTCTCTCTCTTTTAAATGTTCAAATGTTGATTTGAAATTTGTCCTAGTAATTCTATTCATAGTTTTCTGTACAAATGTTTTTTCAAGAGTTGTGAAACACAATGTTAATAATATCAGTTAAGTGGAAACTTACGCTATCTCATTTCTAACGTTTTGATTCTTCACTGTCGTTGACCTGTGGCTTGACCCCCTTCACCAATTTCCCCAATTCCTACCATCACCACTACCCCCCAAAATGAGATCGTTTTGTTATGATTGTTATGACATAGAGCTTTATTGTCATGAACGTTATGATAAAATTTTGTTGTTTTGAACTTTATTATAAAGTTTCCGTCTGGTAAACTTTATGATATATTTTCTGTGTATATGAATGTTGTTATATAGTGTTTTGTCATGGGGAATGACATTGTCTTAAGTTTTGTTGTGGTAAAATCATTGAAACAATTTTTGTTACCGCGGTAAACATTTGGCACGTACTGTTGTTCTGATAGATATTGTGATTCACAGTTTTGTTGTGGTGAAAATTATCACTTTTATCATGCTGACGATTGCCATGATGTGTATGTCAAGTGTTCTGGGTCTGTCGAACTGTAGGATCTCCAACAGAATGTTTGTTTTGTTACTGGTCTGAGTCTGTAGACACCAGTCTGGATTACTTTCCATGTTCATGCTTGTAACCCCACTCCCCTTTCCCCCTTCCCTCAACATCCACCCCCTCCCATCCCATGATTCCACCTGCATTGTCAGTCACATGACAGATGTTATTGTGGATCGGACAGACTGTTTCACAACAGATGCTTCCTCTGTTGGGATGACGATTATGTTATTGTTTTGTTTTTTGAGTATATATATATATATATATATATATATATATATATATATAGAGAGAGAGAGAGAGAGAGAGAGAGAGATGTATATGTATATGTATAATCCAAGGTCATTTTCCTATTTCCCTTCCACCTTCTGTCGTTACTAACTTCTTTTTTTTATTATTATTCTTTTCTGTCATTACATCCTTTATTATTTCTTTCATCGGCCTGTGACTTTACCCCTTAACCCATTTATCCAAATCACCCCCTTCCCCGCAACCCCCTAACAACCCCCCATCCCCCCACCCACCCACCCATCACTGTGCAGCCATTGAAATGGATAGCAGACAAAATGACTGTGACGTCCAGGCGGAGAGATGGTGAGCACAGAGCTGAGCACGAGTTGTCCATCCCGCAGTGTTACTGACCAGGAGGACCTGTGTGGACCCTGTGTGCAGCAGATGCATTGTGTGTGTGGACGTGTTTCCTGATGTGGAGGTGATCCCTTCACTGGACTGGCTGCTGCCTGCAGTCCCTGTCCTGCACAGTGCAGTGCTGGTCAGCTCTCTCCTGGTGGGGAACGGGCAGGCGTTGGCTGTCTTGGAACAGTTGTGTGGCTGGTGTCTGCAGGTCTGGTTTGTGTGGTGACTGGTGTTTTACGCGCTGAGGGCGCTGCTCTGAGCCCCCCGTCGTCGGATGGACGTGAAACACGGTGAGAGTGATTGATTGAAGAGACGGTGACGTTGTGTGGTTATGTGGCTGTGTCCAGACCATGGCCATGAAACAGCAGGTGATGATCACTGCTGCAGGAGGACGTGCAGGATCCCGTACCGTCCTTGTGGGGTGGCCCAGATCCCCAGGTTCTGACTGCACTGTGTCGTGTGGGGTCATCTGCTTCCTGACGACTGGTCAAGGAACAGCACAGCAACATTAGCTGCTTATGTTACAGTTAGATGATTGGCCGTAGAAGAGTGAGAATGTTAATCGTCTGAAGAGAAGGTCAGCTGTGTGGCTTGATTTGAGAACCAGGCAGTTCGCTGGAATGAACACACCTGTTATGAATTTGGAAAGGAAAGTGAGGTCAGTAGTTCATCTTAGACTCTGTTCTGACTGATGGTAACACAAGTACAGAGAATGAGTTATTTGTTTTATTAATTGAATAAGAAATGATGAATACATTTTGTTCCCAAACATCTGGAGACAATGCTGGCCTGCTTGGTTTAACTGATTCCCTGCCTGTAACTAACAGCAACAACTAAATGATTATTGTTATGGCCATGCCAGCTGCACAGGGGTGAATTCATTAAGCATCTGTCGTTTTGACGACGACTTGAAAGTCACCTGCTTTCAGACATGTGACTGTACTGCTGCATTCTGTGACGCTTTTGCTGCTGCACACTGTATATATGAATAGTATATCGTAGTTTGGTACATTATCTGTTCCTGCAGCATTTTGAAAATTGTTTTTCTTCTTTGTGTGACTTTTTGCTGCATGTCGCTATTACCATCATCATCATCATCATCATCACAACCACCACCATCATCACCACCATTCTCTTCGCCAACATCATTGTATTTGGACTTTGATTACGTCAGCTGTGATTTATAGATTTGAAACGCAGCATGTCTATGTATCCGAGCTTCATGGTGTCAGTGGAATCAAACATTCTGAAAGGAATCAAGTCACCTGTGTCTGTCAATAGTCAATTATTGACTGCATGGTTTCCCATCCGAAGGGGCTGTAGACAAACCAGTCTGGTCCCTCGACTTTTCTGTGTTTGTTATCTGTGCAGACATTTTAGTATGACGATGCTATATTCTTTATGCAGCAGATGTGGTGTAGCGTATATGGATCAGCCCGCATGCTTTTACACCCTTTTGTAATTGCAATAAATAAGAGTATAAAAGAAGCACATATTGATAATTCTTGATGATGACAATGAAAGGTCGAACAGAATAAAGGTCATGCAATATTCACGATGGAAGCAGACAACAGACCAACGTGGAACGTGGAAGCAGAAAGACATGTTGCTCACGTTCTAACTTCTGTCGGAAATGTGACTGCAAGACAGAACACACACCTGGCTTTTCTCCTGACGATCTTTGTTCTGCTGCATGAAGGATTTTTTCCATTCAGAAAATTTTGTCCGTATATAAGTGTTATATTTTTTGCTCCAGCAGTGTATTCTTTAGATGCTTTTTGTCCATTGTTAATCCATCATGTTTACATGTGTAGCATTTCTGAAGAAGCCCCAAAAGTTTTGAGTCACAGCTGTGTGTCTGTCCATGGACTGTGATTCTCACCACACATGGACTGATTTCTGTGTGCCTTGTTTCCATGGAAACAACATTGGAAGAGAGGCCAAACCTGTCAGCCATGTTGACCTTTGACATGGCAGGTCACAGGATTAACGAAACGGTTCTGGGACAGTAAAGACTGTGATGACACCTGACCTTATCGTGCAGTACATAACGCTGTAAAATCCCACAGCTTGTCACGTGATCTATGGGGAAGGTCAGGGTCACAACAGGGTAAAACTTATCTGACCTCCCATTTCGAAAATTTTGACAAATCTGGCATATCTGGGTCAAACAGTGATTTTGATACTTCATTCTGTTCCTGCATGTCTGATTTATCATAATAAGGTCTATACCTTAAAAGAAACCGAAAAAGAAACAGTTGTAGATAAAAGTTAGTGGAGAATTTGCAGTGAATTTGAAGAAAAAAAAAGTAGTAGTATTTTGCTTGGTTTTATGTGAAATTATTCTCTTGTAACTTTTTCGAACGTGTTTATGTTTTAAATATCGCACCCCGTCCCATCTTCCCCCCAGCACGCACTTCCCTTTCCTTCTCCTTGTGTCGTTACATCTGAACACTGACTTCCTGTCTTTGAGAGTGTTCTGACATCTGAACACTGACTTCCTGTCTGTCAGAGTGTTCTTACATCTGAACACTGACTTCCTGTCTGTGAGAGTGTTCTTACTTCTGAACACTGACTTCCTGTCTGTCAGAGTGTTCTTACTTCTGAACACTGACTTCCTGTCTGTGAGAGTGTTCTTACTTCTGAACATTTACTTCCTGTCTGTGAGAGTGTTCTTACATCTGAACACTGACTTCCTGTCTGTGAGAGTGTTCTTACTTCTGAACACTGACTTCCTGTCTGTGAGAGTGTTCTTACTTCTGAACACTGACTTCCTGTCTTTGAGAGTGTTCTTACTTCTGAACACTGACTTCCTGTCTGTCAGAGTGTTCTTACATCTGAACACTGACTTCCTGTCTTTGAGAGTGTTCTTACTTCTGAACACTGACTTCCTGTCTGTGAGAGTGTTCTTACTTCTGAACACTGACTTCCTGTGTGTCAGAGTGTTCTTACTTCTGAACACTGACTTTCTGTCTGTGAGAGTGTTCTTACTTCTGAACACTGATTTCCTGTCTGTCAGAGTGTTCTTACTTCTGATCACTGACTTCCTGTCTGTGAGAGTGTTCTTACTTCTGAACACTGACTTCCTGTCTGTCAGAGTGTTCTTACTTCTGATCACTGACTTCCTGCCTGTCAGAGTGTTCTTACTTCTGAACATTTACTTCCTGTCTATGGAAGTGTTCTTACTTGTGAACACTGACTTCCTGTCTGTGAGAGTGTTCTTACTTGTGAACACTGACTTCCTGTGTGTAAGAGTGTTCTTACTTGTGAACACTGACTTCCTGTGTGTCAGAGTATTCTTACTTCTGAACACTGACTTCCTGTGTGTCAGAGTGTTCTTACTTCTGAACACTGACTTCCTGTCTGTGAGAGTGTTCTTACTTCTGAACACTGACTTCCTGTCCCACTGACTTCCTGTCTGTCAGAGTGTTCTTACTGACCAGAGTGAACACTGACCAACATCTCCACGTCTCTTTTTCTCCACGTCTTTTGTATCATCACAGAAGGCTGACTTGCAGTATGTGAGAGTGACCTTTCCTCGCCCTCCCTTCCCCCCCCTCCCCCTCTCCCCTTTCTGTCTCCTACCCTCTCCCCACCCACTTCCCCTCACCTCTTTCTGCCCCATACCCTTCCCCCACTCCTTCCCCTTTTTCTGCCCCATACCCTTCTCCCTTTTCTGCCCCCTGCCCTCCCCCACCCCTCCCCCTTCCCCTCTGCCCCCTTCTCTGTCCCTACCCCTTCCCCCTCCCCCCATTCTGCCCCCTGCCCTCTCACCACCCTCTCTCCCTCTCCCTTTTCTGCCCTCCCCCCCACCCCTCCTCCTTTCTGCCCCCTGCCCTCCCCCCCAACCCCTCCTCCTTTCTGCCCCCTGCCCTCCCCCCCCACCCCTCCTCCTTTCTGCCCCCTGCCCTCCCCCCACCCCGACCCCTCGTACCCCTTCCCCTCGATACTGTATCTACTCATAAACATTCAACTCTGCTATACCGTCACTTTGAATCGGAAGTATAGGGTAGAGTTCAAATCCAGTAAACAGGAACTGACGTCACTGAGGCCTGACAGCGGAACTTCCGTGCAGTTTGGCCAGAGTTCCCAGAGTTCAAAGTTAGTTTGTCTGTTCATCCAGTGGACATGGTGTGCTGGTCAGGGTGCTAGTTTTTCACGTAAGATGATGAGCATACACCCGTGTCCAACCAACGAGTTGCTGCTGTTAAAAAAAAAATTGCAGAACAGTTGCCAAATTCTGGTAAGCGTAGAACACGGTTTCATTAAAGTTATAGAAGACTGACTTTGGCAATTTTACCAGATAGATCTGCATTCATGAGGTACCCTCCTCTCCTCCCCCCCTTCCCTTAGTCACCACTTCTACCAGGTGTGGCACAGCGTGTCGTTTTAAAAAGTACATTCTTTTTCATTTTTTTTCTGAACGGGACTGACAGATGTGTGCAGTGTTGCTTGCTTTGTATACGGAAATAATCAGACTACAATAAAGTCGGTCACATGATTTGCGTTTGATGTGTATCATCAGGTGTGATGCCATATGCGTGTGTATGTGTGTGTGTGTGTGTGTGTGTGTGTGTGTGTGTGTGTGTGTGTTTGTTTGTGTGTCTGTGTGTGTGTGTGTGGTAGTAATAAAATGAAATGTTTACTCTCTCTGCCTCTCTGTCTCTATATCTGTTTCTTTCTCCATCTGTCCGTCAGTCCGCCCGTCCGTCCTTTTGTCTGTCTGTCTGTTTGACTGTCTGTCTGTCTCTCTGTCTCTCTCTCACCCTCTCTCTGTCTGTTTCATACACGGACACACAGGCATACATATACACATACGTACAATGCACATCCATTTGAAAGCACACACACACACAAACACAGCCCCCCTGCACCCTCCACACACATTCATACATAAGCACGCACGCGCGCACGCTCGGAATAACAATGATTCCCCCCATGCAGTGGCGGTCTGTGTCTTACGGGTGACAGTGACGTCCTGTGTGCAGCACACACTTAGCACACGTAAGACCCCCAATGGATCAGACATCTTGCCCCAACTGTTACACAGAGAAATAGGTTGTGATTGAGCTGGGTTGCAATACAATACATAGAATAGAACAGAACACAACAGAATACAATACAATGCAATACAATACAATAACAGTGCAGTGCAGTGCAGTACAGTGCAGAACAGCAAAGTGCAGTGCACTGGTACAGTACAGTAAAATGTAGTGTGTGTGTGTGTGTGTGTGCGCGCGCGCGCGTGACAGTCCATGTATGTATGTATGTCTCTATGTGTACGTGTGTGTGTGTGTGTGTGTGTGTGTGTGTGTGTGTGACAGTCCATGTATGTATGTATGTATACGTGTGTGTGTGTGTGTGTGCGTGTGTGTGCGTGTGTGTGTGTGTGTGTGTGTGTGTGTGTGCGCGCGCGCGCGCGTGTGCGTGTGTGTGTCAGTCCATGTCTGCATGTATGTCTATATGTACGTGCGTGCGTGCGTGCGTGCGTGTGTGTGTGTGTGTGTGTGTGTGTGTGTGTGACACGGTCCATGTCTGTATGTATGTCTGTATGTAAACGTGTGTGTGTGTGTGTGTGTGTGTGTGTGTGTGTGTGTGCCGTTGTTCCCAGAAAACTTCCCCCTGACATCATGATACCATCATACAGATTTACGTTTACACTCCTTCCCGTTCTCTCATGTCTCCGACCATCTGGGATTCTCTTCCCTTGTGTTAAGAACGATCCAAGGGAGATAAATTAGTTTATTTGTGGTAAAGAGTTATCCGGTTTTGATCCGGGAGTTGAGATTAAATTCGTGTCTACACGAGAAAGCGTGCTGTTAATATTTGAGTGAATGGTGGGATGGCAGCAGGAAACTCTAACATGGATGAGGATAAACTTAAACTGTTTGACAACGCAGAACGGGTACTGAGGCGAACGTTAAGTTGCTGACGTGAAAAGACGAGTTTGTAGAACGAGTCCAGTGGTGTACTGTGCGAGAGTGACGTCAGTAAAAACAACAACTGTTGAAGCAGACGACCCGTTTTACGTCAGTTTCAGAGTGACGTGAGTATCAGTATCTAATGTTGTCTTGAAGTAGAAGTCGGAATTGTTCTTTCCCTTCCATTGACCAGGCTAAGAGTTGTTGTCTGGATGCTAGACTTTCGGTTGGTGTCCTTCGTGAAGCATGTACTTATGACAACAACATCAGCAACAAAATACAATGAAACATGAGTAAATTTATATCTGGCCAAATTCTTAAAACAACAACAACAACAAACAAACAAACAGTGTAAACAAACCATGCATGCATGCATGGGAAGAAAGCCAAAATGGATGGTAGCCTGCTGCAGTGAACATGTTCACAAGACAGAGCAGTCTGAATTCCACACACAGAAATCTTGCAATAAAAAGCAATACAAATTAACTGAATGCACATCTCCACAAATCTCCAACACAACGCAGCCAAACCTTCAACCATCTGATAATGCAAAGCAGCCAGGTTCTGTTGACTACATTTCCTGTAACGGAAACGACGGAACTGAACATCCTGTGCTGCGAAGGATAGTATAGGGCAGATAATTTACGGAATGTTGTCACTGAAAGAAAGACGACCAGTGTCCGTACGAGTTAAGTCACATGTTACGCACTACTCAGATTCGATGATGACTAAAAACAGCCAGTGACATGTGGATGAGACATTGATGGTGAACTTATAAAAACAAAAAAATTGGGGAGAGGGATGTATGTAGGTTTAAAAGGTGAATAACTGAAAGACTATTTACGAATCGGATGTGGTTATTGGACACGATGACAGCCATTCATTCTATGTGACTTCTGTTCTGTTTTGTGACACACAGAGGGAGGATGGAAAAGTTAGACATTGGCAGTGAGAGTCTCACGTTCATTGGTGTGTGTGTGTGTGTGTGTGTGTGTGTGTGTGTGTGTGAGAGAGAGAGAGAGAGAGAGACCGAATGTGTGTGTGTGTGTGTGTGTGTGTGTGTGTGTGTGTGTGTGTGTGTGTGTGTGTGTGTGTGTGTGTGTGCGCGCGCGCGCGCGCGCGCGCGCGCGCGCGCGTGTGTGTGTGTGTGTGTGTGTGTGTGAAGTCAAGTCAAGTCAAAATGATCTTTATTGAGGGTAAAAGAATAAGATTGTACAGTTTTTTTACATCCTGCCCTCATAAAAAAAGAGAGAAGAAAATTAATTGTTTTAAAATTAGAAAAGGAAGAAATAGGGGAAGTGTGAGTGAGAGAGAGAGAGAACACTGAACACTGAACACTGAACACTTTAATGTCAATAGCTTTACAGCCCTAATGACATGGGGGTTCATAATACAAATAACAACATGCATCAATAGTAATAATATTGATGAAAACCAAAGCCAAAACGAAATCAATCAATCTGTGCAACAAAGTGCAGTTCGACCATCCATTCAAAGTAATGGTGAGAGAGAGAGAGAGAGAGAGAGAGAGAGAGTATGTGCGTGTGTGTGTTTGTGTGTGTGTGTGTGAGTGTGAGAGAGAGAGTGTGTGTATGTGAGAGAGAGAGAGAAAGAGAGAGAGAGAGTGTGTGTGTGTGTTTGTGTGTGTGTGTGTGTGTGTGTATGAGAGAGAGAGTGTGTGTGTGTATATTGTGTGTCATTATATATGTGTGTGTATTGATGCGTGCGCGCGCTTGTGTGTGTGTGTGTGTGTGTGTGTGTGTGTGTGTGTGTGTGTACTTGCGTGCATGTGTGTGACCAGCCAGCACATTGGGTTTTACACAGGTCAGGAATCTGATCACTTTTTTGTATCCCTAGACTGCTGCTGACCTGTGTTGATGCTCGTCAGTAACCAGGTCGATATATTGGTCACCATTATTTAGTTGAACTTCTTCTTTGGACTACACTACTTTTGTTCAGTGAGATTAACAGCAACACTTAAAAGTACACCTAACTGTTTGTTGGACTTTCAATCTGAGGGTCACTGGTTCGAATCTCGATAACGGCGCCTGGTGGGTAAAGGGTGGAGATTTTTCTTCGATCTCCCAGGTCAGCATATGTGCAGACCTGCTTGTGCCTGAACCTCCTTCATGTGTATACACAATCAGATGATCAAATACGCACGTTAAAGATCCTTGTCAGCGTTCGGTGGGTTATGGAAACAAGAACATATCCAGCATGCACATCCCCGAAAACGGAGTGTGGCTGCCTATATGGCGGGGTAAAAACAGTCATGCACGTAAAAACTTACATACGAGTGAACATGAGTGTTGCAGCCCACGAACAAAGAAGAGGAAGACGAGTTTAGAAGTTTAGATGGAATAATCTTATGGTTCGCTAAATAGTGGGAGAGAGAGAGAGATTGAACGCTGAGAGGGAGAGAGAGAGAGAGAGAGAGAGAGAGAACTCAGAAACTGTTAACTTCAGCAGTTTTGCTGCTCTTATGACGGTATGCCACACTGTATAACAAGACAGGTAATGTAAAAACAACTATTTAAGGCCATACAGTTATCAATAACCCAAAATGGAAAAATAAAAGCCGCCAGGATGGTTCTAAACATACCACTTCTTAAAGTACTGCACAGGCTCACATTCAATCCAAAGGATATTGTGCAAATTCCTGCCTATCGCTTCAATCAACCAATCAATCAATTATTCTATGTAAGTATGTATGTATGTATGTATGTTTGTATGTATGTGAGCCTCTCTGGTCAGAAGAAAGACAGTGTGTAGTGTGCTCACACCTCTGGCAGTGTGTCAACATGGAAACAACAAAGACTCTCGTCAAGAAGCTGACTACTTTCACGAGCCACAAGGAAAACAAAAACACACTTCAGTCCATCGGCGACAACCTTGAACTGACTGATCCAATGGTGTGTCCCCTGTGTGTGTGTGTGTGTGTGTGTGTGTGTGTGTGAATTTTGTTCGTAAACATACATCCACACAATGGTTGTTGCGCACATATGCTTGTGTATGTGCATGTTCACCAATTCGCTTTGACGCATTTGAGTATAATATATGTATGTGTTTTCAAAAGTAGATACGCCCAGGCAGACGAAGTGACGCTGGTCATGTTGACATTGCATTCAGCCGACATTGTGTGTGGGTTCTCTATTCATAAGCATTTGGACATGACATGTGAGCGAATGGGCAGGGAGCCACTTTCTCTTTATTCCTTGCTGTTTGAATTGCATTGAAATGGGTTTGCTTACGCACCCTGCTCCCCTGGTGAGCGCTTTATTCTTTGACGCATTTTATGCCTCTCCTTTCAACTGGGAAAGTGCTTCGGTTCGTGTCTCGAGTGGATCTATATTCGACAGAATATCATGTCACATCTTGCCTCGTCTACGAATGTGCATACTGTTTTTGCTGTTTTCCAGAAATTGACTGAACTGATTTTCTACATTTCTTCCTCTGTGTCTTTACCTTACTTGTCGGTACATTAGCCGAGTCTAATACCCCCCGCCCCCCATATATATATATATATATAATACACACACACATGCACACATATACACACGCACGCACACTGTGTGTGCTGCAGCTCCCACATTCACTCCTATGTACACGAGTGGGCTTTTACTTGCATGTAGGCAGCCATACTCCGTTTTTGGTGGTGTGCATGCTGGGTGTATTCTTGTTTCCATAACCACTGAACGCTGACGTGAATTACAGGATCTTTATCGTGTGTATTTTATCTTCTGCGTGCGTGTACACACGAATTGGGTTCAAGCACAATATCCAAACTGTTACTATTGATTGAAATGAATGAATCCCTGTTACAGAGTCCTATAGGAGTATTAATATGAAGCGACCTTCTGATACTGAATTTTACTTTTTTTTATTGGTGTTTATGTTGTTTATTGATGTTACACAGATATTTACAAATGCTGATTCCATTGTTCTAGTGTGACCTTTTTTCTGTATATCCCCCTTTAACCACCACCCCCAACCCCATTTCACACACTGTTTTTGATGTTTTGTCCGATGTGTGTGTGTGTGTGTTGGATGGACGACTTTTGGGAATGGAGGCAATTCAAGTGGTTTACATCTGCAGGAAGGAATGTTGTCTTTCGCTATGGCATCAGTAACATCATCGACTGTCATGACTTTGGGAGCTGATGTAGAGACAATGCAGACAGGATATTCCTCTGTAATATTTTCCTCTCAGCTGCTAGTTCCTTTGTGAGCAACGTCTTGACTCAGCTAATCTGCTGGGTTGTTAAAACCAAGGCAGTGTTGCACAGTCTGGTCATAATTAGTATTGTGCACGCATCACCCATCGTTCTGTGTGCAGTGTAGCACATGATTGTTGAAGATGGTTGTCAGGGGTTTATGATCAGTGTAGACAACAAAACGTCCTCCAAAGAAAAAAAGATGTGGAAGTGGTCACATGTGATTGCAAGAGCTTCTCGTTCAGTTTGAGAGTTGCGCTGCTCTGAAGCAGTCAACAAACGCTTTGCAAACTGAACAACTTGGTCTTCATGGCAGAGTGCAACCTTTGTCATCCTCCTGTTTCAGCACAATACAGAACCACCAAATTCATGTTGAAACTGAAAAGCCGGATTTCGGTTTATTTCGAAAGCACTCTGGAGCCGTGTAAAATGTGGTCTGGCAGTGCCAATCCTTGCTTTGACATCTGCATCTGTGCTCCCTCACTTATATGTATGTATATATAGACACCGTTACTGTGAAGACATGGCTGGACTCTGCAAAGCCAGAGGTAACATGAAACAGGTCTTTAACCTGCGAACCCATTGCACAAAAACCTCCAGCACCAGAAGAAAGTTCTACGTCTTCATAGACTTCACGAAGGCCTTTAACAGAGTCTAATGGAAGGCCTCTGGGCCACAATGAAAATAACATCGGGCAAAAGCTTACCAACACCATCTAGCAACTATACTCCAAAGCAACCAGTGTGGTGCTCATACAAAGTGCAACTGGGGAGTGGTTCCAAATTTCGATTGGTGTCCTTTAAGGCAGCGTTCTGAGACATGAACCATCACAGCAGATTTGGAAGAAGAATCCAAGACATGGAACTGAGGTGTTATTGCAAGATACAAAACGTCAGATACACTGACCATACATGTGTCACAAACGAACAAATGTGTCAGACAATCAAGCAGTACATTGGACCATATGAAGAACAGCTGATAGCAGCTGAGAAAAGAAAACTGTGTTGGTATGGCCAAAACAAGATCTAACGGCCTTGTTAACCCTTTCACCGCCAGTCAATTTAGAGTACAAAATTCCCTTGTGGTATAAACACAGAAAAGACAGTGGCTAACAATAGTTGGGGATTACCCCTGCGATGTATAGAAAATATGGCTTATCCTACCACTGAACATTATGAGCAGTAGGTTCATGGATGACAGACCAATGAATGGTCACCTTTCAGTGACATGGGTCCTCTCTACCACGCCTGTGCATAAATGCATAAGTGCGAGCTTGGCGGTGAACGGGTTAAAACATGCTCCAAGGAACTGTTCAAGGAGGGATATGCATGGGAAGACAGAAAAGACAAAAACATTGGCCGACAAACTGCAGAACGGACGGTAAAAAATGCAGAGATCCAGGCACATGGAAGAAGGAAGAAGACAGAGGGTAACACTAAGAAAACCTGGAGAGGGGAGTTGAATTACTTTCAAATTTGTGTGTGCCGGGCCCAGAGGTCCCAGTCCCAGGATTTATTACTTTTAGATTTGACTCCATTTATGACACTGATAATAAAGGCGTTGAAGCGGATTGTTTACAACTGTGCATTCAGTTTGAAGCTGAAAGGGCCTGTCACATGACGTTCTTCCTTCTTCACACACACACACACACACACACACACACAGAGAGAGAGAGAGAGAGAGAGAGAGAGAGAGAGAGAGAGAGAGAAGTGTATGGCTGTACAGAAAAACACGTATCTTGGCAACAACAGTGACGTAGAACAGGTGACAGCAGGCTGTTGTCAGAGGACAGGGTTGTGCTCATTCAGCCAAATACCTCTGTCAAAAACGGTCAGGTTTGTGTTACAGTGCACAGTGCCGTGAGCACCTGGCGTGTCTCTGTCTTCGCTATGATCTACCTGTTTGCACCTTACATGTCTGTGCCTTACGTCTGTACACCTGTGTCATCAAAATGTAACTTAATGTAACCTTCGTCACCTCCACATCTCTCCAGACAACAGGTAAGAGCCAGCAGTGTGCTGGTCAATACTTTGAGTGTTGTCCTCAGCACAGTGTGATTCACATGTGTATGTCTGTCAGAACCTGTTTGTGTGAACCTGTAATGATAGGGCGTGGCACAGTTTGGGGTTTGGTTTTATCGTGATATTGATACATCAGTGCTCGTGTGTTTATGAGTAACTATAACATTGATCATAGTAATTCGTTTTAAGGATTGGACATCAGCATGTGGGGCTCCGGGCTGTCTTTGTCGCAACACCCAGCGTGGAGGAACTGGGCTTTGTCATTGTCTTTGTTCATCCAGTCCACTGATGATGGATCAAGGCTTTTCATACACAGACACACACACACAAAAAGCAGCAACAAAAGTGCATGACCGCGCGCGCGCACGCGTATGTTCGTTTACGCGTGCGCGTCCATGTGCGAACCCATCCGTGTGATCGTGTGTGTGAATCTTTGACCTCGGAAAAAGGACAGACAAGCTAACCAGTCTGTAAGTCTGTTGATTCAGATTCATTAATGCTTTGGTTCGTTTTTACCTCAGTGTATCTCTTTGATATAACTAACATATCTAACGAGTGAGGAGTGATCGATAAAAACGAAAGACAGGAAGAGAAGAACAGTGGGGGATGGGGGAGGGGGCACGGGTCAAGAAAGAGGTAATGAAATGATGTAATCAGTATTTTACTGTAGTGTTGGAGTTTCTATCATGCAAACCATCGTATATAAACAAACCATTAAAACAAATGCATTTGAAAGAAAGTTGTGTTATGCTAGAATTTTGAAGAGTTACTGACGGTGAAATGTGTAACATGTGCCAACATTAAAATAACTGAAAGCATGGTACTGTTTGGCATTGCTCAAAGTGTACGCCCTGATACAGTTTTCGACATGTTAATACTGCTTGGTGTGTGTGTGTGTGTGTGTGTGTGTGTGTGCGCGCGCGCGCGCGCGCGCGCGTGCGTGTGCATGCGTGCGTGTGTGCTTATTCGTCCATGCGCATGCGCGCGTGCGTGTATTCGTATGTGCACCCGCGAGCTCGCGTGTCTGTGGTACCGAGGTAAATACTGCTTTCAAATCCACAAGGAATAACCAAAAGGTTTTTGTGTCCCCCCTCTCCCACCCACCCCTTCACCTCCTCCTCCACTCCCAACCCACGTAACCCTTCACCGCCCCCTTCCTCCCCCCTCACCTCATACCCCCCCTCCCCTCTATCGACCAGGTGTTTGAGTTCTGATCCAGTGTTCGCCGGTGATCAGGGTTCGAGGCGCCGTTTCGGCACGGTGCTGTGTCCTTGGGAAAGGCAGATAACTTCGCCTTTCCTCACGCCACGCAGGTGTGAGTGGGTACCTGTTTTCGGTCAGGCAATGTTGAAGGAGAGGAGGGGGCCCTGGTTTCCTGTGTCCAGCCCTGGACACAATGGATATGAATTCACTGCCTTCCTGTATCCAGCCCTAGACACAGTGGATATGAATTCACTGCCTTCCTGTATTCAGCCCTAGACACAGTGGATATGAATTCACTGCCTTCTTGTATCCAGCCCTAGACACAGTGGATATGAATTCACTGCCTTCTTGTATCCAGCCCTAGACACAGTGGATATGAATTCACTGCCTTCTTGTATCCAGCCCCAGACACAGTGGATATGAATTCACTGCCTTCTTATATCCAGCCCTAGACACAGTGGATATGGATTCACTGCCTTCCTGTATCAAGCCCTAGACACAGTGGCTATGAATTCACTGCCTTCTTGTATCCAACCCTAGACACAGTGGATATGAATTCACTGCCTTCTTGTATCCAGCCCTAGACACAGTGGATATGAATTCACTGCCTTCTTGTATCCAGCTCTAGACACAGTGGATATGGATTCACTGCCTTCTTGTATCAAGCCCTAGACACAGTGGATATGAATTCACTGCCTTCCTGTATCCAGCCCTAGACACAGTGGATATGAATTCACTGCCCTGATGGCAATGAGACCTTTAACCTTTCAACCTTAACCCATTCCCCACGTGTAATTCCATTCCTTCCTTCCCACAACAAAAACGTTCCTCGGGACACTTTACAAGGAGTTGTAATGTTCACCAATGGAAAGTCCAGTCACGATAAAAGTCCCTCTGTATATTTCTGGATCATTCAAAGGCTTCAACTTCTGTCACCCCCCAACCCTCTCTACCCTGTGATAATCCAGTGATACCTGCTCTGCACTGCCAACACTGTCTGTCCCTGATCAGTGGTGAGGTTCCTTCACCTCCCTCATCACCAACTCCATCATTACCACCTCCTCCCCATTACGACCTCCCCCATTACCACCTCCCTCATTACCACCTTCCCTATTATCATTTCTCATTACCACCTCCCCCATTAACACCTCTCTCATTTCCACCTTCCCTATTATCATTTCTCATTACCACCACCTCCCAATTACCACCTCCCTCATTACCACCTTGCCTATTATCATCTCTCATTACCACCTCCCCCATTAACACCTCTCTTATTACCACTCCCTCCCAATTACCACCCCCCTCATTACCACTTCCCTCATTACCACCCCCTCCCCATTACGGCCTCCCCCATTACCACCTCCCCCATTTCTACCTCCCACATTACCACCTGCCCCATTACCACCTCCACCTCCCACATTACCACCTGCCCCAGTACCATCTCCACTTCCCACATTACCACCTGCCCCATTACCACCTCCACCTCCCACATTACCACCTGCCCCATTACCACCTCCACCTCCCACATTACCACCTGCCCCATTACCACCTCCACCTCCCACATTACCACCTGCCCCATTACCAGCTCCACTTCCCACATTAACACCTCACGCATTACAACCTCCCACATTCCCACCTCCCACATTACCACCTCCCCCATTACCATCTCCCCCATTACCACCCCCTCTCCACTACCATCTCCCCCATTACCACCTCCAACGTTACCATCTTCCGCATTACCACCTCTCCCATTACCATCTCATTACGTCCTCATACATTACCATCTTCCCCATTACAACCTCCCCCATTACCATCTCCCTATTTACCACGCCGCAATTACCATCCCTCATTACCATCTCTCTCATTACCACCTCCTCCATTACCACCACACCCCATTACCACATCCTACATTACCACCTTCCCTATTATCATCTTCCCCATTACCACCCCCTCTCCATTACCATCTCCCACATTACCACCCCCCTCATTATCACCTCCCCCATTACCATCTCCCCTATTACCATATTCCCTATTACCACTCCCTCTCCATTACTATCTCAACACATTACCACGTCCTCCATTATCACCACCCCATTACCACCCCCATTACCACCTCCCTCATTACCACCTCTCCCATTACCACCACCCCATTACCACCCCCATTACCACCTCCCCATTACCACCTCCATTACCACCTCCCTCATTACCACCTCCTCCATCACCACGTCCCTCATCATCACCTCCCTCATTACCACCTTCCCAATAACCACCTCCCCCATTACCCAAATTACCATGTCCCCCCCACTACCACCTCCTCCATTGCCACCTAAATTACCACCCCCCATTACCACCACCCCTATTACCACCTCCCTCATTACAACCTCCCTCATTACCACCTCCTTCATTTCCGCTCCCACCCCTCCCATTACCACCATCCCCTATTACAACCTCCC
>NC_134887.1:28510542-28530542 GCF_041734735.1 Babylonia areolata | reverse complement strand
TGAGGGTGTGTCCGATCCAGCCCCACTTCCTCCGCAGTATCTGTTTGGCCACTGGTTCCTGTCCCGCTCGCTCCCACAGATCTTCGTTTCGGATCTTCTCCTGTCATCGGACCTTGTAGATGCGCTACAGACAGGTTTTGAAGAAGGAACAAGGGTTCAAAAATTTAGATTTTCTTTTTTTGTGTGTGTATGAAGAAAATATCATGGCGAGCTCAAGTAGGAACTGACAGATGTGGTAGAGATGTCAATTTGTGATCTTTGCTGCGTGTGGACAAGAGTGACATTCAGTCTCAGACTGATTATGTATAGAGACTATACGGTCTAGTCCCCTGCTCACTGGAAAGATGGAAAGGTGGGTTACAATATTGATCACAACTGATATCCATAGTTTTTCTGCCTACGGAAAATCATTCTTTTATCGGAGTTATAGGGGGCACAAAAGGAAATTATACAAACATTAATTACAGTAATGTTTCCGTGAAATAATTTGTGTATTCTACTTGTGTTTGTAGATGACAAGTAATAATATCAAAGTTCGGAACTTACACTATGGGGAAAAAAGGCCAGAAAAGAAACAGAGATAGCCATGGTGATGGTGAAAAAAGTGATTCGTCGTCAGAAAGTAGCCAGGACCACAGACTGAATAGGTCGAGTAGGAAGACAACACGCTCTCGTAGTAAAGCACGCAGAATGGACACAGGTGAAGTCAGTGACAGTCAGCTGAAAATTTCGAATTTCACGGTCACAAAGACTGGTCAAGAGAGAGATAGTCAAGATGAAGAGAGAGTGAACACAGAGGTCAGTGGTGGGATACAAGAGGTGATCATAAGAATAGAAAGACTGGAAGCCTGTGTACTGAGGGGGAATGAGGTCGTTATAGAAAAACTGGAAGTGTTAGCTGGTCAGGTTTTTTTTTATCTGCAAATAGAAACTAGAGAACTCAAGTTGAAGGTGGAAAAAATCGAAGAAGAGCAAAGACAATCCTCTGAGGAAATCCCACTTTAAAGAGCAGGATATAAGTATTGCCCACAGAATAGGCAAACCCATCAAAGAAAGAAATAGGCCGGTTAATGTAAAATCCTAGTCGAGAAAATCAAGGAAAGAAGTCCTCTATAATTGAAAACAAACAAACAAACAAACAAAAACAGTTGAAGGGTTCTGGCATTTCTATTCAGGAAGATCTGACTCGGATAAATGCAGTTAGGCTGAAGGACTGTCTAAGCCCGAACACGTCCAACATGCCTGGTCCAAAAATGGCAAATCATATGTCAGTCTGAACACCACCGGCCGCGTGCTGCAAGTAGCAGGAGGAGAACTGGAGGATTTTCTGTGTGGGGAAGTAAGAAAAAGTGACGGCCCGAGGAATGCGGACCAGAGGCACCAGTACCAGCAGAACCACCGCACAGGACGACAGACATCCGCTAAAACATATACCGGTACTGTTGAGACGACTAGCGGTAGACAGTCACAATCCCCCGTCTCTTCCCGATCTCGATTCCGACCTTCATCCTCCAGTCCCAGCATTCCCGAAAAGCCCCCTCCCAGCATTCCCTTTAGACCTTCAACCACAGCAGTGGACTGTCCCTCTGCTATGCCAGCCGCTCCAGTGGCTTCCATCCCGGTGAACAGCTGCGTGCAGGCAGCGTGCATCTCTCCCACTCGTACAGGACCAGGTAGGCTGCTGGCCCTGCTTCTTTGGGAACCAGGCAGGTTGCTGCCTCCACTCCTGTGGGAACCAGGCAGGTTGCTGCCTCCACTCCTGTGGGAACCAGGCAGGTTGCTGCCTCCACTCCTGTGGGAACCAGGCAGGTTGCTGCCTCCACTCCTGTGGGAACCAGGCAGGTTGCTGCCTCCACTCCTGTGGGAACCGTGCAGGTTGCTGCCTCCACTCCTGTGGGAACCGGGCAGGTTGCTGTCTCCACTCCTGTGGGGACCGGGCAGGTTGCTGTCTCCACTCCTGTGGGGACCGGGCAGGTTGCTGTCTCCACTCCTGTGGGGACCGTGCAGGTTGCTGCCTCCACTCCTGCAGCAAAGACTGCCCTCTCCCTCCCCCCAACCCTTTTGGCAAAGCTTGTCAGAGAGAACATGTCGAATTTTCATGTGACTTTGAGATAAGTGTGACAGGCAGTAAAATCACTGTACAAGTTTCGTGTTTACGTTTGAATTTGATGCAGATTTTTCTAAAGAATTTTGCCAGGAATAACCCTTTTGTTGCCGTGGGTTCTTTTACGTGCGCTAAGTGCGTGCTAGCACACGGGACCTCGGTTTATCATCTCATCCGAATGACTAGCGTCCAGACCACCACTCAAGGTCTAGTGGAGGGGGAGAAAACTATCGGCGGCTGAGCCGTGATTCGAACCAGCGCGCTCAGATTCTGTAGCTTCCTAGGCGGACGCGTTACCTCTACGCCATCACTCCACTGCAAGCAGCTCTTGGAAAATACCAGCACATGACAGTCGAGTAAGCGCTTGGAAAGTGAGCGGAGGAGCACAAGTGCCATTAGCCCCCCCCCCCCCCCCCTCTCTGTCTGTCTGTCTGTCTCTCTCCATCGATGACGTAGCTCTATGTACTTTCGGCATAGGAATCATAATTAATTCAGTGCGCATAGTTGGTGTTTTTTGTGGTTCCGCTAGATGGTAGAAACCATCCGAAAGTGAATGTGAAAGTTCTTTTGTTCTTTTTTTTTTATTACTATGTTTTTTAAACGCCCGTAGTAGGTGTTTTGTGGTTCAGCTAGGTGGTGGAACCCATCTGTAAGTGTAGATACAAGAGAGAATTTTTTTTTAAAGTTGTGGATTGGCAGTTGCTGCTAGAGGTTATGGTGGCTTTGAGGGGATGATGGTGATGGTGTGGGTATTTGTGTGGCGCCTGTCTTCGATGAGAGACCAGGTGAGTGGATTGATGCAGTTTGGGTCAAGCTGGTTCTGCTGAGATGGGCTGACCTCACGATGTCATTCACGAGATAACTATTCTGTCTCCACAGGACATTCATTTACTCCACTCTTCCAAACACACTTTTATAGGTTGGTTGTATTTTCTCCGCCGTTGATTGCTTGATATGCTCACTTAAAACGTGTATGTGAGCAAGAAAATGCCAGAGATAATGTTTTTTGTTTGCTTGTTTTTTGTTTTGCATAATTATGTCCGATGAATGGAAAAGCAGTCGCCCTACCCGTGGGGATGCCGGGGATCTTTCAGTATAAATAGCATCCCCGACTTTTGGAAATCTGTGTAGAAATTTCCTCTTTTCTATCACTTTCTTTGTTTCTGCCTATTTCTTCTGTCATTGTTGTCTCCTTTTTATGCCTTACCAGTCCATTCCACTTTCTTTTTTCGAGCAGGCCTTGACAGTTTTGTTTGTTTGTTTGTTTGGGGTTTTTTTTGTTTTTTTTGGTTCTATTTTCCGCAGTCTATGATGTGCTACCTTTGCTGTTTTGCTCTGGCGATTGGGTAGGGAGATGTAAACAATGGGATGGTACTAGCTACCCATTCTACAGCGCTGTTTGCCTTATGGCCTTTTTAAGTAATTTTGTTTGGTATGAAGTATTGTTCTTTTTTCCTTTTTCACGATTTGAATTTGTTTTTTTCAATAGAGAATAGTATGTGAATCAAGAATGTAACCACTGCATTGCGTGATTATGTACGTTGAACGAAATAGTCGCCCTCCGTTTCCCTCTTCGTACTTTCGTATTTTTCGCCAGTGAAAGAAGGAAGCCCGATGGGGTTTGACAGAGCAGGGGAAACAAAAATTAGGGTCAAGTCGTTGTGGCAATCGTGTACTGGAAGACAATGTGTGTGCGTGAACATGTATGTGTGTGAGAGAGAAGGGGGGGGGGGAGGGAGGGAGAGAGAGAGAGAATATAGCTGTGTATATGAATTAAGTATACCACCACTGCATTGCGTGGTTGTGTGCGATGAACTAAACAATTGCCTTTTTCTTTTATCTTTTTATTCTTAATCCGTTGCCTGAGAGGGAATGGGGGTGAGGATCGAGAATAAAGCAAAGGATTTAAAGATGACGTTTAGCAGTAGTAGATATCAGTGGGGGTGATAGGAGAACGGTGATACAAGGATCATGATTAGCGGTTTCAGGAGGGGTGTATGCGAAAGATGAGTAAAAAAAAAACAAACAAAAAAAACAACGACGGGGAAAAAAGGGGGACAAAATAAAAACAGGGGATGGCCTAAGGAGGTTATTCTTGGATCTATTTTATTTTATTTTTTCTTCTTTTTTCTCTTATTTCACCCAATGAGATAGCTTCTAAAGATTTTTTTTTTCTCGAATATTAATTTCTTTTTTCATACTGTTCATACTTTTCTTGTGTCCAAAATTCGAACAACAGAATGGCTGGTATGATGGTACTTTCAGAATCATTAAGAGGATCACGGAATCAGTGATGCACGAGGGATAGTCATGTAAACAATAATGGTGCACTCCATAGTTGGAGTGTACACTTAAATGTTTTTTATGTATGTTTAGGTGTATGTTTTGTGTTGCTTGCGCGTGTCTACACACCTGCTATCTTATCTCCAGCCCTCACTGTGGGGTGTAATCAAGGTTCCATGTGTCTCTCTCTTTTAAATGTTCAAATGTTGATTTGAAATTTGTCCCAGTAATTCTATTCATAGTTTTCTGTACGAATGTTTTTGAAAGAGTTGTGAAACACAATGTTAATAATATCAGTTAAGTGGAAACTTACGCTATCTCATTTCTAACGTTTTGATTCTTCACTGTCGTTGACCTGTGGCTTGACCCCCTTCACCAATTTCCCCAATTCCTACCATCACCACAAAATCCCCCAAAATGAGATCGTTTTGTTGTGATGATTGTTATGACATAGAGCTTTATTGTCATGAACGTTATGATAAAATTTTGTTGTTTTGAACTTTATTATAAAGTTTCCGTCTGGTAAACTTTATGATATATTTTCTGTGTATATGAATGTTGTTATATAGTGTTTTGTCATGGGGAATGACATTGTCTTCAGTTTTGTTGTGGTAAGATCATTGAAACAATTTTTGTTACCGCGGTAAACATTTGGCACGTACTTTTGTTCTGATAGATATTGTGATTCACAGTTTTGTTGTGGTGAAAATTATCACTTTTATCATGCTGACGATTGCCATGATGTGTATGTCAAGTGTTCTGGGTCTGTCGAACTGTAGGATCTCCAACAGAATGTTTGTTTTGTTACTGGTCTGAGTCTGTAGACACCAGTCTGGATTACTTTCCAAGTTCATGCTTGTACCCCCACTCCCCTTTCCCCCTTCCCTCAACATCCACCCCCTCCCATCCCATGATTCCACCTGCATTGTCAGTCACATGACAGATGCTATTGTGTATCGGACAGACTGTTTCACAACAGATGCTTCCTCTGTTGGGATGACGATTATGTTATTGTTTTGTTTTTTGAGTATATATATATATATGTATGTATGTATATGTATAATCCAAGGTCATTTTCCTATTTCCCTTCCACCTTCTCTCGTTACTAACTTTTTTGATTTTTTACTGTCATTACATCCTTTATTATTTCTTTCATCGGCCTGTGACTTTACCCCTTAACCCATTTATCCAAATCACCCCCTTCCCCGCAACCCCCTAACACCCCCTCCCCCCCCCCCCCCCCATCACTGTGCAGCCATTGAAATGGATAGCAGACAAAATGACTGTGACATCCAGGCGGAGAGATGGTGAGCACAGAGCTGAGCACGAGTTGTCCATCCCGCAGTGTTACTGACCAGGAGGACCTGTGTGGACCCTGTGTGCAGCAGATGCATTGTGTGTGTGGACGTGTTTCCTGATGTGGAGGTGATCCCTTCACTGGACTGGCTGCTGCCTGCAGTCCCTGTCCTGCACAGTGCAGTGCTGGTCAGCTCTCTCCTGGTGGGGAACGGGCAGGCGTTGGCTGTCTTGGAACTGTTGTGTGGCTGGTGTCTCCCAAACATCTGGAGACAATGCTGGCCTGTTTGGTATAACTGATTACCTGCCTGTAACTAACAGCAACAACTAAATGATTATTGTTATGGCCATGCCATCTGCACAGGGGTGAATTCATTAAGCTACTGTCGTTATGACGACGGCTTGAAAGTCACCTGCTTTCAGACATGTGGCTGTACTGCTGCATTCTGTGACGCTTTTGCTGCTGCACACTGTATATATGAATAGTATATCGTAGTTTGGTATATTATCTGTTCCTGCAGCATTTTGAAATTTGTTTTACTTCTTTGTGTGACTTTTTGCTGCATGTCGCTATTACCATCATCATCATCATCATCATCACCACCGCCATCATCACCACCATTCTCTTCGCCATCATCATTGTATTTGGACTTTGATTACGTCAGCTGTGATTTATAGATTTGAAACGCAGCATGTCTATGTATCCGAGCTTCATGGTGTCAGTGGAAACAAACATTCTGAAAGGAATCAAGTCACCTGTGTCTGTCAATGGTCAATTATTGACTGCATGGTTTCCCATCCGAAGGGGCTGTAGACAAACCAGTCTGGTCTCTCGACTTTTCTGTGTTGGTTATCTGTACAGACATTTTAGTATGACAATGCTATATTCTTTATGCAGCAGATGTAGTGTAGCGTATATGGATCAGTCCGCATGCTTTTACACCCTCTTGTAATTGCAATAAATAAGAGTATAAAAGAAGCACATATTGATAATTCTTGATGATGATAATGAAAGGTCAAACAGAATGCAGGTCATGCAATATTCACGATGGAAGCAGACAACAGACCAACGTGGAACGTGGAAGCAGAAAGACATGTTGCTCACGTTCTAACTTCTGTCGGAAATGTGACTGCAAGACAGAACACACACTTGGCCTTTCTCTGACGATCTTTGTTCTGCTGCATGAGGGATTTTTTCTATTCAGAAAATTTTGTCTGTATATAAGTGTTATATTTTTTGCTCCAGCAGTGTATTCTTTATATGCTTTTTGTCCATTGTTAATCCATCATGTTTACATGTGTAGCATTTCTGAAGAACCCCCAAAAGTTTTGAGTCACAGCTGTATGTCTGTCCATGGACTGTGATTCTCACCACACATGGACTGATTTCTGTGTGCCTTGTTTCCATGGAAACAACATTGGAACAGAGGTCAAACCTGTCAGCCATGTTGACCTTTGACATGGCAGGTCACGTGATTAACGAAACGGTTCTGGCACAGTAAAGACTGTGATGACACCTGACCTTATCATGCAGTACATAACGCTGTAAAATCCCACAGCTTGTCACGTGATCTATGGGGAAGGTCAGGGTCACAACAGGGTAAAATTTCTCTGACCTCCAATTTCGAGAATTTTGACAAATCTGGCATATCTGGATCAAACAGTGATTTTGATACTTCATTCTGTTTTTGCATGTCTGATTTATCAGAATAAGTCTATACCTTAAAAGAAAACACTTGTACATAAAAGTTAGTGGAGAATTTGCAGTGAATTTGAAGAAGAAAAAAAGAAGTAGTAGTATTTTGCTTGGTTTCATGTGAAATTATTCTCTTGTAACTTTTTCGAACGTGTTTATGTTTTAAATATCGCACCCCGTCCCATCTTCCCCCCAGCACGCACTTCCCTTTCCTTCTCCTTGTGTCGTTACATCTGAACACTGACTTCCTGTCTGTCAGAGTGTTCTTACATCTGAACACTGACTTCCTGTCTGTGAGAGTGTTCTTACTTCTGAACACTGACTTCCTGTCTGTCAGAGTGTTCTTACTTCTGAACACTGACTTCCTGTCTGTCAGAGTGTTCTTACATCTGAACACTGACTTCCTGTCTGTCAGAGTGTTCTTACTTCTGAACACTGACTTCCTGTCTGTCAGAGTGTTCTTACATCTGAACACTGACTTCCTGTCTGTGAGAGTGTTCTTACATCTGAACACTGACTTCCTGTCTGTCAGAGTGTTCTTACATCTGAACACTGACTTCCTGTCTGTCACAGTGTTCTTACTTCTGAACACTGACTTCCTGTCTGTCAGAGTGTTCTTACTTCTGATCACTGACTTCCTGTGTGTCAGAGTGTTCTTACTTGTTAACACCGACTTCCTGTGTGTCAGAGTGTTCTTACTTCTGAACACTGACTTCCTGTCTGTGAGAGTGTTCTTACTTCTGAACACTGACTTCCTGCCTGTGAGAGTGTTCTTACTACTGAACACTGACTTCCTGTCTGCCAGAGTGTTCTTACTTCTGAACACTGACTTCCTGCCTGTGAGAGTGTTCTTACTTCTGAACAGTGACCAACATCTGTGGAAATGTTCTTCATGTTTTTCTCCACGTCTTTTGTATCATCACAGAAGGTTGACTTGCAGTACGTGAGAGTGACCTTTCCTCGCCCTCCCTCTCCCCCCTCCCTCCCCTCTCCCCTTTCTGTCCCCTACCCTCTCCCCACCCCCATCCCCTCACCTCTTTTTGCCCCCTGCCACCCCCCACCCCCTCCCCCTCTTTCTTTTCTGCCCCCTGCCCTCCCCCCACCTCCTCTCCCTCTCCCCTTTCTGCCCCATATACTTCCCCCACCCCTTCCCCCTTCTCCCTTCCCCTACCAGGTGTGGCACAGCGTGTCGTTTTAAAAAGTACATTCTTTTTCATTTTATTCTGAAAGGGACTGATATCTGTGTGCAGTGTTGCTTGCTTTGTATACGGAAATAATCAGACTACAATAAAGTCGGTCACATGATTTGCGTTTGACATGCGTTTGATGTGTTTCATCAGGTGTGATGTCATATGCGTGTGTGTGTGTGTGTGTGTGTGTGTGTGTGTTTCTGTTTCTGTTTCTGTGTCTGTGTATATTGTGTGTGTGTGTTTGTGTCTGTGTCTGTGTGTGGTAGTAATAAAATGAAATGTTTACTCTCTCTGCCTCTCTGTCTCTATATCTGTTTCTTTCTCCATCTGTCCGTCAGTCCGTCCGTCCTTTTGTCTGTCTGTCTGTTTGACTGTCTGTCTGTCTGTCTGTCTCTCTCTCTCACCCTCTCTCTCTATGTTTCATACACAGACACACAGGCATACATATGCACATACGCACAATGCACATCCATTTGAAAGCACACACACACACACACACACACACACACACACACAGAACACATCCCCCCCCCCTCCACACACATTCATACATAAGCACGCACGCGCGCACGCTCGGAATAACAATGATTCCCCCCATGCAGTGGCGGTCTGTGTCTTACGGGTGACAGTGACGTCCTGTGTGCAGCACACACTTAGCACACGTAAGACCCCCAATGGATTAGACATCTTGCCCCAACTGTTACACAGAGAAATAGGTTGTGATTGAGCTGGGTTGCAATACAATACATAGAATAGAACAGAACACAACAGAATACAATACAATACAATACAATACAATACAATAACAGTGCAGTACAGTGCAGTGCAGTACAGTACAGAACAGCAAAGTGCAGTGCACTGGTACAGTACAGTAAAATGTAGTGTGTGTGTGTGTGTGTGTGTGCGCGCGCGCACGCGTGACAGTCCATGTATGTATGTATGTCTCTATGTGTACGTGTGTGTGTGTGTGTGTGTGTGTGTGTGTGTGTGTGTGACAGTCCATGTATGTGTGTATGTATACGTGTGTGTGTGTGTGTGTGTGTGTGTGTGTGTGTGCGTGTGTGTGTGTGTGTGTGTGTGTGTGTGCGCGCGCGCGTGTGCGTGAGTGTGTCAGTCCATGTCTGCATGTATGTCTATATGTACGTGCGTGCGTGCGTGCGTGCATGTGTGTGTGTGTGACACGGTCCATGTCTGTATGTATGTCTGTATGTATACGTGTGTGTGTGTGTGTGTGTGTGTGTGCCGTTGTTCCCAGAAAACTTCCCCCTGACATCATGATACCATCATACAGATTTACGTTTACACTCCTTCCCGTTCTCTCATGTCTCCGACCATCTGGGATTCTCTTCCCTTGCATTAAGAACGATCCAAGGGAGATAAATTAGTTTATTTGTGGTAAAGAGTTATCCAGTTTTGATCCGGGAGTTGAGATTAAATTCGTGTCTGCAGGAGAAAGCGTGCTGTTAATATTTGAGTGAATGGTGGGATGGCAGCAGGAAACTCTAACATGGATCAGGACAAACTTAAACTGTTTGACAACGCAGAACGGGTACTGAGGCGAACGTTAAGTTGCTGACGTGAAAAGACGAGTTTGTAGAACGAGGCCGGTAGTGTACTGTGCGAGAGTGACGTCAGTGAAAAAAACAACTGTTGAAGCAGACGACCCGTTTTACGTCAGTTTCAGAGTGACGTGAGTATCAGTATCTAATATTGTCTTGAAGTAGAAGTCGGGATTGTTCTTTCCCTTCCATTGACCAGGCTAAGAGTTGTTGTCTGGATGCTAGACTTTCGGTTGGTGTCCTTCGTGAAGCATGTACTTATGACAACAACATCAGCAACAAAATACAATGAAACATGAGTAAATTTATATCTGGCCAAATTCTTAAAACAACAACAACAACAAACAAACAAACAGTGTAAACAAATCATGCATGCATGCATGGGAAGAAAGCCAAAATGGATGGTAGCCTGCTGCAGTGAACATGTTCACAAGACAGAGCAGTCTGAATTCCACACACAGAAATCTTGCAATAAAAAGCAATACAAATTAACTGAATGCACATCTCCACAAATCTCCAGCACAACGCGGCCAAACCTTCAACCATCTGATAATGCAAAGCAGCCAGGTTCTGTTGACTACATTTCCTTATCAGTGTAACGGAAACGACGGAACTGAACATCCTGTGCTGCGAAGGATAGTATAGGGCAGATAATTAATTTTACGGAATGTTGTCACTCAAAGAAAGACGACCAGTGTCCGTACGAGTTAAGTCACATGTTACGCACTACTCAGATTCGATGATGACTAAAAACAGCCAGTGACATGTGGATGAGACATTGATGGTGAACTTATAAAAACAAAAAAATTGGGGAGAGGGATGTATGTAGGTTTAAAAGGTGAATAACTGAAAGACTATTTACGAATCGGATGTGGTTATTGGACACCATGAGAGCCATTCAGTGTGACTTCTGTTCTGTTTTGTGACACACAGAGGGAGGATGGAAAAGTTAGACATTGGCAGCGAGAGTCTCACATTCATTGGTGTGTGTGTGTGTGTGTGTGTGTGTGTGTGTGTGTGTATGTGAGAGAGAGAGAGAGAGAGAGAGAGAGACCGAGAGAGTGTGTGCATGTGAGAGAGAGAGAGAAAGAGAGAGAGAGAGAGTGTGTGTGTGTGTGTTTGTGTGTGTGTGTGTATGAGAGAGAGAGAGAGAGAGAGAGAGTGTGTGTGTATATTGTGTGTCATTATATGTGTGTGTATTGATGTGCGCGCGCGCGCGCGTGTGTGTGTGTGTGTGTACTTGCGTGCATGTGTGTGACCAGCCAGCGCATTGGGTTTTACACAGGTCAGGAATCTGATCACTTTTCTGTACCCCTAGACTGCTGCTGACCTGTGTTGACGCTCGTCAGTAACCAGGTCGATATGCTGGTCACCATTATTTAGTTCGACTTCTTCTTTGGACTACGCTACTTTTGTTCAGTGAGATTAACAGCAACACTTAAAAGTACACCTAACTGTCTGTTGGACTTTCAATCTGAGGGTCACTGGTTCGAATCTCGGTAACGGCGACTGGTGTGTAAAGGGTGGAGATTTTTCTTCGATCTCCCAGGTCAGTATATGTGCAGACCTGCTTGTGCCTGAACCTCCTTCATGTGTATACGCAATCAGATGATCAAATATGCACGTTAAAGATCCTTGTCAACGTTCGGTGGGTTATGGAAACAAGAACATATCCAGCATGCACATCCCCGAAAACGGAGTGTGGCTGCCTATATGGCGGGGTAAAAACAATCATGCACGTAAAAACTTACATACGAGTGAACATGAGTGTTGCAGCCCACGAACAAAGAAGAGGAAGACGAGTTTAGAAGTTTAGATGGAATAATCTTATGGTTCGCCTAAATAGTGGGAGAGAGAGACACTGAACGCTGAGAGGGAGAGCGGGAGAGAGAGAGAGAACTCAGAAACTGTTAACTTCAGCAGTTTTGCTGCTCTTATGACGGTATGCCACACTGTATAACAAGGCCATACAGTTATCAATAACCCAAAATGGAAAAATAAAAGCCGCCAGGATGGTTCTAAACATACCACTTCTTAAAGTACTGCACAGGCTCACATTCAATCCAAAGGATATTGTGCAAATTCCTGCCTATCGCTTCAATAAACCAATCAATCAATTATTCTATGTAAGTATGTATGTATGTATGTATGTTTGTATGTATGTGAGCCTCTCTGGTCAGAAGAAAGACAGTGTGTAGTGTGCTCACACCTCTGGCAGTGTGTCAACATGGAAACAACAAAGACTCTCGTCAAGAAGCTGACTACTTTCACGAGCCACAAGGAAAACAAAAACACACTTCAGTCCATCGGCGACAACTTTGAACTGACTGATCCAATGGTGTGTCCCCTGTGTGTGTGTGTGTGTGTGTGTGTGTGTGTGTGAATTTTGTTCGTAAACATACATCCACACAATAGTTGTTGCGCACATATGCTTGTGTATGTGCATGTTCACCAATTCGCTTTGACGCATTTGAGTATAATATATGTATGTGTTTTCAAAAGTAGATACGCCCAGGCAGACGAAGTGACGCTGGTCATGTTGACATTGCATTCAGCCGACATTGTGTGTGGGTTCTCTATTCATGGGCATTTGGACATGACATGTGGGCGAATGGGCAGGGAGCCACTTTCTCTTTATTCCTTGCTGTTTGAATTGCATTGAAATGGGTTTGCTTACCCACCCTGCTCCCCTGGTGAGCGCTTTATTCTTTACGCATTTTATGCCTCTCCTTTCAACTGGGAAAGTGCTTCGGTTCGTGTCTCGAGTGGATCTATATTCGACAGAATATCATGTCACATCTTGCCTCGTCCACGAATGTGCATACCGTTTTTGCTGTTTTCCAGAAATTGACTGAACTTATTTTCTACATTTCTTCCTCTGTATCTTTACCTTACTTGTTGGTACATTAGCCGAGTCTAATACCCCCCGCCCCTCATTTATATATGTATATATATATCTATATATATATATATATATATAATACACACACACATGCACACATATACACACGCACGCACACTGTGTGTGCTGCAGCTCCCACATTCACTCCTATGTACACGAGTGGGCTTTTACGTGTATGACAGTTTTTACCCTGCCATGTAGGCAGCCATGCTCCGTTTTTGGTGGTGTGCATGCTGGGTATATTCTTGTTTCCATAACCCACCGAACGCTGACATGAATTACAGGATCTTTATCGTGCCTATTTGATCTTCTGCGTGCGTGTACACACGAATGGGGTTCAAGCACAATATCCAAACAGTTACTATTGATTGAAATGAATGAATCCCTGTTTCAGAGTCCTATAGGAGTATTTATATGAAGCGACCTTCTGATACTGAATTTTACTCTTTTTTTTTTATTGGTGTTTATGTTGTTTATTGCTATTACACAGATATTTACAAATGCTGATTCCATTGTTCTAGTGTATCCTTGTTTCTGTATATCCCCCTTTAACCACCACCCCCAACCCCATTTCACACACTGTTTTTGATGTTTTGTCCGATGTGTGTGTGTGTATTGGATGGACGACTTTGGGAATGGAGGCAATTGAAGTGGTTCACATTTGCAGGAAGGACCGATGTCTTGTAGGTCAGACAGTTCTGTACTATGCTTTCATTTCATATTTGCATGCTGTGAACCCAACGTGTTTCACAAAGTAAGGCCATTGTTTTTACAGTGGTGTAAGCTTTCTGGCAGAACAAAAATGTAAAGCTGTTCCTTTTAAAACAAAATTTTATTATGACCATGAGACAGTTCTGATCGGCACAGGTAGAGAGCATGAAATGTCTTTGAATGAAATTTCTCTTCAGGTGTGTGTAATCATTGTGACGATACTTCTGATAACAGCAGACAGAATGTTGTCTTTCGCTATGGCATCAGTAACATCATCGACTGTCATGGCTTTGGGAGCTGATGTAGAGACAATGCAGTCAGGATATTCCTCTGCAATATTTTCCTCTCAGCTGCTAGTTCCTTTGTGAGCAACGTCTTGACTCAGCTAATCTGCTGGATTGTCAAAACCAAGGCGGTGTTGCACAGTCTGGTCATAATTAGGTTTGTGCACGCATCACCCATCGTTCTGTGTGCAGTGTAGCACATGACTGTTGAAGATGGTTGTCAGGGGTTTATGATCAGTGTAGACAACAAAACGTCCTCCAAAGAAAAAAGATGTGGAAGTGGTCACATGTGACTGCAAGAGCTTCTCGTTCAGTTTGAGAGTTGCGCTGCTCTGAAGCAGTCAACGAACGCTTTGCAAACTGAACAACTTGGTCTTCATGGCAGAGTGCAGCCTTTGTCATCCTCCTGTTTCAGCACAATACAGAACCACCAAATTCATGTTGAAACTGAAAAGCCGGATTTCGGTTTATTTCGAAAGCACTCTGGAGCCGTGTAAAATATGGTCTGGCAGTGCCAGTCCTTGCTTTGACATCTGCATCTGTGCTCCCTCACTTATATGTATGTATATATAGACACCGTTACTGTGAAGACACGACTGGACTCTGCAAAGCCAGAGGCAACATGAAACAGGTCTTTAACATTATTGTGAAGACGTGGCTGGACTCTGCAAAGCCAGAGGCAACATGAAACAGGTCTTTAACATTATTGTGAAGACATGGCTGGATTCTGCAAAGCCAGAGGTAACATGAAACAGGTCTTTAACCTGCGAACCCATTGCACAAAAACCTCCAGCACCAGAAGAAAGTTCTACGTCTTCATAGACTTCACGAAAGCCTTTAACAGAGTCTAATGGAAGGCCTCTGGGCCACAATGAAAATAACATCGGGCAAAAGCTTACCAACACCATCTAGCAACTATACTCCAAAGCAACCAGTGTGGTGCTCATACAAAGTGCAACTGGGGAGTGGTTCCAAATTTCGATTGGTGTCCTTTAAGGCAGCGTTCTGAGACATGAACCCTCACAGCAGATTTGGAAGAAGAATCCAAGACATGGAACTGAGGTGTTATTGCAAGATACAAAACGCCAGATACACTGACCATACATGTGTCACAAACGAACAAATGTGTCAGACAATCAAGCAGTACATTGGACCAAATGAAGAACAGCTGATAGCAGCTGAGAAAAGAAAACTGTGTTGGTATGGCCAAAACAAGATCTAACGGCCTTGTTAACCCTTTCACCGCCAGTCAATTTAGAGTACAAAATTCCCTTGTGTTATAAACACAGAAAAGACAGTGGCTAACAATAGTTGGGGATTACCCCTGCGATGTATAGAAAATATGGCTTATCCTACCACTGAACATTATGAGCAGTAGGTTCGTGGATGACAGACCAATGAATGGTCACCTTTCAGTGACATGGGTCCCCTCTACCACGCCTGTGCCTAAATGCATAAATGCGAGCTTGGCAGTGAACGGGTTAAAACATCCTCCAAGGAACTGTTCAAGGAGGGATATGCATGGGAAGACAGAAAAGACAAAAACATTGCGCCGACAAACTGCAGAACGGACGGTAAAAAATGCAGAGATCCAGGCACATGGAAGAAGGAAGAAGACAGAGGGTAACACTAAGAAAACCTGGAGAGGGGAGTTGAATTACTTTCAAATTTGTGTGTGCCGGGCCCAGAGGTCCCAGTCCCAGGATTTATTACTTTTAGATTTGACTCCATTTATGACACTGATAATAAAGGCGTTGAAGCGGATTGTTTACAACTGTGCATTCAGTTTGAAGCTGAAAGGGCCTGTCACATGACGTTCTTCCTTCTTCACACACACACACACACACACACACACACACACACACACACACACACACACACAGAGAGAGAGAGAGAGAGAGAGAGAGAGAGAGAGAGAGAAGTGTATGGCTGTACAGAAAAACACGTATCTTGGCAACAACAGTGACGTAGACAGGTGACACCAGGCTGTTATCAGAGGACAGGGTTGTGCTCATTCAACCAAATACCTCTGTCAAAAACAGGCAGGTTTGTGTTACAGTGAACAGTGCCGTGTGCACCTGGCGTGTCTCTGTCTTCGCTATGTTCCACCTGTTTGCATCTTACATGTCTGTGCCTTACGTCTGTACACCTGTGTCATCAAAATGTAACTTAATGTAACCTTCGTCACCTCCACATCTCTCCAGACAACAGGTAAGAGCCAGCAGTGTGCTGGTCAATACTTTGAGTGTTGTCCTCAACACAGTGTGATTCACATGTGTATGTCTGTCAGAACCTGTTTGTGTGAACCTGTAATGATAGGGCGTGGCACAGTTTGGGGTTTGGTTTTATCGTGATATTGATACATCAGTGCTCGTGCGTTTATGAGTAACTATAACATTGATCATAGTAATTCGTTTTAAGGATTGGACATTGTCATCAGCATGTGGGGCTCCGGGCTGTCTTTGTCGCAACACCCAGCATGGAGGAACTGGGCTTTGTCATTGTCTTTGTTCATCCAGTCCACTGATGATGGATCAAGGCTTTTCATACACAGACACACACACACAAAAAGCAGCAACAAAAGTGCATGACCGCGCGCGCGCACGCGTATGTTCGTTTACGCGTGCGCGTCTATGTGCGAACCCATCCGTGTGATCGTGTGTGTGAATCTTTGACCTCGGAAAAAGGACAGACAAGCTAACCAGTCTGTAAGTCTGTTGATTCAGATTCATTAGTGCTTTGGTTCGTTTTTACCTCAGTGTATCTCTTTGATATAACTAACATATCTAACGAGTGAGGAGTGATCGATAAAAAGGAAAGACAGGAAGAGAAGAACAGTGGGGGATGGGGGAGGGGGGCACGGGTCAAGAAAGAGGTAATGAAATGATGTAATCAGTATTTTACTGTAGTGTTGGAGTTTCTATCATGCAAACCATCGTATATAAACAAACCATTAAAACAAATGCATTTGAAAGAAAGTTGTGTTATGCTAGAATTTTGAAGAGTTACTGACGGTGAAATGTGTAACATGTGCCAACATTAAAATAACTGAAAGCATGGTACTGTTTGGCATTGCTCAAAGTGTACGCCCTGATACAGTTTTCGACATGTTAATACTGCTTGGTGTGTGTGTGTGTGGGTGTGTGTGTGTGCGCGCGCGCGCGCGTGCGTGTGCATGCGTGCGTGTGTGCTTATTCGTCCATGCGCATGCGCGCGTGCGTGTATTCGTATGTGCACCCGCGAGCTCGCGTGTCTGTGGTACCGAGGTAAATACTGCTTTCAAATCCACAAGGAATAACCAAAAGGTTTTTGTGTCCCCCCTCTCCCACCCACCCCTTCACCTCCTCCTCCACTCCCAACCCACGTAACCCTTCACCGCCCCCTTCCTCCCCCCTCACCTCATACCCCCCCTCCCCTCTATCGACCAGGTGTTTGAGTTCTGATCCAGTGTTCGCCGGTGATCAGGGTTCGAGGCGCCGTTTCGGCACGGTGCTGTGTCCTTGGGAAAGGCAGATAACTTCGCCTTTCCTCACACCACCCAGGTGTGGGTGGGTACCTGTTTTCGGTCAGGCAATGTTGAAGGAGAGGAGGGGGCCCTGGTTTCCTGTGTCCAGCCCTAGACACAGTGGATATGAATTCACTGCCTTCTTGTATCCAGCCCTAGACACAGTGGATATGAATTCACTGCCTTCTTGTATCCAGCCCTTGACATAGTGGATATGAATTCACTGCCTTCCTGTATCCTGCCCTAGACACAGTGGATATGAATTCACTGCCTTCCTGTGTCCAGCCCTAGACACAGTGGATATGAATTCACTGCCTTCCTGTATCCTGCCCTAGACACAGTGGATATGAATTCACTGCCTTCCTGTATCCAGCCCTAGACACAGTGGATATGAATTCACTGCCTTCCTGTATCCAGCCCTAGACACAGTGGATATGAATTCACTGCCTTCCTGTATCCAGCCCTAGACACAGTGGATATGAATTCACTGCCCCGATGGCCTGAAAAAAGGCTATGAGACCTTTAACCTTTCAACCTTAACCCATTCCCTGCGTGTAATTCCATTCCTTCCTTCCCACAACAAAAACGTTCCTCGGGACACTTTACAAGGAGTTGTAATGTTCACCAATGGAAAGTCCAGTCACGATAAAAGTCCCTCTGTATATTTCTGGATCATTCAAAGGCTTCAACTTCTGTCACCCCCCCAACCCTCTCTACCCTGTGGTAATTCAGTGATACCTGCTCTGCACTGCCAACACTGTCTGTCCCTGATCATTGGTGAGGTTCCTTCACCTCCCTCATCACCAACTCCATCATTACCACCCCCACCCCCCATTAACACCTCTCTCATTACCACCCCCTCCCGATTACCTCCTCCCTCTTTACCAACCCCTCCCCATTACGACCCCCCTCATTACCACCTTGCCCATTACCACCACCCTCATTACCACATTGCCCATTACCTCCTCCCTCTTTACCAACCCCTCCCCATTACCACCCCCCTCATTACCACATTGCCCATTACCACCTCCCTCATTACCACCTCCCACATTACCACCTCACTCATTACCACTTTGCCTATTATCATCTCTCATTACAACCTCCTCCATTACCACCTGCCCCATTACCATCTCCATCTCCAACATTACCACCTGCCCCATTACCAGCTCCACTTCCCACATTACCACCTCACACATTACTACCTCCCACATTACCACCTCCTGCATTACCACCTCCCCCATTACCACCTCCATATTACCAACTCCCCCATTACCATTTCCCCCATCACCACCTCCAACGTTACCATCTCCCACATTACCACCTCTCCCATTACCATCTCTCATTACGTCCTCATACATTACCATCTTCCCCATTACAACCTTCCCCATTACCACCTCCCTCATTACAACGCCGCTATTACCATCCCTAATTACGATCTCTCTCATTACCACCTCATCCATTACCACCTCCCCCATTACCAACTCCCTCATTACCACTTCCCACATTACCACCTTCCCTATTATCATCTTCCCCATTACCACCCCCTCTCCATTACTATCTCAACAAATTAACATCTCCAACATGACCACCTCCCTCGTTACCACCTCCCCCATTACCACCTCCCTCATTACCACCTCCCCCATTATCACCTTCCCCATTACCACCTTCCCAATTACCACCTCCCTCACTTCCCAAATTGCCATCTCCCCCACTACCACCTCTTCCATTGCCACCTCTTTAATTACTACCCCCTATTACCACCTCCCTCATTACCACCACCCTCATTACCACCTCCCCCATTACCATCTTCCCCATTACAACCTCCCTCATTACCACCTCCTTAATTACCCACCCCCTCCCATTGCCACCATCCCGTATTACAACCTTCCCAATTACCATTTCCCTCATTACAACCTCCCTCATTACCACCTCCCTCATTACCACCTCCCCAATTACCACCTCCCCCAGTACCAAAATTACCACCTCCCCCAGTACCAAAATTACCACCTCCCCCATTACCACCTCCCCCATTACCACCTCCCCAATTACCACCTCCCCTAGTACCAAAATTACCACCTCCCCCAGTACCAAAATTACCACCTCCCCCATTACCACCTCCCCAAAATCATGCTGTCACCATCAACCATCGTCAGTTTAACACGGAACATGTAAACTGGTGTACATAGCAGGCTTTATATGGCCCTTAAGACCACATATGATTCTGTCCTTGTGTGTGTATGTGATAAGTGTATTTTTTCTGATTTTTCGATTGTCCACAGGTTGTTAAACAGGGTTGTCTGCTAAACCCTCAGTTATTTTCGTTTTTCATTAATGAACTTGCTGTCGAGCTATCAAAAAACGGGCAGGCATGAAATTCAGATGATTCCAGGGGCAGTAGAACTGTTTTTGATGTTATTTTCAGATGATATTGTGCTTTTGTCTGATACAGCCTTTGGGTTGCAGAATCAAC
>NC_134887.1:28490542-28505542 GCF_041734735.1 Babylonia areolata | reverse complement strand
TAAGTGTTGCCCACAGAATAGGCAAACCCATCAAAGAAAGAAATAGGCCGGTTAATGTAAAATCCTAGTCGAGAAAATCAAGGAACGAAGTTCTCTATAATTGAAAACAAACAAACAAACAAACAAAAACAGCCGAAGTGTTCTGGCATTTCTATTCAGGAATATCTGACTCGGACAAATGCAGTTAGGCTTAAGGACTGTCTAAGCACGAACACGTTCAACATGCCTGGTCCAAAAATGGCAAATCATATGTCAGTCTGAACACCACCGGCCGCGTGCTGCAAGTAGCAGGAGGAGAACTGGAGGATTTTCTGTGTGGGGAAGTAAGAAAAAGTGACGGCCCGAGGAATGCGGACCAGAGGCACCGGTACCAGCAGAACCACCGCACAGGACGACAGACCCGCTAAAACATATACCGGTACTGTTGAGACGACTAGCGGTAGACAGTCACAATCCCCCGTCTCTTCCCGATCTCGATTCCGACCTTCATCCTCCAGTCCCAGCATTCCCGAAAAGCCCCCTCCCAGCATTCCCTTTAGACCTTCAACCACAGCAGTGGACTGTCCCTCTGCCATGCCAGCCGCTCCAGTGGCTTCCATCCCGGTGAACAGCTGCGTGCAGGCAGCGTGCATCTCTCCCACTCCTACAGGACCAGGGCAGGCTGCTGGCCCTGCCTCTCTGGGAACCAGGCAGGTTGCTGTCTCCATTCCTGTGGGAACCGTGCAGGTTGCTGAGCCGTGATTCGAACCAGCGCGCTCAGATTCTGTAGCTTCCTAGGCGGACGCGTTACCTCTACGCCGTCACTCCTCTGCAAGCAGCTCTTGGAAAATACCAGCACATGACAGTCGAGTAAGCGCTTGGAAAGTGAGCGGGGGAGCGCAAGTGCCATTAGCCCCTCTCTCCCTCTGTCTCTGTCTGTCTGTCTGTCTGTCTGTCTGTCTCTCTCTCTCTCTCTCTCTGTCTGTCTGTCTGTCTGTCTGTCTCTCTCCATCGATGACATAGTTCTATGTATTTTCGGCATAGGGATTAATTCAGTTTTTTTAAAGCGCGCATAGTTGGTGTTTTTTGTGGTTCCGCTAGATGGTAGAACCCATCCGAAAGTGAATGTGAAAGTTCTTTTTTTTCTTTTTTTTTATTACTATGTTTTTTTAACGCACGTAGTAGGTGTTTTGTGGTTCAACAAGGTGGTGGAACCCATCTGTAAGTGTAGATACAAGAGAGATTTTTTTTTTTGAAGTTGTGGATTGGCAGTTGCTGCTAGAGGTTATGGTGGCTTTGAGGGGATGATGGTGATGGTGTGGGTATTTGTGTGGCGCCTGTCTTCGATGAGAGACCAGGTGAGTGGATTGATGCAGTTTGGGTCAAGCTGGTTCTGCTGAGATGGGCTGACCTCACGATGTCATTCACGAGATAACTATTCTGTCTCCACAGGACCATTCATTTACTCCACTCTTCCAAACACACTTTTATAGGTTGGTTGTACTTTCTCCGCCGTTGATTGCTTGATATGCTCACTTAAAACGTGTATGTGAGCAAGAAAATGCCAGAGATAATGTTTTTTGTTTGCTTGTTTTTTGTTTTGCATAATTATGTCCGATGAATGGAAAAGCAGTCGCCCTACCCGTGGGGGTGCCGGGGATCTTTCAGTATAAATAGCATCCCCGACTTTTGGAAATCTGTGTAGAAATTTCCTCTTTTCTATCACTTTCTTTGTTTCTGCCTATTTCTTCTGTCATTGTTGTCTCCTTTTTATGCCTTACCAGTCCATTCCACATTCTTTTTTCGAGCAGGCCTTGACAGTTTTATTTGTTTGTTTGTTTGTTTGTTTTTTTCTATTTTCCGCAGTCTATGATGTGCTATCTTTGCTGTTTTGCTCTGGCGATTGGGTAGGGAGATGTAAACAATGGGATGGTACTAGCTACCCATTCTACAGCGCTGTTTGCCTTATGGCCTTTTTAAGTAATTTTGTTTGGTATGAAGTATTGTTCTTTTTTCCTTTTTCACGATTTGAATTTGTTTTTTTCAATAGAGAATAGTATGTGAATCAAGAATGTAACCACTGCATTGCGTGATTATGTACGTTGAACGAAATAGTCGCCCTCCGTTTCCCTCTTCGTACTTTCGTATTTTTCGCCAGTGAAAGAAGGAAGCCCGATGGGGTTTGACAGAGCAGGGGAAACAAAAATTAGGGTCAAGTCGTTGTGGCAATCGTGTACTGGAAGACAATGTGTGTGCGTGTGCGTGAACATGTGTGTGTGTGGGAGAGAGAAGGGGGGGTGGGGGGTGGGGGAGAGAGAGAGAATATAGCTTTGTATATGAATTAAGTATACCACCACTGCATTGCGTGGTTGTGTGCGATGAACTAAACAATTGCCTTTTTCTTTTATCTTTTTATTCTTAATCCGTTGCCTGAGAGGGAATGGGGGTGAGGATCGAGAATAAAGCAAAGGATTTAAAGATGACGTTTAGCAGCAGTAGATATCAGTGGGGGTGATAGCAGAACGGTGATACAAGGATCATGATTAGCGGTTTCAGGAGGGGTGTATGCGAAAGATGAGTAAAAAAAACAAACAAAAAAAACAAAGGGGAAAAGGGGGGACAAAATAAAAACAGGGGATGGCCTAAGGAGGTTATTCTTGGATCTATTTTATTTTATTTTTTCTTCTTTTTTCTCTTATTTCACCCAATGAGATAGCTTCTAAAGATTTTTTTTTTCTCGAATATTAATTTCTTTTTTCATACTGTTCATACTTTTCTTGTGTCCAAAATTCGAACAACAGAATGGCTGGTATGATGGTACTTTCAGAATCATTAAGAGGATCACGGAATCAGTGATGCACGAGGGATAGTCATGTAAACAATAATGGTGCACTCCATAGTTGGAGTGTACACTTAAATGTTTTTTATGTATGTTTAGGTGTATGTTTTGTGTTGCTTGCGCGTGTCTACACACCTGCTATCTTATCTCCAGCCCTCACTGTGGGGTGTAATCAAGGTTCCATGTGTCTCTCTCTTTTAAATGTTCAAATGTTGATTTGAAATTTGTCCTAGTAATTCTATTCATAGTTTTCTGTACAAATGTTTTTGAAAGAGTTGTGAAACACAATGTTAATAATATCAGTTAAGTGGAAACTTACGCTATCTCATTTCTAACGTTTTGATTCTTCACTGTCGTTGACCTGTGGCTTGACCCCCTTCACCAATTTCCCCAATTCCTACCATCACCACAAATCCCCCAAAATGAGATCGTTTTGTTGTGATGATTGTTATGACATAGAGCTTTATTGTCATGAACGTTATGATAAAATTTTGTTGTTTTGAACTTTATTATAAAGTTTCCGTCTGGTAAACTTTATGATATATTTTCTGTGTATATGAATGTTGTTATATAGTGTTTTGTCATGGGGAATGACATTGTCTTCAGTTTTGTTGTGGTAAGATCATTGAAACAATTTTTGTTACCGCGGTAAACATTTGGCACGTACTTTTGTTCTGATAGATATTGTGATTCACAGTTTTGTTGTGGTGAAAATTATCACTTTTATCATGCTGATGATTGCCATGATGTGTATGTCAAGTGTTCTGGGTCTGTCGAACTGTAGGATCTCCAACAGAATGTTTGTTTTGTTACTGGTCTGAGTCTGTAGACACCAGTCTGGATTACTTTCCAAGTTCATGCTTGTACCCCCACTCCCCTTTCCCCCTTCCCTCAACATCCACCCCCTCCCATCCCATGATTCCACCTGCATTGTCAGTCACATGACAGATGCTATTGTGTATCGGACAGACTGTTTCACAACAGATGCTTCCTCTGTTGGGATGACGATTATGTTATTGTTTTGTTTTTTGAGTATATATATATATATATGTATGTATGTATATGTATAATCCAAGGTCATTACATCCTTTATTATTTCTTTCATCGGCCTGTGACTTTACCCCTTAACCCATTTATCCAAATCACCCCCTTCCCCGCAACCCCCTAACAACCCCACCCCCCCCCCCCCCCCCCCCCCCCCCATCACTGTGCAGCCATTGAAATGGATAGCAGACAAAATGACTGTGACATCCAGGCGGAGAGATGGTGAGCACGGAGCTGAGCACGAGTTGTCCATCCCGCAGTGTTACTGACCAGGAGGACCTGTGTGGACCCTGTGTGCAGCAGATGCATTGTGTGTGTGGACGTGTTTCCTGATGTGGAGGTGATCCCTTCATTGGACTGGCTGCTGCCTGCAGTCCCTGTCCTGCACAGTGCAGTGCTGGTCAGCTCTCTCCTGGTGGGGAACGGGCAGGCGTTGGCTGTCTTGGAACTGTTGTGTGGCTGGTGTCTGCAGGTCTGGTTTGTGTGGTGACTGGTGTTTTACGCGCTGAGGGCGCTGCTCTGAGCCCCCCGTCGTCGGATGGACGTGAAACACGGTGAGAGTGATTGATTGAAGAGACGGTGACGTTGTGTGGTTATGTGGCTGTGTCCAGACCATGGCCATGAAACAGCAGGTGATGATCACTGCTGCAGGAGGACGTGCAGGACCCCGTACTGTCCTTGTGGGGTGGCCCAGATCCCCAGGTTCTGACTGCACTGTGTCGTGTGGGGTCATCTGCTTCCTGACGACTGGTCAAGGAACAGCACAGCAACATTAGCTGCTTATATTACAGTTAGATGATTGGCCGTAGAAGAGTGAGAATGTTAATCGTCTGAAGAGAAGGTCAGCTGTGTGGCTTGATTTGAGAACCAGGCAGTTCGCTGGAATGAACACACTTGTTATGAATTTGGAAAGGAAAGTGAGGTCAGTAGTTCATCTTAGACTCTGTTCTGACTGATGGTAACACAAGTACAGAGAATGAGTTATTTGTTTTATTAATTGAATAAGAAATGATGAATACATTTTGTTCCCAAACATCTGGAGACAATGCTGGCCTGCTTGGTATAACTGATTACCTGCCTGTAACTAACAGCAACAACTAAATGATTATTGTTATGGCCATGCCAGCTGCACAGGGGTGAATTCATTAAGCTACTGTCGTTATGACGACGGCTTGAAAGTCACCTGCTTTCAGACATGTGGCTGTACTGCTGCATTCTGTGACGCTTTTGCTGCTGCACACTGTATATATGAATAGTATATCGTAGTTTGGTATATTATCTGTTCCTGCAGCATTTTGAAAATTGTTTTTCTTCTTTGTGTGACTTTCTGCTGCATGTCGCTATTACCATCATCATCATCATCATCATCATAACCACCGCCATCATCACCACCATTCTCTTCGCCATCATCATTGTATTTGGACTTTGATTATGTCAGCTGTGATTTATAGATTTGAAACGCAGCATGTCTATGTATCCGAGCTTCCTGGTGTCAGTGGAAACAAACATTCTGAAAGGAATCAAGTCACCTGTGTCTGTCAATGGTCAATTACTGACTGCATGGTTTTCCATCTAAGGGGCTGTAGACAAACCAGTCTGGTCTCTCGACTTTTCTGTGTTTGTTATCTGTACAGACATTTTAGTATGACGATGCTATATTCTTTATGCAGCAGATGTAGTGTAGCGTATATGGATCAGTCCGCACACTTTTACACCCCCTTGTAATTGCAATGAATAAGAGTATAAAAGAAGCACATATTGATAATTCTTGACGATGATAATGAAAGGTCAAACAGAATGCAGGTCATGCAATATTCACGATGGAAGCAGACAACAGACCAACGTGGAACGTGGAAGCAGAAAGACATGTTGCTCACGTTCTAACTTCTGTCGGAAATGTGACTGCAAGACAGAACACACACTTGGTCTTTCTCCTGACGATCTTTGTTCTGCTGCATGAGGGATTTTTTCTATTCAGAAAATTTTGTCTGTATATAAGTGTTATAATTTTTTGCTCCAGCAGTGTATTCTTTATATGCTTTTTGTCCGTTGTTAATCCATCATGTTTACATGTGTAGCATTTCTGAAGAAGCCCCAAAAGTTTTGAGTCACAGCTGTGTGTCTGTCCATGGACTGTGATTCTCACCACACATGGACTGATTTCTGTGTGCCTTGTTTCCATGGAAACAACATTGGAACAGAGGTCAGAACAGTCAGCAGGGATGACTTTTTTTGACATGGCAGGTCACGTGATTAACGAAAACGTTTCGAGCACAACAATGACTGTGATGACACCTGACGTTTCCGTGCAGTACATTACGCTGTCAGTTCCCGGTGCTTGTCACGTGACCTAAAGGAAAGGTCAGGGTCACAAGGGGGATTATCTATTTGACCATGTACTTCGGAATTTTGGACACATCTTCTGGCACATCTGGATTAAACAGTGATTTTCCACTTTGTTGTATTGTGCACCTCAATGAGCTGGCACGTTCCGATTCACCAGAACAAAGCTTATACATTTGAAAACAACAACAGCAACGACTTGTATATAAAAACCGTTGTATTGTTTTGCTCATGGAACAATATTGAATTATTCTCCGATAACTGGTACCGCTGGGTTTTGTGTGTGTGTGTGTGTGTGTGTGTGTGTGTGTGTGTGTGTGTGTTTTATTTGTTTTTTCTGTTTGTTTTGTTTTGTGGGGTTTCGGGTTTTTTGTTTATTTGTTTTTTGCCGCATGCCTTATCTACATTTGAATTCAGAGCCACAAATACCATGTAACGTTCACATGACGTGAGCTTAATGTGTTTCACCACAGGTGTACGTGCATGTGTGTGTGGGAGGGAGGGATGATTTACTTGTGCCAAGGTGTGTAAGTGCGTCTCCCCTCTCCCTCTCCCTCTACATAATACGCACAGAATCCACACGCATTTGCACGCACACACACACACACACACATACACGCACGTACGCACACAGATAACAGACACACGCGCTCGCTCGCGCACGCAGAAAGACCAGGAATTTCCCCTCCACTAGACTTTTAATGTGGCTCTGTGCACTTGTCTTTTGGATGTTAATGATGTCCCATGTTTATCATATACGTAGCGCACGTAAAGGAAAAGCAACTCACGGCTAAACATATGTGTTTTATGTAATGAGTTGTGATCTGATCACCAGTTCCTCGTGAACTGTGCTCGGCAGTAAGCGTATTCATGCTGTGAGGGATCACTCATTCTGTGCACCGATGTCTTGTCTTTTTACCAGTGAACACACACTTATGTTTGTAGCTTGAAGAATGCAGACATTGAATAAAGTTAGCCTTCACAGCACAGCAAGTCTGGCCTGTCTGTGCATTTGTCCAACAAACACCCTCGCTTTTCTACATTTTAAACAGTCTCAAAGTCTGTGGCCTTTCATGCCGTACTCCCATGGTGACCTCATTTTCGATACCCCTCCACTTCTGTGCTTGGGGTGAGTCCTGTCAGTGTCTTCAGTGTCGGCAGATTCATGGGGGGCTGTTGTCTGAGGGACGTGGTGGCGGTATCCACTCTAGGAGGGACGCTCACACAGTCTGGCTCCGCGACTAAGCCATTATTGTCGTTAGTATGGGGCTGAGTAGGTGGTGTCCTAAGTACGTTAAATCAGAACAGGCACCACTGAACACCACCGAAGTGACTCAGCAGCAGTGCAGGGTCTCCTCTGGTGTGTGGCCTTCTGGCGACCTAACATCGATGGTTCCCTGTGGACTGTCGACGTTGGAACTGTGACGGACGAACCCGGGTGTGGCCGTGTGTGGAGGATCTAAATGAGCGGCGTGGGAGTAATGTCACTGAAACGGTGCAGATGATGGGACAGCAAAAGACAACAAAAACAAAACAAAAAAAACAACAAAAAACAAAAATAAAACAACAACAACAACAACAAAAACCATATGTGTTTTAATATGCGCACGCTGGTGTATTTGATGAAGCACTTGGCACTATAAACTTCTGCCCCCCCCCCCCTTTTTTTTTTTTTAAATCCTGTTTCATATTTGGCTGTCTTGACCATTCTGTGATTTTTTTTCCTCCTAAAACTGCACTTAGTTACATTGCTATATTGGCGTGTATCGCAGAATAACCAGTGTGATGGTGTCTAGACAATATTTTCATAGAAAACCTTTTTTGACACAATTTGGTGTGCCTTTTGTTGACTGAGCAGTATGGTGGTGGTTTTTTTGCGTGTTTTCTCAGTGTTAGATACTTACTCTGATGTAAATACTGTTATAAATTGTATCAGTGCTGATGTTTTCTCTGGGTCCTCTCCAGCACCTACGGGTGTTCTGAAGGTGGTAGGTTCCTGCATTGTCCCAGTTTCATTTTCAGTTTCAATGAGATATCAGATCGTGGGGGCTGATCCATATACCACATCTACTGCAGAAAAGTTTCAGTTTCAGTTTCTCAAGAAGGCATCACTGGGTTAGTTCTGATTACTTCATAAGATGTACACTACACCACATCTACTAGGCAGATGCCTGACCAGCAGCATAACCCAACGCAAGCCTTGAGAGCATTCATGTATTTGTGCACCTCTCAGAGTGGACTTCTTCGACAGAATTCTGCCAGAGGGCAACACTTTTGTTGCCATGGGTTCTTTTCCAGTGCGCAAAGTGCGTGTGTGCTGCACACGGGCCAGGGGTTTATCATCTCACCCGAATGACTAGACGCTCAGTTTAAATCTTCCAGTCAAACTTGGGAGAAAGGACGAGAGCGGGTTTTTGAACCCAGACCCTCACGGACTCTCTATTGGGCAGATGAGCGTCTTAACCATACTGCCACCTTCCTCCTCTCCGCACAAATCCAGCGTGCTGATCAGGCTGTGAGAGTCTCCCACAGCTTTAGCTAAGACATTAAAAAAGAAAAAAAGAAAAGAAAAAAAAGAGACAAAACAAGTCGATACACTAACAAATTTTGAAGTTAAAGATACGTGGAAGGTAAGTGACTGAAATAAAACGAATAAAATCGTGACGGGAGTTCTGTGCAGCTGACCCCGTGATGTAGAATTTTTGGGAGGAATTGTAGTTGTGATTTAATAGAGGTTTCTAGAATGAGAGGGTCATGAAAACGTAACAACTGAACAGGTTTTGCTCTGCATCTGCTATATAGAAGTCAATATTGGTGGGTTTTTTGGGGGTTTTTTTTTTTTAACCTACTGAAGATGGTGAACATGTGTTATCAAAGGTCTTATTGTCTCTCTGAAAACGGCTTAAAGCTTTAGGGTTGTTTTTTTTCCCCTAAAAACTGGTCATTTATTCAAATGCCTCTGTTCAGGAGCAGTTATGTCCCTTGAATTTTTAATGGGGTGTCCTGTCCGTGCCTGCACCCATCGTGAACACAGCGCAGGCCTCCAAGGGTGGTGCAGGATTGTTCCAAGGGCGGGTGGAGACAGTGCTTCTCTGGGTCCTCTCCAGCACCTACGGGTGTTTCTCTTTCTTCTGGTCATTTATGCAAATATCGTAGTCCGATAGAAAGTTTAATGTAAACGCGCTCTCTCTCTCTCTCTCTGTATGTCTGTCTCTCTTTTCTCTTTCTTGAAAAACGGTAAATAAATTTACTATCTACTTCTAATGTAAGTTTCTGGTGTTGATTGATTCACTCTGGGCGTGTGTGTGTGTGTGTGTATGCGTGAGTGTGTGTGTGCGCGCGCGTGTGTGTGTGTGTGTGTGTGTGTGTGTGAGCACGCGCGCGCGTGTGTGTGTGTGTGTGTTGGTGTTGTTGTTGTTGTTCCTTACCAGCATTACATGTCTCTCATATCACGAACCGCTGCACACGTCACTCGGCCTAAATTAGTAACTGTCTTTGAAATTGATAAACGGCTTCAAAAAAACTTGTTTGTCGTGAACGACTTCTACGATCACGTTATCACACACACACACACACACACACACACACACACACACACGCATTTACGCACACACACACACATACAGACACACGCAAAACAACCAAACAGAAAAAAACATAACATCGTTCATGTGATTTTCATAAAAAACAATTCTCGTTAAAAGGTTGGGCTGTATATTCTCAAGAAATTGTGAAAATGATAACAATGTAGAGTAGCATCTGGCAACCCAGTGTATAATAAGTGCATAAATTCTGGGTTTCAATCAGTGATTTAAATTAAAAAAAATTATAAAAAAAACCGGACGATTCTGCAGACCCAAATGGGTGTATGTGTGTGTGATTGAAACATGATTGAATGACGCAGGAAACGAATGAAGACCGCCCAGTGGCAGCTGTCAGTCGGCTCTACCAAGGTAGGCAGCCTGTTGATCAAATGACGCCGTGTTTGTAAAGCGCTTACAGCTTGGTCTCTGACCGAGGATGGGCGATATATACATATCCATACCATATATCATCATTATCATCATCATCATTAATCTGGCTTTAGATCAATACGTTGTTAAGAAAAAGAGAAAACAACATATCAACAACAACACAAAATAGAACAACACTTGTCTAGATAATGGAATGCAGTATGTTCATATCATTTTGACATTTTCTGCTCCATATCCGTGTGAAGACTGTTTTAAAACCATCACTTTCTGACAGATGGTTACAATTACGATATGGCGGCGTTGACGTCACTTCCGTCCATGCTGGAAAGTCACTAATTGTAACGATACTTTCCAAACACATTATCATGTCCGCCAAAACCCATGCAGTGCGGAACACGTCACAAGAATTTAGATGCTTCAAACTATTCCAAGGTTACACTTGTGACAGGATTCTGTTGATGCTAGTGCTCTTTGATTTCGAGTCCTGACACTTAACTCAGAACTGCCAGGAACAGAGTTGAATGACACACGCAAGACAGGCGTAACTTCCTACCAGGCTGCCCTTATCAAATGTCCGATGACCAGGAAAAAAAAAATGTCCGATGACTGCAAAATACATGAATTTACTGTGTGGAAAGTTTCAGTTTCAGTTTCAGTAGCTCAAGGAGGCGTCACTGCGTTCGGACAAACCATATACGCTACACCACATCTGCCAAGCAGATGCCTGACCAGCAGCGTAACCCAACGCGCTTAGTCAGGCCTTGAGAAAAAACAAACAACAAAAAACGATGGAATAAATAATAGATAAGCTTACATAAATAAATAAATAAATGAATAATAATTATAATATAGAAAGAGGTAGTAGTAATAATAATAGTAATACTAATAAAATGATAATAATAATAAATAAATAAATAAATAAGACAACAATGGTGATAAATAAGCGAATAAATGTAAAATATGAAGACACACATTCACACATACACCCACACATGCATAACAGAAATGCACCAAACATGCAGTTTCACAGATATGAAAGTACAGTCAAATACATATAAACGTACATGAGCTCCAACACACACACACACACATTACCTTGCGTGTGGAAAATACTGATCTAATCTTCGTTCACTCGTATTTACACGAGTGGGCTTTTACGTGTATGGCCGTTTTTACCCCCGCCATGTACGCAGCCTCACTCCGTTTTGGGGGGTTTGCATGCTGGGTGTGTTCTTGTTTCCATAACCCACCGAACGCTGACATGAATAACACGATCTTTTACTTAACCCTCCACGCTGCTGGTTTCTCTCCGACTGCCCGGAGCAAACAGAACAGCCTCCCCTCCTAAACGCAGTTAGCCAATCAGTCCATCGTTCACCCTGGTCACATGACTCGATGACAGCATGCAGTGCGTGGCTCACGGAAAACACGAAGACAGGGACAAAACACGTGCAGCATCACAAACACGGCATGCTGATTAACACAAACTGAACTGTTACACTCAGCTGCTTCACAACAAAAGAGCAGAAACAGCAACACAACAACAACACACACACACACACACACACCATAACCACCACCACCACCATCTCTAACAACAACAACAACACCCCCCTTCCCCCTCCCCACACACCCCAACACCACCACCACCTCCAACACCACCACCACCAACAACAACAACACACACATACACACACCTCCACCACCACCACCACCACCACCAACAACAACAACAACAACAACAACAACACACACACACACACACACACACACACACACACACACGACAAGACTGGTTTAACAGAAAAAAAGAAGATACTTTAACAAAAAAAACAAAAAATGATGAACAGTGACTATGACCGGAATCAGAGAACAATGACACACGACGAATACGAAAATATTGCAAGATGAAGACATCGTCGTCTTTCTTTCTTTCTTCTAGTTTCTTTGTTTCTGTCTGTCTTTGTTTCCTCTTCCTCCTTATCCTTCTTTATTTATTGTCGTTGTTATTGTTGTTTGTGAGTCTGTGTGTTTGCTTGCTTGCTTGCTCGCTTGCTTCCCTCTCACAGCCTGGCTTTCAGAAAGCTGTGGAAGAGGTCCAGGCCCAGCAGCCGCTCCAGGGACACGTGCCGGGACAGGCCCAGCACGGCCACCCAAAGGGGCGCCACCCACAGCAAGCTCTGGTAGTCGCGCGGCACGAGGAAGCACACCAGCCACGTGACCCAGTGCATGGCCAGAGCCTGCAGCAGGTGCAGCAGGTGCAGCACGGCGAAGCGCGCCCCGCGCCTGGCGTACACGGCCATCTGACAGACGACGACCACCAGGAAGGCCCAGAAGACCCGCGCCGTCCACGGGTCCTGCCAGCCGGAGAAGAAGCCGTAGAGGGTCAGGAAGTAGCAGAAGTTGTCCGTGCAGTGGAACAGAACCCCCTCCACCTCCAGGAAGTCCGTGGCGTACAGCGCCCAGTAGGACACCGGCTCGTACAGCAGCGCCACCACGCGCCGGATCCGGCCCACGTCCAGGAAGCGGAAGTAAGGGAAGGTGACAGGGGGGCGGAGGCTGCCGATGGCCGTGGCCGTCTCATCGTCGTAGCGGTCGTAGCCGTGGTGCACGAACTGCCCGGCGGCGACGTAGTGGCGGTAGTCGTCGCTGAGGCGGACCACGGGGGCCCCGCTGGATCCCGGGCAGGTGGCGGCGGTGTACAGGGCGACGGTCATGTTGTGTCTGCGCGACATCTTGCCGACGGACACCTGCGCGAACAGTGCAGGTGTTAATGTAAGTGCACCTGCTGGCTTATCAGTAACGAGGTGTCAGTAATGATGTAAGATATTACCTTATATGTATATATGAGGTAAGATATTACCCTTTTTGTTACATTTGGCTTATAGTTTTATATTAGTCAAGACTTTGATATTCGGTTCCCCCTTCCGTGTAGAGAGCGCAGGCACTGACATCTTGCCGATGGACACCTTCGCGAACATACAGGTGAGTACCCATGTAATATACAAATAACGAGCAAAAATAATACTTGTACGTTCGGCTTTCCATTCTTGGGTACAGAGCAAAGGCAGTAACACCTTGCCGATTGACACCTGCGCAAACCTGACAAACCTCTTACTCTTGGACTCCCATCATGACACCTAGTCGATTCACACCTGCGCATACACGTCGGTAAGTACACCTGTTGGCGTATCAGTAATGATGTTGGTCGATAATATTTTTACGTTTGGCTCCACATTGTTGAGTTCAGAGTAAAGGCGGTGACATTCTGTCGACAGACACCTTCCCGTATACATAGGTGAGTACACCTGTGATATTTAAATAGTAGTAGTAGTAGTAGTAGTAGTAGTAGTATTTTTATGCTTTTTTCTTTTCTTTTTCTTTTTTTTCAAAATGAATTAATTAATTTTTATTTTTTTTATTTTTTTTATTTTTACTTTATTTTATTTTATCTTATTTTATTGTTATTGCTTTTTGGTGTTTTTTTTCTTCATTTTTGTTATTTTTACTTTATCTATTTTATTTTATCTATTTTTATTGTGTGTTTGTTTTTTTGTTTTGTTTGTTTGTTGGTTGGTTGGTTGTTGTTTTTTTTTTGTTTTGTTTTTTTCTCAAGGCCCGACTAAGCGCGTTGGGTTATGCTGCTGGTCAGGCATCTGCTTGGCAGATGTGGTGTAGCGTATATGGATTTGACCGAACGCAGTGACGCCTCCTTAAGCTACTGATACTGATACTGATACCTGTGATATATGAATAATGAGGTTAGATGATAGTTTTATATTTGGCTCCCCAGAAGAGATAACATCTTGCCATCAGATAACAGCGTGTACATACAGGTGTGTAAATGAATTCTGTAGGTGAAGAAATAATGAGATTAGATAAAACCTTTTTTTTAAGCTTGGCTCTCCGCATGTGTGTACGGAACACAGACAGTAACATCTTGCCGATACCTGCATAAACAGAGGTAAATATACCCGTTTATGATAGGCTTCTACGTTGTTGTTTTTTATGTAAATAGATGAGTTTTCGTCATGCATGCAATCATTATCATTATTTATATATGCATCCTTATGTATACATCTAAGTGTGTATGAATGTCATATCTGTAGTTCTAAAGCCATTTGTTATTTGTCTTACATATTTAATATCTTTTTTTCTTTGCCCTGAATAATAATAATAATAATATTTATATAGCGCTGAATCTTGTGCAGAGACAAATCTAAGCGCTTTCACACCAGTCATTCACATGCATGCATAACTCTAAAACTGAAGAAACTGAAGACAAGGAAGAGGTAGGGGAGGGAGGCTATCTTGTGAAGAGGTGGGTTTTAAGGCCAGACTTGAAAGAGCTGAGTGCGGAGACCTGACGAAGCGAAAGAGGAAATTCATTCCAAATACAAGGTCCAGAGACAGAGAAAGAACGGCGTCCAATAGTGGAGTGTTTGAATCTAGATACGCGAAAACAGAGTGGATCCGAAGCCGATCGTAGAGAGCGAGATGGAGTGTAGCGGGGAAGGCAGCCACAAGGATAGGAAGGGGCAGATTTGTGAATACATTTATAACATAAGAGTGCTGATCTTATACTTTATTCTGTGTGAGACAGGGAGCCAATGGAGATGTTGCAAAATAGAGAGTGATGTGCTCAGATCTTTTCTTTCTGATAACGAGTCGGGCAGCAGAGTTTTGTACTGGATATAACAACAACAACAACAACAACAACAAAAGACATATGCTTGTTCCACTTCCCTTATTGAAAAAAAAATCGTTTTTTCATTATATTTCTACTGAACCGTCTGTCTATCTGTCCGTCTGTCTGTCTGT
>NC_134887.1:28459747-28487942 GCF_041734735.1 Babylonia areolata | reverse complement strand
TCCTCGCGGTCACAAAAGAAGATGACGTCAGTGTGCTGAGCCTCGAACGGGTCGAAGACCACGTGCTTGCTGGTGTGTACCAACGCTCCCTTGCGGCGGTCATAGGTCACAAAGCCAGTTCCGTGGTGTCCTTGCCGCATTTTTCTGTTTTACACAGACACACAGAGGGACATACACACACACACACACACAGATACATCCACACACACACACACACCCACACACCCACACACACACACACACACACAGAGGAAGAGAGAGAGGGGGGGAGACAGAGAGCGGATTGAAATTGACGAAATATACAAGAAGTGTTCGTCATCCTGAATAGTTTGCTCGGGTGAGTTTCAACAAGATTTGGAAATGTTCGCAGTGATTTCTTTTTTCTTTTATTTTGTTTTTTCAAACTGGTTTTCGGTTTTGCCATCAACCTTCGAATTCAAGATTCGTTCTAAAACTTTGAGAGAGAGAGAGAGAGAGAGAGAGAGAGAGAGAAGGAGACAGGGAGACAAAGAGAATGTGACAGAGAGACAGACACAGAAACAGATACAGATTGACAGGCAGGCAGACAGACAGACAGACAGACAGACTGAGATAGAGAGACAGACACAGACAGGCAGAAACACACACATACAGACAGACACACAGATAGACAGACAGACATGAGGACAAACCAAAGAACTCCCACCTCTTTTTTTCTGGGCCGTCCGGAAGGTCACGGAAACGGTCGGCACTTTTCTTGCGCACGCGGAGTTTGACCACTCGCCGGGCGATGTCCTGGAGGTCGTCCAGCACGTGCCGGTGGCGCCACTTCTCGGGCAGATGAGAAAGGTCAAGGTCGGGGAAGGGGATGAAGCGGGGGTGGTGGGAGGCAGCGTTGGGGCACTGGTCCATGAAGGAGCTTTCCGGCTGGGTGCATTCTGGGTCATACCTGATCGGGTCCACTTCCGGCACAAGGCTTGGAATCTTTTGCTGAGCAACAACAGCAGTTTTTATATATATATATATATATATAATTGTGGCGAACTTCTTGATAGTTTTTGTGGGGGTAATCAATTATTTGTGTGTTTCTTCTTCATTAATTTTTCGTTTATCTGTTTATTCACAGTATATGTAATTGATTAACTGATTGTTCATTTATTTATTTGTTTATTCATTTACGTGTTTGTTTATCCATTTACTTATCTATCTATCTATCTATTTACTTATCAACATAAACGTTATTGTCACCATCGTTATTATTCTCAGCATAAGTATCAATTTTAATATGACTATTATGATTATGATTACGACGATGATGATGATGACGATGATGATGATGATGAAAATTACTGTTATTCAGTCTGGTGGAAATGACCTCTGGGAGTAAACTCGACCCAGTCAGAATCAACACAGTCTATCAAGGAAGACTCACTCACTTTTGCTTCCGTCAAATTCTAATGTCCAGGAGGGAGGATTTGGGGGGTGAGGGTGTGTGGGCGGGGGGGGAAGAAAGGGGGCTCAGTAGAGGCAGGCCAAGAACGACCCCACCCCCACCCCCACCCCCCCTCTCCCACCCCACATCTCAGTTCAATGGCTTGATGAAAACCGTAGAAAGGGAGTCGTTTCAAACTAAGAGAGTGGGGGCGGGGGGTGTCGATCTTCAGAAAATTAATTAGCCCTGGGGTCATTCAGTGCTAACCCATATTGATCCAGAGGTAAAACTCAGCAGGGCGGTATAGTCTGTGGCGGTAACACCTGTACTGAATCGAACTAAACTCTGAAATAAAAAATAAAGAAGAAGACAAATCATCAAAAACTTTGGTAGAGTATACAGAAAAAAATAAAGTTAAAACGGACAGATTTGATAGACTGTGTAGATTTTTTTTTTTTTTTTTTTTTTTTGTTGTTGTTGTTGTTGTTATTATTTTTGTTTGTTTGTTTGTTTTGTTTTGTTTTTGTTTTTAATCAAATCATTATTTTAGTGTTTTTTTCATAATTTGTTTTTTGTTAGTTGGAGGATGCGAGCTTTCGCTTCGGGTAAAATGAAAAAAGAAAAAAAAAGAGAGAGAAAGAAAAGAGAGATCTTTTAAATAGTGGACGCCCGACGATAAAGTCAGCGTGGAGCATTTCTTCCATGTGATAAACATTCAGTTCTCATCTCCCTCTTTGCTCCCGTCAAGGTGTAATGGCGAGGATGGGGGAGAGTGGGGGGGTGTGCTCAGTAAAGGCTAGTACAAGAACGACCCCCGCCCCTCCCTCACCCCCTTCATCCTCAACCCCACATTTCAGTTCAATGGCTTGATAAAACCCGTAGAAATGGGGGTCATTTCAAAGTAAAAGAGTGGAGGGGGCAGGGGTGGGGTGGATGATCTATTTCCAGGCCGCAAATAACCTCCACATAATTATGCGGCACGCCTATTTGTTTACTTATCTATTCTTCTATTCATTTTCAAATAAGCAATAAAAAACAAACAAAAAAACTCAACATCACAGATCACTCACGGCACACATGCATATGCACGCATGCAAGCGCACATATGCACACTACACACACACACACACACACACACGGCACACACACACACACACACACACACACTCACGCACGGCACGCACACAGACACACACACACACACACATAACCACTCATGCAGACCCCCCCCCCCCCCACTCGCCTCCCAACCCCCCACCCCTACCCCTCCCAACACACACACACACACACACAGAGAGAGAGAGAGAGAGAGAGAGAGAGAGAGAGAGAGAGAGAACGCACCACAACTTCCACCCGTACCAAAGAACGAGGAAAACAACTTGCCAATATCGATCTATGCATATATCTATCTGTTCTATTTTTTTTCTCTCTCTTTCCCATTTTGTTTTCCATTGTAAAGAATACAATGTTATGAGAAACAATTATACATTCTTTACACATAATTATGTTCGCATTAAGATAATTATGATCTAGTAGCTATCCTTTCATCAAATAATGAAGACATTCTATTTTCACTCGCCAAATATAATTATTGTTGAGGCTCATAACATTAGAAGGAAAAGATCAACCGAAAGATAGTTTTAACATGATAGAAACATAATATAGAATAAAGTATGATTCATAACTCAATTTAGATTGGCAAATAACCAAAAAGAGGTTCGGCTGCAAAGTTGGATGTTCACATGTTCGAATTACTTAGTATTATGCATGAGTAATATGAAATATGTTGTATTAATGTCGTGGGTGTGAATGTATGAGTGTTTAAGCGTTTATGAATATGTATTTCAGTTGCTTGTTATTTCCCCTTATTTTTCGTTTTGCTTTTTCTTTTCGTCGCTTGCTAAAATAAGCTGAATGATCGCCCTCAGTTGGTACAAGAGCTGTAAAACGCTGTTTGCAAATAGAAAATTCCTCATTGTCATTCTCTCTCTCTCTCTCTCTCTCTCTCTCTCTCTCTCTCCACACACACACACACACACACACACACACACACACACACACACTCCACATTGACTATGGAGGTAAATATCTGCATACCCTTGGCTCAGGTACGAGAGAAAAAAGCCACGTGATAAGGCGCTGCACCACGTGATCAAAGGATGACCTTTGACTTGACACAGTTTCCATGGCAGCGTAGTCCAGGGGAGAAAACTTCAGAGCTGACACCAAAACACAGGTGATGCGGTATACGTCTATATTTATTTTATATTGTTTCGTTGATTTATTGTCTCCTTCTGCACAGTTTCCACACACACACACACACACACACACACACACACAGATGCACAGGCACGTACACACACCAGTCTGTGTACCGTGTACATACCTGGCGGTGCTGGCAAATACTGATAAACGTATACATGCAATTCAATTCAATTCAATTCAATTCAGTTCAGTTCAGTTCAGTTCAAAATACTTCAAGTTATTGACTGCTTCAAGCAATTAATTGTTCCTTTCTTTCGGCTCATTAACACGCACGTCAACAAATACCGAAACGGAAAAACAAAAAAGTAACTCTGCACTGACATCCTTTCATGATCACCACACAGACATCTTCTTCTTCTTCTTCTTCTTCTGCGTTCGTGGGCTGCAACTCCCACGTTCACTCGCATGTACACGAGTGGGCTTTTACGTGCATGACCGTTTTTACCCCGCCCTGTAGGCAGCCATACTCCGCTTTCGGGGGTGTGCATGCTGGGTATGTTCTTGTTTCCATAACCCACCGAACGCTGACATGGATTACAGGATCTTTAACGTGCGTATTTGATCTTCTGCATGCATTTACACACGAAGGGGGTTCAGGCACTAGCAGGTCTGCACATATGTTGACCTGGGAGATCGTAAAAATCCCCACCCTTTACCCACCAGGCGCCGTCACCGTGATTCGAACCCGGGACCCTCAGATTGAAAGTCCAACGCTTTAACCACTCGGCTATTGCGCCCGTCACACAGACATCAACTTTCATGTAAATGCAAAAAAACAAAAGCAACAACAACAAAGGAAGTTTTAGGAAAAAAAGAAAAAGTAATGATAATGATTTTTTTTTTTTAACCCAAAGAAACTTAAACAACAAAAATAGAAACAAAAACCATTCAGGTAAGAAAATGTTACGATTTTAAGAACACTGAAGAGAAACAACTGTATGTTTGAGACTCGGGTCAGCAACAGAGTCGTGCCCCTTGCCACGCTCGCATAATACGTATACAATAATGCAAACGTATACACACATACAAACATACACAAATAAAACATTACACACACACACACACACACACACACACACACACACATACACACACTGACTCTTTTTTTTCCCTAGCACTGTCTCTCACTATTCACCCTCCACACATACACACACTTTCCCTCCTCCCCCTCCCACAATCCCTACACCCTCGGCCTTCTCTCTCTCTCTCTCTCTCTCTCTCTCGTCTAATATCACTTCAAGTGGAAAGAAGTTAAACTGAAGGCAACAACAACACACTCACTCTCTCTCTCTCTCGCTCGCTCGCTCGCTCTTGCTTGCTTACATCATCAGCGAATCGAGTGACACATTTTTGCGGTCACTGTGACACACGGTACTGCCTTCAAACTACTGTGACTGTGACTGACAACCAGCCCATCTCAACATTACTCAGTGCTACTACTACTACGAGGCACACTGACATGGCACACACACACACACGCACACACACACACACACACACACACACACACACACACCAGCACACACGGCACGCACGGCACGCACACACACTGACACACATGGTACACACAGAGAGAGAGAGAGAGAGAGAGTGCACAGATAGACAAAGATAGACTGATTCGGAGACACACGCACAGATACAGACAGATACGGCTCTCCTTGTCATAAATCAAGCTGATAAAGACAACACGTCTCACATATAAAACGTGCATACATACCTCGAAACGACGAAACCACGACAGCACGCCTTTGGCGAAACAGGAAGAGTAGAGGTGACTCACTATAAGTTGATCCCAACAAGTTGCCGAAGCAGATCTGGCGACTTCTTCGTTTTAAAACACATCAGGAATGAACCACACTTGTTCCAACAACTCCCACACTGTAGTGAGGTCACTCGCAGTGTTGCGTGGATGTTTAGATTATCCAATTTTCGATCATTTCTATCCACATTTTTCAATCGCGACACTCCATTGTTCCAAGGGGGAAAACTGGCTGGTATTTCCGCAGTGCGTCAAGCTTTATTTAGCACTGGGTTTTCCCACATGGCTTGTTCAGAGGTGGAGTGGTGCGCAACCGGGTTTCTCTCCGTATCTATTTATATATTTCAGTCTCTCCAACGGCATTTCGGATCAACCATCACAGAGCCACAGTTGAGAGGTGTCCACTCTTTGGCACTATCAGTGAACGTACCTTTCATAGCATGTCAAATCAATAGTACAATTTAAAACATGTCATCGTTTTACTCTCTCTCTCTCTCTCTCTCTCTCTCTCTCTCTCTCTCTCTCTCTCTCTCTCTCTCTCTCTCTCTCTCTCTCTCTCTCTCTCTCTCTCTCTCTCTGTGCCTGTTTCTCCCCTCTTTGTCTCTGTATGTCTGTCTGCCCCCACACCCACACCCACCCCATCTCCCTCTCTCTCTGTGTCTGTGTGTGTGTCTATATCTGCGCGCGGTCGGCGCGCGCGTGTGTGTGTGTGCGCGCGTGCGTGTGTGTGTGTGTGTGTGTGTGTGTGTGTGTGTGCGTGTGTGTGTGTGTGTGTGTGCGCGCGCATACATCTACGCGCACGCGATGTGTGTGTGTGTTTGTGTGTCACGTTGTGTGTGTGTGTGTGTGTGTGTGTATGCACTGCATGGAGAGAGCAGCCTGAATTTCACACAGAGAAACTGGATGTGACAATAAAATCCAATACAACACAAAACAATAGAATGCAATGCTTCGCAACGCAACGCAGTACAAATACGATACGATGCAATACGTTACCGTACAATTCAATACAATACAATACAATTCAATACAATACAAGACAACACAATACAAAGCAATACAATACAAGACAGTACAATACAGGTGGCAACGAAACCGTCACCGTTCATTTCAGGCGGCCAGGAACCGAACTAGTGTTCTAAAGGCCAGCGAAGCCAGCAGAAAAAGAACCGCGGTAAACCACCCGATGTTCCCCGCTGGATGACAGCGCTATCATACACACCGCGTCACATCAGTGGCCCCGCCTGGCAGTGAGGTAAAACAAATTCTCAGACACAGGTTCTGTATGCACAGCGCTCTGTATTGGTCTTTCCCATAGTGGGATTCGTTCGTTCGTTTAATTATTTATAGTCTGTTAATCTAACATGATGATATTAGACTGAAAATAAATGATATTATTATTTTTTAGATTATTATCATTTCTATCATAATGATGATTGTTATTATTAATTAGAAATCGACATTTCTGTATATTCGAATGAAAAGGGGAGGGGCGATTGAGGTGGAGGGGAGGGGGGGCAAGGGGGAGGGGACTAAGAAAGGAAGAGAGAGAGAGAGAGACAGAGAGAGAGCGAGAGAGAGTAAACAGAATGTGGAAAAGATAGAGTACAAAATGTAAAATGGAGAGGGTGAGTGTCAGTGACTGGAGAAAGAAATAACGTAATACTGGAAGGGTGTGTGTGAGAGGCGGGACAGGGGAAGCGGGATTAGGACAAAAAATTAATTAATAATCAAATATTGTATGCACTACTTCTGTAGATTATTATTTGAAAAGAGGTTCATGTGGGGACCTACAATGAACAACCAGCTGGACTATTCAACACATAACTAGCTAACTTTAATAAAGCACAGTTTGAAATGTATAACTTTTTCCCATAGTGGAGTGAGGGCCTAGAGGTAACGCGTCCGCCAAGGAAGCGAGAGAGAATCTGAGCGCGCTGGTTCGAACCACGGCTCAGCCGCCGATATTTTTCTCCCCCTCCACTAGACCTTGAGTGGTGGTCTGGACGCTAGTCATTCGGATGAGACGATAAACCGAGGTCCCGTGTGCAGCATGCACTTAGCGCACGTAAAAGAACCCACGGCAACAAAAAGGTTGTTCCTGGGAAAATTCTGTAGAAAAATCCACTTCGATAGGAAAAAACAAATAAAACTGCACGCAGGAAAAAATACAAAAAAAGGGTGGCGCTGTAGTATAGCGACGCGCTTTCCCTGGGGAGAGCAGCCCGAATTTCACACAGAGAAATCTGTTGTGATAAAAAGAAATACAGACACAGATACAGATAGTGGGAGATGTTTGGTTTTGTCCAGTCGTCTCGGAATGTTCCTCATTAACCCATCTACTCCCCAGAACAAAACACAGATGCTGCATCACAGACCGCAAAAAAGAGGGCGGGGAGGGGCGGGGCGCGGGGAGGTGGAGGGTGGGGGAAGTGCCAAGGCTGTGGATAAAAAGAAAGGGGAATGAACTGGGAAGGCAGTCGACCCTTGCTGAAGAATGGAACTGATTATTACGGCATTTTCTACTTTGTGTAGAGCCTGCTTTTCAATAATATAACCTTGATTCATTCTGATCACAGGTAATAGTTGCGATCCCGAGAGGAAGAAGTTATAATTAGGAACGGTGACTCACTTCCTGACCTGTAGGCTTTGTTTTATCTGAGTGAGGTGGAAGCTCTTCACTGACGAGCATACTCGTCAGAAGCAGTCGAGGGATTAAAAGGAAAGCTCTTGACCCTGTTGTATTTCCAGAAATAGATATTGGGGATAAGTTATTGTTGTATATCAGTATGGCTGATAGTTTATAAGGTCATGTGGTGTAAAACTCCGTGTGCGCAAGCACGTTCGTTCGTTTATTTATTTATAGTCTATTTATTTATAAGCAGAAAGGCAAACAGACGTGCTTGTGATTAGAATTTGATCTTAGCATTACTGTGATCACCTACCTGTGTGTGCTCGTCAAGGTTGTGCGTGTGTGTGTGTGTGTGTGTGTGTGTGTGTGTGTGTGTGTGTGTGCCTAGTATGGTCGTAACCCGCTACTAACTGTGTGTAGTATGGAACTGACCAATGGCGTAGTTCGGTCAACGTAGGCATTTAGTCACGTGTAACTGTCAAAAAGTTAGGACCAAGCAATGCAACAGGCACCTGCTCCCCAACCCAATGTTCACCTCCAACAGTGCCACTCCCTCTTTTGATCCCCACGTGGTAGTGACCATCCCAGCTGATCTGGAGTTACCTGAAGACCAACGTAAAGTGTTGGCCAGGGGCCTGAAGTTCGTGCCACTCAAGCCCACTACCAACTGGGCCTGCACCCTGTTTCTGTGCCAAGGCTTCTTCAGGCGGCTGTGCCTGGCTGTCCATTTTGCCCAGGCTTCTCTGCCAGCTCCTCCATCGACAGAGGATGCAGACATTACCAGTCTCTTTACTAGACCCCCTAGCTCATGAACCCCTAAACCAGGTGCCTTCCCTGCCTTAGATTTTTTGACACATGAGGCAGATCAATCAGCTGCAGCCTAAGCCTCTGCGACGATCCAACTTGACCCCTGGTGAGGAGAAAGCCCTGCAGGAGCTGAAGGACAGAAGAGACGTCATCAAACCTGCTGACAAGGGTGGTGCAGTGGTCTTGTGGCGCAGAGACCTCTACCTCCAAGAAGCCAGGTCTCAGCTGTCCAACACCACCTTTTACGGCCCTATCACCAAAGACACCACCAAGGCTGACAATGGTCAGAAGGACCATCAAGACGGCAGTTGATAATAGTCATCTTCCATTTGAAGCCCTTCATGCCATCACGAAAGAGCCTCGTGAGTCCCTCCTATACCTCCTCCCCAAAATACACAAGGTCAACAATCCTGGACCGACCTATTGTTTCGGCCTGTGCTTGCCCCACTGCCCTTATTTCCGCTTTCCTCGACTCAGTGTTCCAGCCACTACGTGAAGGACACAAACCACGCCCTGAACCTTCTGAACGACTTCTCCTTCCCTGCTGACTGCACTGAGAGGCACGTGTTCACCATGGACATTGTGCCTCTTTACACAAACATCCCCCATCAGAAAGGCATGCTGGCTGTCCAACACTTTCTGCCTAAGAGCTCTCTCTGCCTCCATTTTCCCACCATCCTGCGCTTGACAGAACTTGTCCTGACCCTCATCTCCTTCTCGTTCGACCAGGACCACTTTCAGCAGCAGAGCAGCGTTGCCATGGACACACAAAATGGGTCCTTGCTTTGCCTGCTTGGTGGTGGGATACATTGAGGAGCGGGCTTTCAGCCAGTACACAGGTTTCAGACCAGCCCTCTACAAGCGCTTCATTGATGACTGCCTTGGCATAGCCACAGGCCCCTTAGATTCCCTTCAGGCCTTCATTGACTTCATGTCCAGCTTCCACCCTGCCTTAAAATTTACCCACACCATCTCCAACTTCTCCGTCCCGTTACTTGGACATCCTTGTCACCATGCAACCCACCTGCAACTTTCTGACCACAAGTGTCTTCTATAAGGAGATTCGTACCTCATGTACACATCCAGCCACCCCCAGGCCTGCAAAAAAAAGCATTCCCTTCTCCCAGTTTCTTCGGCTCAGACGCATCGGTAGTGATGAGCTGGATTTTGATCGTCAGGCTGAGATGTAGTACCCTGAGGCCTTGAGGCCCGTGCAAGGCACTGATGCCCCGAGAACACACAGAAAAGGATGAGCATATTGCAGCTGTCCTGACCTTTCACCCCCACAACCTCTCTGTACGCAGCATCTTAATCAACAATTTTCACCTTCTAAAGTCTGACACATGCTTGAGTGAGATATTTCCCTGCCCACCCTTCTTTGCCTTCAAAAGAGACACCAACCTAAGGGACCACTTGGTGTGAGCTGCTGTTCGTAGATCTGGGCCCCCTCTCCCTCCTGGTACCAGTCCTTGTGGCTGGAAGGGGTGCAAAGCCTGCCCCTTCGTGGATACTTCCACCACCTTCACGGGTCCCACTTGGAAATTCACAGTCACGGCGCACTTCGACTGTCAATCAGAGAACCTGGTATATGTCCTTACTCGCACCCTTTGAGCCAAAAAGTACACAGGTGAAACCTTCCGCAGCCTGAACGAGCGCTTCACTGAACATCTGCGCTCCATGCGCCTTGGCTACAGTGACACAATAGGCACCAATTTCAACAGCCCCCTTCACAGTTTTGCCCATGCGAGGATCGCTGCTGTCTGGCAGAACCAATCCACGGGCCTGTACCGGCTCAACACCAAAGAGTGATGGCAGCGGTCTTCCAGGTATTCTCTAACCCCTTTCTGATCCTTGCCCTCTTTCTCTTCTCCTCCGCCCCGTTTTTTGTTTATATATTTTCTTGATTTAATTCATTTTGTTGTATTTATCTATCCGTTTTTGTTCTGTGTTGTTGTTTTTTCTTCTGTGTTTTTCTTCTTTTTCTTTAAAACAATTTATTTATTATTGATCTATTTATTTACTTCTTTTTTAAAGTATTGTTTTTAAGTTTAAATAGAGGGAGAGAGTAACATATTATTACATATACATTGACTGTATCTATCAAATATAAAATAGAACTTACTTGAATATTCTACTTCGAAAAAAAAAATGTCGTCATTTTTCTTATATATTTATCACTATTATTGTTATTACTAGTATTATTATTATTATTATCATTGTTATTATTATTATTTGTAGTAGTAGTATTGGTTTGTAATTATTATTATTATTTGTAGATTTTTTTTTATACTACAATCATATTGAACAATTGTAATAGCATTTATTTTTGTGGCACTGCGAATGAATGTGTGGTTGACATTGCTTGTAATGCCAGGGGAAGCAATTGCGTGTTGTTGCCTGTGATGCTAGGGGAAGCAATTGCGTGTTCCTCATGAATTTGATTTTATTGGGATCATCGTTTCTCAGTGTCAGTGAGTACAGTTCTGGATAGCTCAGCTGAAGATCCCGTCACAGCGAATTGTAAGCCAGAGCGTGAGAATCGGCTGGACCGGACGGGTCCCAGTGTTTCAATGTTTGGCCTTTTGTCACACTGATGAGGTGAGGATATCTATATTGTTTATACAGTATTGATCATATTGTTTTAGGAATACTTTTTGTATGTTTTATTAAATGGAGCTTATGTTCTTTTTGTGCAGAGGTTCGCGCATTGACGCGCATTGTTACGCACTGTCGTGTATTCCCACCCGTTGAATCCGAAGAGATCAAACTAGAGAACCTCTGTGAAACGACCCTGTGTGCGGTGTTCATTCCCTTTTCTTCCCCTCTAGTCTTTCCTTACCCTCTTCTTGACAAAGCTGTATCGAAGATAGAACCCCACCCCAACAACTACAACACAATATATTTTTTTTTTATTTCATTTACTTGTTCATATGACCCTTACAGTTTCTCCCACCCCATACCCTCACTCCTGCCCTCTCACCCACCCACCCACCTTTTTCCTCCTTCCCCTTCCTGCCCCCCACCCCCACCCCCATTCCCCCCTCTCCCCCACCCTTTCTACTCCTGAAGACTTCTTCTTCTTCTTCGTTTGTGGGTTGTGACTCTCACGATCACTCGAATGCACGAATGGGCTTTTACGTGTATGACCATTTTTGTCCCCCGCCATGTATGAAGTCATACTCCGTCTTCGGGGGGCGGGGGAAGGGGCAGGGGGGTGCATGGTGGGTATGTTCTTGTTTCCATCACCCACCGAACGCTGGCATGGAGCACTTCCTCTCTTCTCTCATCATATTCCTTCTCTCTTCTCTCTTCATTTTACTCTTCCTCTCTTTTTATTTATTTTATTTTATTTTTTTATTATCTTTCTCTCATCATCTCTTTTGACAACATGTTTTTTGAGTTTGATGAATAATTGCTTTGCTATTTCTTAAATGAAACATGCAGTGCAGACCCACCCAAAAAAGATAACACAAAGAGAGGACGTTTATAGACCTCGAGGCCTAAAGGCAAAAAATGCCAGTCCATACTACTTCTCCTACTCTCTACTACTACTACTACTACTACTACTACAGACCCAGACAATGTATTCTTTTCAATGCACACCTAAGTAAAGACCCACCTCACGTTAACATTTACCCGTTTAAGTAGCCAGTGTGCCTCGTATTTTGAGCTGAATGGCCGTGTATTTTCACAGATGGTCCGGATCCAGATTTCTAGGTTACCATCCAGAAGCTATTATCTCCCCCCCTCCTCCTCCTCCCGCGACGATACGAAAACGGCTCCACTCTATTTTGGTCCGTTCACAATCTACACTGTTGTCTGTGTCCAACTTTTTTCAAAAATAGCCAGTGTCAGGACGGTGTGGGCTTATCACTGCTGGGCTTTCTGTTTCTCTCCTCCTTACGTTTCTAAATTGAGCTATTCTGGAGGCTGGCGAGTGTTACGATGTATTAATTTCTTGAGGGCAAGATTTCTGGTTTATTTTCATCTGAGCGGCTTTATAAACCGGCCAGCGTTTCAGTGGTCCGCAGTTGCAGGTCTTGTTTTCGACTAGTTATGATTGTTCAGGCAGAGTAAAGGAATACCACTGACCAATGCTGGATGTTGGGGCAGAGGGTGACGAGTTATATCCGCGAGTGAAGGGGCTGAAAAACGGGTTTGTTTCTGGACGTCAGTTTTGATTTCCCTGTTTCTTCAAGGGGAATTTTTTTCTGTAAGTATTTCCCTCCCCAAACGGATTGTTGAGATCTCTGTCTCTGTCTCTCTCTGTCACACACACACACACACACACACACACACACACACACACACACACACACACACACACACACACACACACACACACACACATGCAAGGGGAACACTCAAAACTAGATCAATATAAATATTCTCAATCTTGAAATAAGTAGACACAAAATAGATAAACACATGAATGAATGAATGGATGAATAAATGAACGAACGAACGAATCAAATCAGTAAAAATGTACATGAATATTCATGCACCCCTCCCGCTCATATTCAATGACTTATGCCTAGCGTTGCTGTTGGGTTAGAAAATTAATGCACTCGCACTAAAGTTCAGATCACAAACATTGATTTTCTTTTCTTTTGGGGGGGCTGGACTGGGGAGAGGGGGGGGGGGGGGGTCGGGAGGGGGTTCGGTTGTGGGGGTGGGGGGGGGTATTCCTGGATACCATTCCTTGAATGGAAAATTTTTCGAACGTTTAGATTACTTCTGACATTCAAAATAGAATTATCACTCTGTACGCTCATGCCACAGGCTCTACAGTTCCAGTTCAGTTCCAGTTTTTTTAAGGTAATGTCACCGTGTTGGGAAAAATCCATATACGCTATACAGCAGCATAAGCCAACACGCTGGTCCGTCCTTACCGATCACAGTGGATTTCTTCTACATGATATTGCCAGAGGACGACATTGAGGTTGTCATGGGTTCTTTTTCAGTGTGCCTCCTAGGTTCTGCAAATACTGCAACTACTACTATAACTACTACTACTGCTACTACCACTGCTACTGATGAGGATGATAATGATGATGCTAAAAAGATTGATTGATAGATTGATTGACTGAATGTTTAATGGGTAAAGAATTAGGCGCAGTAAAGGCCTTTTTACAATTCTGCCCATTTAACGACACAAAACATAAAAATAAAGAACGACACAAAACATAGAAATAAAGAAATAAAATGAAATAAAATAATGACGAATAAGAATAGTAACTGGAATAGTCTATTAAAGGTAACAAAGCGATGAAAAGAACAACTGGTACATTACATGTACATGTGTACTCACACACACACACACACACACACACACACACACACACACACACAATTATAAAACAAGCAAACAAAGACATACGTACACATTCACGCCCACACACTCAAACACACACAAACACACACACGCGCGCTTACTGTTCATTTGATAGCACGATCACACATACATTCAATTTTTCATTCATCATGAAGAAGAAGAAGAAGAAGAAGAAGAAGAATGGGTATTTGTAATATGCACTACCTCAGCACAGGAAATTTTGCAAGCTTTATGAACACTGTGTAGAAAAAAGTTTGATATTACACACACATTTTTAAAAGACGGGGGGAAAAAACAAGCAACAAAGTAGGATAAATGCACAAACTCTTTACATAAATACAACTTCACGTTGTGTCCAAGAAGCTGTGTGCATTAAATTTGTCTTTCCAAGAGCAATAGCGATGAAACTTGTTTACTGTCCATCCCTGTTTGCCTCGTTGAGTTAACTCTCTCTCAAATAATCATAATCATTATGAAATTATGAATATGCATATACTTTTTTCGTTTCTTTGATCCAAAGGAAAACGTCAGAATGTTGCTTACTGTCGTGTGAATTTCTCCTTGCATCAGATACATTGTTTTTATGTTCATCTATATATTTGTTTATTCATTTATACACACACACACACACACACACACACACACACACACACACACACACACACACACACACACACACACATATATATATATATATATATATATATATATATATACATTTATTTATTTATGCATATAATCCAAAGTAAAACGTCAGAACAGTGTTGACAGTGGTGTTGATTTCTCCTTGCCTCAGACAAATTATTTAATATTTATCTGTATATTCATTGGTTTGCTTGATCCAAAGTAATATGTTGTTTGCTTTTGTGTATACGAATGTTTCAGTAGTCTATGATTTGTTCGTGTGTTTGGGAGACGGAACACCACAAAAATGACGTCACGCTGCTATGACGACGGCTTCGGAGCGACTCTGGAGCTGCAGGAAATTGACGGCGTCCTGTACCCTTACTACAACGTCGATCTGCCCTCACAGCTCAGCAACATACGTGACATGCACGTGCGGAAGGATGACGTCATCCTCTGCACCTACCCTAAAGCAGGTAGCCCCCTAATAAATAACACGTCCATGTAAAAACAGTCCACTTAATTTGTGGGAGGTGAAATCAGTTTCAGTTTCAGTTTTAAGGAGGCTGTCAAAGCGTGTTGACTGATCCATATGCGCTGCACCACATCTGCTTTTCAAAAAAAGGGAGGGGGAGGGGTAGCGGTGGAGGGGGGGGGGGGCGGGTAGATGGGGGTAGATGCCTGACCTTTGACCCAACGGTTTGACCAGGCCTTAAACGCCTACTCTATTTTTGTGCAAAACATTAACATGGATTAGAATAGGAAAAGTAAACCAATAAAACAGAATTATATATATATATATATATATATATATATATATAGCCCCTCTCCCTGTGTGTGTGTGTGTGTGTGTGTGTGTGTGCGTGCGTGCGTGCGTAGAAAACGCGCAGAACACAGAGCAGTTGAGAAAAACATAATTATGGAAGTATTCATTCTGTCATAAAACATATTTTACAAGCATCCGTACAAAAAAGAAAAGAGATTAAGTCGTGGGTGATGAACAAAACAAAAAACAAACAACAACAACCACCCCCCCGCCCCCCAAAAAAACAACAACAACAACAACAAAATCAAAAACATAAAGTGCAGATCACTTTAATTGCTTGGGAGAAAGTAGTATTTTTATGTATTTATCTATTATTTTATTTATTATATTTATTTATCTATTTTATTTATTTTTTTAAGTTTTGGGTTTTTTTCTCTTTTTTTAAAAAGTTTTGTTATTTTATTTTATTTTATTTTATTTTATTTTTCTTTCTTTTTTTTTTTTCCTCAAGGCCTGACTAAGCGCGTTGGGTTACGCTGCTGGTCAGGAATTATGCTTGGCAGATGTGGTGTAGCGTATATGGATTTGACCGAACGCAGTGACGCCTCCTTGAGCTACTGAAACTGGTACTGTTAGAAAGAGGCATACTTAGTCTGTCTGATACCATCCACCGAACACTTTGTCAGAGTTCTCAGCAATGGCAGTATGTCGACAAGACTCTTGCTGTTGAGATTTTATCCTATCACGCAAGGCGTATACGAATACAAAGACAACTTGACCACAATGAGAGGAACCACCTGCTATGGCAACAGAGACACAACATTAGCAGAAGATGCAGTCAGCAAGATAAGACAAAAGACAAAACACAGACAAGCTATCACGTGCCTTCCACGAAGTTTGATCTACCACAATCACATTAATGGTCTACCGTCGGAGACATATTCACAATCGAATGTCTTACTGATGTTGCCAGTAAAGAGCGATATGCAAACTAGGAAGAAAATTAGCCCAGAAAATATTCCGCAAAAAGACACACACGAAAAAGGGGGAAAAAAAGTGGTGGAAGCTGACGGATCATAAAATTCATTGATCTTATGCTTGTGTAAAAAGAATGTAAGGGAGGTGATAATTATGAAATAACAATAATGATAATAATGATGATAATAGTAATTAATAAAGGGTGACGGGCGCCATAGCCGAATGGTTAAAGCGTTGGACTTTCGATCTGAGGGTCCCGGGTTCGAATCACGGTGACGGCGCCAGGTGGGTAAAGGGTGGAGATTTTTACGATCTCCCATGTCAATATATGTGCAGACCTGCTACTGCCTGAACCCCCTTCGTGTGTATACGCAAGCATGAGATCAAATACGCACGTTAAAGATCCCGTAATCATTGTCAGCGTTCGGTGGGTTATGGAAACAAGAACATACCCAGCATGCACACCCCCGAAAGCGGAGTATGGCTGCCTACATGGCGGGTTAAAAACGGTCGTACACGTAAAAGCCCACTCGCGTATATACGAGTGAACGTGGGAGCTGAAGTCCACGAACGCAGAAGAAGAAGAAGAAGTAATAAAGGGTGAACAGCACAAGTGTTTATTATAAAATAAAATAAAAATTGACTAAATATCTTTTTAATATCCTGATAATAAATATGTTTTGGCATTGTATTGTAATGTATTGTATTGTGTAACATCATACTTCTCTGTGTGAAATGCAGAGCACTATCCTCAGGGAGAGCGCGTCGCCACAGCGCTGCGCCACCCATATATATATTTCTCTCTCTCTCTCTCTCTCTCTCTCTCTCTCTCTCTCTCTCTCTCTCTCTCTCTCTCCATCTCTGTCTGTCTGCAAGTGTAATTATTTTTTGTCTCAGGGACACACTGGATGTGGGAGGTACTCACTATGCTGGTCAACCGCACCAGCACCTACTCTCACTACATGAAACGAACCGCCATGCTGGAGACGGTCGACCTTCACCTTCTCCAGAAAGAACCTTCCCCGCGCGTGTTGAACACGCACTTGCTTCCGCACGCCCTGCCGGAAATGACGTGGAGCAGCGGATGTCACGTGGTCGTGTGTCACCGGAACCCCAAAGACATCAGCGTGTCGCTGTACAATATGGCGCGGCAGCTGTCCAGAAGCAGCTTCCGGTCGGCTTTTGAAGGCACTTACCACGGTTACGCTCGTTTGTTTCTGAACGGGACAGGTATGAGGTTTAAACGCGTGAATCTGTCTTGCAGGGTAAATTGTAGTGTGTCTGGCGTCTGGCTGTGTAATTTTCTATCGCCATGTACATGTGCGTACGTGAGTACGTGCGTGCGTTTGTGTGTGTGTGTGTGTGTGTGTGTGTGTGTGTGTGTGAGAGAGAGAGAGAGAGAGAGAGGTCGCAACACACGATGGGAAAGTCAAGGAGTAAGTACAGGTAAAATCTGGTGGTGAAACTGAATTGGACGATCCACTTGGAATCCAGACGTTGCTCTCTGAAATACTCCAAGATATCCGTGTCATTGTTTTCTACAAATTGTCAAACTCTCGTCGATTGTTGATAAGTCGAGGGATGTGGAAGACTCAGGCGATGTTTTTTTTCGAGGCGTGGAAGAATTTATGTTCGTCGTTGTCACGGTGATGTAGGATAAATAATGAATGGCTGGGGCTGATTTTGAATCGTTTCTGTTGCCGGTTGAAAAATTCTCCTCGGCTTGTGGTCCCGCTCTGGTGGTGCCTCTTTTTACCCATCGAATGTTGTACATCAACTCGTGTCTTCCTTCAAAATAGTGAGGTCGAATTGCTCCCCTTGTTCTCACTATGAACGTCCATAATTTCAGTGGCATTATCCGCATCTCTATAGTCACCTGATCCCTGACACAGTCGTTGCTTTCGACTCCTGAAGACTTCTTCTTCGTTTGTGGGTTGTGACTCCCACGTTCACTCGAATGCACGAGTGGGCTTTTGCGTGTATGACCATTTTTATCCCCGCCATGTGTGCAGTCAAACTCCGGGGGCGGGGAGGGGGTGGGTGGTGTGGGGGTGCATGGTGGGTATGTTCTTGTTTCCAAAACCCACCAAACGCTGGCATGGAGTACTTCCTCCCTTCTCTCATCATATTCTTTCTCTTTTCTCTCTTCATTTACTCCTCCTTTTTATTTATTTATTTTTTTATTTTTTTATTTTATTTTTTTATCTTTCTCTCATCTTCTCTTTTCAGTTTTGACACACACATTTCTTTCACCTGTGATCACTTTGACTCATTCTGCCCGTATCTGGAATCACGACCGTGACATGAAGCGACCATCACCAGTGACGTCAGCTTCGTTTGGTACATCAGTTCTGCTGACTTTCTACGGCACTTCCGCTGATGGCGTCACTTCCTGTCATATGGCATCGCTTCCGCTGATGACGTCAATTCCGGCTTCTTGGCTCCTTTAGAAATGTTTACTTCCGGGAGGTTGATTTCAACACATCCCTACTACTACCGCTTTTAAAACCTGTTTAACTCAATGATCACTATTCCCTCAGTTTACAGTTGTAACTGCTTTTGAAATCCCCTTTTTATCATCATTGTTGACTCAGTTTACAGTTGCTACCGTTTTGAAATCCTGTTTTATTCATCTGTCATCATCATCATCATCAGCCCCTCACGGATCCTGGTTCGACTACGTGCGGGCGTGGGAGACCAAACGTCGCGAGCTTCCCCGAAACCAGGTGTACGTCAGCAGCTATGAGGTGATGACCCGAGAACCAGTGGAGGAGACGGCTCGCCTGGCGTCCTTCCTGGGACTGAACGTGCCGGACTCGCTGTGCAGGGACATCGCCCAGGCGTGCAGCTTCGACAACCTGAAGGAGGCCTGTCTCCAGAAGGTCGGGGCTCCCACCTTCTGGAAGCCTGGCTCCAGTGGGATCTTCAGGAAAGGTAGGTTTGGACTTCTTTCCCATTTCTTTTCTTTTCTCCTCTCTTCTTTCCTTTTTTCTTGTTTCTGTTTTCTTTTCTTTTCTTTCTTTCTCTCTTTCCCCTTTTTTCTTTCCCATTTTTAAAGGACAAACAAACAAATTTAGTTTAAACGAACAAACTTTATTAAGTTTCTTATTCCTTCTAATTATCGTTATTATATTCAGGCAATGGAAAAAGCGAATTGGATTTCTTTCTTTCTTTTCGTTTTCTTTTCTGAGATTAAGGAACAAACTTATTTCTTCTGTGTCTTGTTCCATCATAAGGATCATCGTATTCAGGCAGTGCTAGATATTAGAAGCAGAGTCAAGAAGTTTGAACACACCGGCCCTCACTTTAAAGGGAGAGGGAGGGGGTGGGGTTCCATTGGCTTCCTGCCCAGAATGGTATCCGTCGCAAACTGCTCACTATCATGATTCGAATCCATGACAGAAAATCTCACTCTGTACTTATCGGAGATCCTTCACTTTCAGCATTCTTTTCTGCCACTGATGCGTCAAGATGTCTTACTGATGTTTCCAGGCCAACAGACATGAAAACAAAGCTATACGAGTTAAATCTATTCGCTATATCAGTGCCTGGGAACATAGAATAGAATATGTCTTTATTACCAAGTGTACCGGGGTCACAAGGAATATTGGTGGGGCGTGGGGGGGTGGTAGTACATAACAAGATGCGAACATAAATCGAAAATCATACACAAACACAGATACAGTAGAAATTAGGATACATACAAGTGCATATCAATATAAAAACTTGTGCATACTCACACATGCATGCACTGCACACACGCACAGGCACACGCAATCACACATGCACGCACACACACATGCACGCACGCGCACACACACACACACACACACACACACACACACACACACACACACAAACTCCCCTCCCCCTCACCCCTCACACACACGTTTGAACAGAAGCTGCATATTACATGTGGATGGGGCTGATGACTAGATCTTCAGGTGGATGGTTGTTGACAAGAAAAGAGATAAAATGTCCTGTCTGGCACTCCTCGGAAGAAAAAAAACACATGAAAACACGTTACTTCTAAAGATACCCAGTCAAGCACTTTTTTCTTTACATTTCTGAATTAACACAATTGCCGTGTGTGTGTGTGTGTGTGTGTGTGTGTGTGTGTGTGTGTGTGTGTGTGTGTGTGTGTGTGTGTGTGTGTGTGTGTGTGTGTCCTCGCGTGCGCGCGCGTGTGTGCTCGTTCCTGAAGCCTGACAGAATGACAGAGTAAACAAAATTAATTATGTGCGCCTGAAGGCAGCTTCCATTCGGATCTACCCAGGTATAGCTAGGCAGCCTTTTGTGCAAAGGACTCCTTGTTGGTAAACATTTTGGGTGCTGCTCCTCAGTATCTGAGAGAATTGATTCAAACCTACACACCCCGTCAACTCAGATCATCTTCCGAATCACGGCGGCTACTTGCTCCCCGTGTTAAAACCCGATCCTTCGGTGATTCTTCCTTTTCTTATTCAGCTCCATATGTCTGGAACAGTTTACCTCACGATCTTCGCCACTCTCCTTCATTTCAATCTTTCAAAACTGGTCTGAAAACACATCTTTTTGAAAACGCCTATCCATAGACCTTTCATACCTTTTCAGTTATAAGCCATGCAAATACCCTCTCTCTTTCGGTGTGTGTGTGTGTGTGTGTGTGCGTGCGTGCGCGCGCGCGCGCAATTATGTAATACGCGTAGTCTCTGAATCTGTTTCATATTATTGTGCGCTAAATCATTATTTTTCTTCTTCTTTCTTTTGTGAGTTATTGCGCGTGTGTGTGTTTAATGTTTATTGTAAAGCGCTTTGAGCTCTCTTTAAGGGAGGAAAGCGCTCAATAAATGTCCATTATTATTATTATTATTATTATTATTATTATTATTATTATTGTTGTTGTTGTTGTTGTTATTATTATTAAACCGCTTAGAGCGTGGTCTCCGACCAAGGATAGGCGCTGTATAAGTTTCCACATGATCAATCAATGTGTGATCACCTCCTGACAGGCAAAGTGGGGGACTGGAAGAACTGGATGAGCGATGACCTCAGTGCAGCATTTGACAACGCTGTCACCTCCAGGCTGCATGACATCGATAATGATTTCATTTACGAACTCTGATTTTACGTGTTCGATTATAGTGTGTGTTGTTGTTTTTTGCTTCCTATCGCACGTCTCTTGTGGTGTTTTCCACACACACACAAAATATGTTGAATAAAATTATTATTGTTTTCGCAGGCGCACATTTCGCTTGCTTAATTCGATTTATTCTATTTTATTTCATTTTAGTTTAGTGTAATATAATGTAATTTAATCTAATCCAATTCTGTGTTATTTCCTGTTATTTTGGGTGGAGACGGGTGTGTACGTTTATTTTGTTTGCTTGCTTATTTATTGGCGAGCTTTCTTTTTGTATGTTTGCTTGCTTTTTTTCTTTCTCAAAGAGGAGGAAGAGGAGGAGTAAGAACAGAAAGACGAAAAGAAGGGGAGAGAGAGAGAAGGAGGGAGAGAGAGGGGAGAGAGAGAGAGAGAGAGAGAGAGAGAGAGAGAGAGTCCAAAGTTTACCATCGTTTATTTTTCTCTGAATAAACATGTATTTTCAACCTGCCTGTATTTTATAGCATGTTTGTGAGTGGGTGAGGCGTGTGTGTGAGTGTGTGGCTGTGTGTGTCTATTTCTGTCTCTGTGTGAGTTTGTGTGTGTCTGTGCCTGTATGGTGTGTGTATGTATGTGCGTGTGGGTGTCTCACAAACACACCCGGTTAACACAATGGCTGTAAACAAGAAAAATGGCTTCACTTTAAACACAGTCGACCTGCAATCACTCACACGGTCAGCCAACCATCGAAAACGGTAAGGTAAAGAACAGAGAACAAACTGTACGCCGTCGATCGGCAACGGACGAAAAAAAAAAATTTTTTTTTTTACAAGATAGTTCAGTTCAGTTACTCAAGGAGGCATCACTGCGGTAGGACAAATCCATATACGCTACCCCACATCTTATAAACATATGGCTGACCAGCAGCGTAACCCAGCATTGTTAGACAGGCCTTGGGAGGGAAAAGTACAATACAGTACAAGAGAGGCAAGGCCTGCAAGACTCACTTGTGATACACGCATTTAAAAAAAGATGAAAAACAAAAAAAAAACCAACCAAAAACCGTGAATTAAAATTTAATTCAATTTTTCAAAGTGATAAAATGTGTTCTGTATTTGATATTATAAAGCTTCAGGTTGGAAAAAAAAACCCAACAACAACCACCACCACCGCAAAGCAGATTCGAACCAAGCATGTTCAGGAGAGAGGAAACTGTCTTACAACACCGTCAACCTGCGTCGACAAATGATGTTTAAAAATGATATTAAATCATGCTGTTGTTTTTTTTAGTGTGGTAAATCGATTACAGTATTCGAGGTGATGACTCCGCTTTAAATCATGTTATTTCGGTGTATCTCGGGCATTTAAGAAATCCTCCAAGTCCGCGGTTAAGGAGACGTTGTCATCGCCTCAAGCACACAGCAACATGTAGCCGATTTACTATTGATCTGCGGAGATCCCTGTTCGACAGGCTTAGTTGCACTCGGAAACTATTCAATTTCTCTTTTATGTGCATTCTAGTTAAATCAGTATCCACTTTAAAATGTTCATATGCAGTAAACACGTCAATGATGTCATTAGTGTCACTGTATGTCTTCTGTCCAGAATTTTATTCTTTTCTTTTAATTGTGAACAAGAAAAAAACAAGTCCTGCACAGACGGTCTTGACAAAGGTGACCTTAACTCAGTGAAATGGTTGATTCAGTTTTTCTTTTAGGTTCATTCTCGTTAATTCAGTGTCCACCCACATTAGAATATTCATATGCAGTAAACACGTCAATGGTGCAGTTAGTATCGCTGTGTTCGCGCGCGCGCGCGTGTGTGTCTCGTAGTGTGTGTATGTGTTCGCGCGTGTGCGTGCGTGCGTGCGCGCGCGCGCGCGCGCGCGCGCGTGTGTGTGTGTGTGTGTGTGTGAAGGTGAGACAGACAAACATACAGACAGACAACTAGACAGACAAACAGACAGGGAAAGACAGACTCGTTGAAGGCTGCGTTTGGTGATCCAGTTGTGACAGTCCCTAATCAGAATGCTGTCCTTGGAAAGAGAGACGCGTTAAAGGTTGCGTATGGTGATCTAATTGTGACAGTCCTTAACCGGAATGCTGTCCCTGTGTAGATTCCTTTTTTTCAGTTTTGATAAAAACTGAAGATCTATGATTAATTCAACTTCATGTACTATCAAACGAACAAATTCTGATAACGTATAAGTCATCGTCATCATCATCATCAACAACAATAATAATGATGAGGATGAGAATGATAATGGTAATGATAAGAATAATGTTGATAATACTGCTACTACTAATTCACAGCCAGCAAAAACAGATGGAAAAAATTCAGTGAGAAGAGTACAGTTTGAAAAGATATGTTTTGAGTGCTGTCTTGAATGCAGGTGTTGGGGGTGTAACGGAGGTGTGAGGGCAGTGAATTCCATTGTTTAGGTGCAACAAAAGAAAAGGAACGTTCGCCATAAGTTTTAGTGCGAATCTTTGGAATGGACAGTGTGCGCTTGTCATTTGAAGAACGGAGTTGTCTGGATGGTGAATAGACGGAAAGTAGGTCTGAAAGATAGACAGGACAAGAATTAGTGAAGAAATTGTGACAAAGGACTGAGGGTTTGTATTGTATTCGTGCTTGAATGGGGAGCCAATGAAGGGAAGCGAGTAGGGGAATGATGTGTTGACGTTTCTTAGATTTGAGAGTGAGTCGTGCTGCAGAGTTTTGAACTTTTTGAAGTTTGTCAATACAGTATTTGGGACAGCCAGCAAGAAGAACAGTTCCATAATCTAGTCTAGATAGAACAAAAGAACAGACCAAAGTCTTTGTGGTTTTTGTGGTTAGATATTGCTGAATGGAGCTGATTTGTCGGAGTGATGCATATGCTGACGTACAAATGTGGTTGATGTGTGTGTCAAGTGTCATGTCATCAGAGAGCATGTAACCTAAATTGCGTGCTGATGCTGAGAAAGGTATGTCTGAGGTCCCTACCAGGATAGATGAAGGCTTAGGCAAGTCAGAAAATGAGCGCTTTGAGTGAATGAGAAGTGCTTCTGTCTTATTATCATTTAGTTTGAGTTTGTGATCTGTCATCCATGATCTGACATCTGTGATGCATGACTGTAAAGTCTGTATGGTTTGACCTTTTTCTGTAGGGTGACATGTTCTATAAAGCTGCATGTCATCTGCGAAAGATTGACTGGAAACAAAGTGACTTTAGATGAATGTATGAAGAGGTTTGGTGTACATGATGAAGAGTAAAGGACCTAACACAGAACCCTGTGGAACTCCGAATGAAACAAGTGCTGGTTGCAATGAGTGATTATTGATAATGACTGTCTGTATGCGACTTGAAAGATAGCTTTTGACCCAAGAAAGAGCTGATCCTGAAACTCCATAGTAGTGATGAAGGATGTGCAACAAAAGTGTATGGTCTATGGTGTCAAACGCTGCGCTGAGATCTAACAAAGTAAGAACAGAAACATGAACTTGATCTAGTGCCAAAAGAATATTGTTAGTGACCTTGAGAAGTGCAGTTTCTGTGCTATATGAGGGTCTGTATGCTGACAGAGAGAGCGCGTCATCACAGTGTAAGCCCATACACTTTTTTTTCCTTTACAATTTATTTTTCCGCCTGTGATTGTTTTTGTTGTTTGTTTTGTTGTTGTTGTTGCTGTTTTGTTGTTGTTGTTGTTGCTGCTGCTGCTTTTGGTTTTTGGTTTTGTTTGTTGTTTTACTATCAAAATGAAAATGTTTACAGAGTTTTGCCTGGGACAACCCTTTTGTTGCCGTTGGTTCTTTTGCGTGCGCAAAGTGAATACTGCACATGGGGACCTCGGTTTATCGTCTTATCCCCAAGACAAGCACCCAGACCACTACTCAATACAATACAATACAATACAATACAATACAATACAAGGCCACCGCTCCACAACATGTGTTACAGATGTTGCTGTAACAAGAGCGTGTCAGTTTGACGCAGACGTCATAAGGACAATATCAAGTAAGGGCTGTAAACATACCATCAATTTTTGTGTGTGCCCACGCAACTCCAACTCTCTCCCCTCCCCCTCCCTCCCAACCCCTACCTCTGTCTGTCTGTCTGTCTCTCTTTGTTGTTGGTCTGTTAAAACCGACCGTAACCCCAACTCTTCACACTTTCTCTGTCTGTCTATCTGTCTGTCTGTCTGTCTGTCTATCTGTCTGTCTGTCTGTCTGTCTCTGTCTGTCTGTCTGTCTGTCTGTCTGTCTATCTGTCTGTCTGTCAGTCTGTCTGTCTGTCTGTCTCTATCTGTCTGTCTGTCTGTCTCTCTCTGTCTATCTGTCTGCCTGTCTGTCTCTCTCTCTTTGCTATTTGTCTGTTGAAACCGACCACATCCACAACTCTTCCCCCCTGTCTGTCTCTGTCTGTCTGTCTGTCTCCCTGTCTGTCTGTCTGTCTGTCTCTCTGTCTGTCTCTTTCTCTGTCTCCCCCCCCCCCTTCTGCCTGTCTGTCTGTCTGTCTGCCTCTCTCTGTCTCTCTCTCTGTCTGTCAGTCTCTCTCTCTGTCTGTCTCTGTCTCTCTGGCTGTCTGGCTGTTTGTCTGTCTCTCTGTCTCTTTGTGTGTGTGTGTGTGTGTGTGTGTGTGTGTGTGTGTGTGTGTGTGTGTGTGTGTGTGTGTGTGTGTGTGCGCGTGTTCCATTCTCCACACAGCACAGATATACGGGGTCTCTCTGTCTTGTGATCGGGAGGTAAGGCAGTCGCCTGGCTTCTCTCCCAGGTAAAGATCGTTCGCTGTGCGATTTCGCCGCAGCAAAGAATCGACAGGAACTGAACTGAACGCCATGCATTTACACCTTTCGACCAAGGTACTGGTTCACTTCAGTCGCGCTTAAAAAAAAAAAAATTGTACTGTTTTGTTTTGTTTTATTTGTTTGTTTGTTGTTGTTTTCTTTGTTGGTTGTTGTTGTTGTTGTTGTTGTTGTTGTTGTTTTTTGGGGGGGGGGGGGGAACGGGGGGGGGGGGGGGAGGGTTTCTTGTTTTTTTCTCAAGGCCTGACTAAGCGCGTTGGGTTACGCTGCTGGTCAGGCATCTGCTTGGAAGATGTGGTGTAGCGTATATGGATTTGTCCGAACGCAGTGACGCCTCCTTGAGCTACTGAAACTAAACTAAACTAAACTTTGTTGTTGTTGCCATTGTTTTTTTTTTACGTATATATCATGTCGCAATTTTGACTCTGTTGAGTGATCTTGAATTGTAATATCGTCGATTGCACCTTGCTGTTTTTGAAATAGAGTTAAAAATGAGGGCATCATGATTATATATATATATATATATATATATATATATATATATATATAAAATTTTTAATTGGACCAGAGACATGCCATGACATGACTTGACGGGGCATGACATGGATTGTATTGCAATGTATTGTGTTGTATTGTGTTGTGTTGCGTTGTATTATATTGTGTTGTATTGTGTTGTGTTGTGTTCTGTTGCATTGTATTGTGTTCTATTGCATCGTGTTGTGTTGTGTTGTGTTGTATTGTGTTGTGTTATTTTTGTGTTGTGTTCTATTGCATTGTGTTGTGTTGTGTTGTATTGTGTTCTATTGTGTTGTGTTCTATTGCATTGTATTGTGTTCTATTGCATCGTGTTGTGTTGTGTTGTGTTGTTTTTGTGTTGTGATCTATTGCATTGTGTTGTGTTCTATTGCATTGCGTTGTGTTGTGTTGTGTTGGGCTGTGTTTTATTGCATTGTGTTGTGCTGTGCTGTGCTGTGCTGTGCTGTGCTGTGTTATGTTGTGTTGTGTTGCGTTGCGTTGTATTGTGTTGTATTGTGTTTTTGTGTTGTGTTCTATTGCATTCCGTTGTGTTGTGTTGTGTTGTGCTATGTTTTTATTGCATTGTATTGTGTTGTGCTGTGTTCTATTGCATTGCATTGTGTTCTATTGCATTGTGTGTGCTGTGCTGTGCTGTGCTGTGCTGTGCTGTGCTGTGCTGTGTTGTGTTGTGGTGTGGTGTGGTGTGTTGTATTGGGCTGTGTTGTTTCGATTTCTTTCTTCATATCTGATATCGTTTCATTTTATACCTTCGTTTAAAATTTCGATTTTTGTTACGTCCTGTCATGTCTCTGGTCACTGACTGAAAATATGTGCTGTCTGAATATTGTTAACAATTACGATTCCCTCATTTTCAACGCTATTTCAAGAATTGCTATGTGCAATCGACAATACTCAGAATAGAGGCATACAATAAAGGTTTGGCTTCGGATCGTTCATATGAATGAAAATAGATGTCTCACAAGGACGTATAACATGTTCCTGTCTTTACAAAATCAAAACTTCATCACGTGGATGTGTACGGTACGTAATATCTTATAATGGTTTGGGATGGTTTCGGAAGCACAGCGTGTTGGTAATATCAATGTCTTTGTCAGGGAATTCAAACAAAGGCTTTAAGATCGTCATGCTAAAAGTTGGCATGATTCGTTGCTGCTCGATGATTTCTATCAGGCCTTACTCTCAGTTCAGTCATTCCCTGATGATCAGCACTTATC
>NC_134887.1:28439747-28454747 GCF_041734735.1 Babylonia areolata | reverse complement strand
CACACACAAACACACACACACGCACACACACACACACACACACACACACAAACACGCACATATGCACACGCACACACACACACACACAAACAAGAGGTGTGCATGTATATATGCATATGTGTATGTCTTTTCTATGAATTCATGCACATAATTATTTAATTCATCAACCTGGCCAATTTTAGATATGTCATGTTTTGATGCACGCACACACACACACGCGCGCGCACTCGCGGGGGGCACACACACACACACACACACACACACACACACAGGGAGAGAGAGGGAGAGGAGAAACTTGTTCTCTCATCGATTTTCTGCACTGGCAATACAGGCTCTGTTTACAGAAACGCGATGAAGTCTTCCATAACAAAACATGGTTTATTGATGCACGCCACCACTGTGTACTGGGGAATAAATGTTTGTCTGTCTGTTTATCTGTCTATCTGTTTACAGCAACCTACGTACACGCACACACAGAATGAAAAATTAAAAACCTAACAATCCTTTAAAGCTTACAACATTTTCTGCGGTATATAGACGAAGTGTACATATTGGGCAGTGACAAAACATTCTGCAGCATGTTTCCTATGTATGTCGTTCTTGTTTATTTCTTTCCCTTTTTCATGCGATATTTAAATGCGATGTATTGAATCTGTATCGTTTTGCGTTGTGCTTTTCGTACACTGTAAAAGAATGACTGAATAAAAAATATTTTGAAACACACACACACACACACACAAACGTATATGGGATAGGCATGCTGATGAATATGTGCATACAAACACCGGCGTTCATTTTACAAGTGAAACACCAACAAAATCACAGTGAACAATCTCTTGGCTGAGAAGTGTTCGTAAGAATAAGTTAGGCGAGAGAACGAGTGATTGTCTTGTCACTTCCACCAGAGATAATGATTCCATTCATGGTTCACCTGTCCATAGCAGATGGCTACACACAAAAAGACAAGTCGTGGACGGATTTTTCCGGACGTTTTGTGGAAGCGTCGGTACAAAGGGCCAAGTGTCAGTGGTGATCCAGTACGGTGTCCGGATCCACGGATTTTTTGTTGTTGTTGTTTGTTTGTTTTTTTGTTTGTTTGATTTTTGTTTTGTTATTGTTTGTTGTTGTTTTTTGTTTTGTTTTGTTTGTTTGTTTTTTGTTTTTTTGTTGTTTTTTTGTTGTTGTTGTTTGTTGTTTTTTTTTGGGGGGAGGTGTTGTTTTGTGTTTTGTTTTTGTTTTGTCTTTTTACAGGAGCCTTCACAACTGGGAGACAGAAGAAGGAAGGAAGGAACGGTTGCTGTAATGTGTGGAGAAATGTCACGATGGGAGTCATAGGGCATGGGTAGATTAAACTATATATCTATATCTATATATATCTATCTCTCTCTCTTTCTATATATATATATATATATATATATATATATTATTCTCTTTGATGGTAAAGTTTCTGTCGCTAGCTTTTTAATAAAGTTTATTGTTTGTGAATTCTCCTTGTGTTTTAGAAGACAATGGCGTGACTTCTTTTCTTTCTTTTTTTTAATGCTTTTCTCCACGCACATGCGAGCTGGCACACACACACACACATCTAATATCACTTCAAGTGGAAAGACGTTAAACTGAAGACACACACACACACACACACTCTCTCTCTCTCTCTCTTTCTCTCACGCGCAAACACATACGCAATCACATACTTATACACGTGCACCCATTATCTCTGTTTGCCTGTCTGTCAGGATACACGATCAACACTGTCTATCTGTCTGTTAACTTTAGCTTTTTATCTAGTTTGGTTATGTTATCAGTTTATTCTTTCTATTTTTTTGTTTTTCATCCAACTCAAGGTTTGGTTTTCATATGTGTGTGTGTACCACACGTGCATCCATATGTATACAGGCCGGTGGTGTTACATTGAAACAGTTCTGATCTCTCTCTCTCTCTCTCTCTCTAAGGATGAAGACAAACAGCACACAACGTAATAACACACGGATGAACAATTCCGTTAGCTTTTAATTCGTCAGCAACAGTGCTGTGTCAAAGGTAGGTTAGTTGTGCATATTGAAAACATCCTCAACACCACATCGATCATTGCCACCCATCGTGGCACACATAATGTCAGTGTGGAAGGAGGAATTAGTGTGGTGTTGAGAATGGCTATCTTCAGGATGGTTTTCCTATACAAGTAATCTGTATATTAAAAGCAAATGATAATCAAAAAAAAACTTTTAAAAAAATCTCATCACCACATTAGGGCTCCAATGTTCTTGTTGTTTTTTTGTTTTGTTTTGTTTTTTACCCTGCACAATCTGTTAAACAAAAAATCATTTTCTACTCCACAGGAAATGGAAACTCCAGAATGGACATTTTTAACATATTTACGCAGAAAAGTGCTCAGTGTTGGCTCTCCCTCGTTCTGTTTCTGGCCGTGCGGGAGCCTCTGGGGAACTCTCTGCCTTCTCCCCGTTCTCTCTGCCGCCGCAGACCACACAGGGTGTACAGGTCCGGCTGAAGGCCCGCGCCACGAGGGAAAGGGCCCTGGCGTCTGAAACCAAGAGCTGGGCAGGGAGGAGGATACCCTGGGCTGAGGTGGTGACGGTGAACAGGTGCTGGGACAGATCGTCTTTCTGGCTAAGGACGAACAGTGCCAAGACCCAGCTGGCGACTGCAACAGGAGAAAGCACGCAGACACTTAAAAAACCAAAAAAAAACTTACTGTGTTTGAGAGAGTTGCCACTCTACTGTTTCTTAATGCCCATAGAGGGCTAAAACATGTCCTATGGTTGTTGTATCGTGCCATACAGCCTGCTTATTCTGACTTATTTTTTTTCCTTCCTTCGTTTTTTTTCTGCCCGTTTAGAATCTTCTGTTCGAAGTGTAAACCTTGTTACTGAAAATACTTGTTAAGTCTGTACTTCGGTAATTACTGGGCTGGTTTGCGTTACATTTCTTGAAAAGGAGTACTGTTATCGGTTTTGCCCGTTCGTTTCGGAAAGCACCAATCTTGAACATGTTCTGTTTTTGTTTTTAAAGTAAGAAAACTAACCGTAACCGTAGTGTTAGCATATCTTTAACCTTTTATCGATAATTGTGCCAGGACCTGAACTTTTTTCAGGCTTGAGCTTACCGATGCCATCAATATCTTCTTTTATAATGACATCCTGGGGCAGACACTCACAGAGACTGTGACACAGACAGACAGAGATTCAAATTCGAATTCAGATTCAGGTTCAGATTCATAATGTTTAATCGTATTTGGGCCACAGACATATATACAACCAATGAATAAATAAGTGAAGGTAAATAATGGTGGGGAGGGAGTAAGGTCAACGGATTCAGATGAACACAACTACTAAATATATCAAATCTGCACACTACGAACATTTGCTTCTTCATTTGATTAATGTTCAAATGTATTATGAGCTAAGCAGTACATTAGTATACTGTTTATGTTATGTATCAAACTCACACATCGATTAGTACATTAGTATGCTGTCTATGTTATGTATTAAACTCACAAATCGATTAGTACATTAGTATGCTGTCTATGTTATGTATTAAACTCACAAATCGATTAGTACATTAGTATGCTGTCTATGTTATGTATCAAACTCACACATCGCTTACACAATCAAACGTTAAACTAAGGAGTGGTACTCTTAGAAAGTGGTGCTTGTCAGTCTTCATAATATGATTTTCTTCTCTTGATTGCATGGAAAGTAAACTTGAGGACAGAGCGATACTCTTGGCTATTTTTCCAGGACAATAAAGTGGAGAGAGATGGTGCACACATAACCGGCAAAAACTGTGCTCTTAGCTCGGAATAATACGGACATATACAAAGGAAATGATGTTCGCTGTCTGTGACATTTGTACAAAATAAGCAGTGTCTGCTTTTAAAATTATCGCTAAATCTGTGCTGATTGTTGTTTATTGGGAGGACGCTTATTCTAAGTTGTGTCAAGGAGAGAGAGTGAGAGAGAGAGAGAGAGAACTATAACGATAACGATACCGATAGTTAATTCTAGAAAGGAATGGCCCCATTCGAAGGGGTGATTACTTTTTTTCCATGGACATAATCTTATTACATGCATAGAGAAACAAAGCTAGGTTCTGTTTAACATATCATAAAAGCACGTCTTTTTTCTGACTTGTAAATGTACATGACCAAATTCGAAATAACGTTTTCATTTGTCGAAGACAGGAGCAACACTAACTCAACGCAATAACTTTTTGTCTCAAATCGCCTAACATCTAACGCATAACAACATGACATAGAGTGAACTTTCTTCTTTCCAAATTTTCCAAATCAACATAAGGAACATAATATATCAGTTGCAGTACAGGTCTCGTTTCTTTTCCTGTACACCAAATCGAAACATTTTATCAAACGGTTGATATTCATTGCTGGATATGGCTCTATTAGAAAATTCGTGTTGAACAATGTGAAGATTGAAAATATTTTACTACTGGGACCATGACAGTTCCACTCGTGCCATCTACAATCAGTTACACGCTGTTTAAGCAAGCCAGAAATCCACGAACACATCCAATACCTAGTTTAAGCCGTACAAATACAAAAGCATTAACTCTATAAGCACTTTCGAATATCGGTTACCCATGCTACCTCTCTCCTGACATCCTGTTCAAACATTTTACAAGTTTGAGTGAGTGTCTGCATTCATTTACCTGAACCAGTTTAAAATCTAATGCATTTTACATATGCATTGACATATATTGGAAATATGTCAAGCTCACCGTAAATCATATTATTTGGCATTTTCCACAGTTAGCGAAACAGGCAGACAGACAGACAGAGACCAAGAGACAGAGACTGACAGGGATACGGAGACAACACACAGAGATATATACATCTACACAGAGAGAGAGATATATATATAGCGAAACAGGCAGACAGACAAACAGACGGTCTGACAAAACTCACCCATCAGAACTGAATACTCAACGCCCAGATGAGACAGAGAGAAAGAGCGACAGACAGACAGACAGTCGAACGAACAGAGAGACAGACACAGACAGAGAGAGAAAGAGGTAGAGACACGGAGACACAGACAGACAGACAAACAGACAGACAGACGGTCTGGCAAAACGCACCCATCAGAACTGTTTACTCACCGAGCAGATGAGACAGAGAGAAAAAGAGAGACAGACAGACAGTCGAACGGACAGACAGAGAGACAGACAGAAAGAGGCGGAGACACGGAGACACAGACAAACAGACAGACAGACAGACAGTCTGACAAAACTCACCCATCAGAAGGTAGTTGACACCAGACAGACAGACAGACAGACAGACAGACGGTCTGACAAAACTCACCCATCAGAAGGTAGTTGACACCAGACAGACAGACAGGCAGACAGACAGACAGACAGACGGTCTGACAAAACTCACCCATCAGAAGGTAGTTGACACCAGACAGACAGACAGACAGACGGTCTGACAAAACTCACCCATCAGAAGGTAGTTGACACCAGACAGACAGACAGACAGACGGTCTGACAAAACTCACGCATCAGAAGGTAGTTGACACCAGACAGACAGACAGACAGACAGACGGTCAGACAAAACTCACCCATCAGAAGGTAGTTGACACCAGACAGACAGACAGACAGACAGACGGTCAGACAAAACTCACCCATCAGAAGGTAGTTGACACCAGACAGACAGACAGGCAGACAGACGGTCAGACAAAACTCACCTATCAGAATGTAGTTGACACCAGACAGACAGACAGGCAGACAGACAGACAGACAGATAGACGGTCTGACAAAATTCACCCATCAGAAGGTAGTTGACACCAGACAGACAGACAGACAGACAGACGGTCTGACAAAACTCACGCATCAGAAGGTAGTTGACACCAGACAGGAAGACAGACAGACAGACGGTTTGACAAAACTCATCCATCAGAAGGTAGTTGACACCAGACAGACAGACGGTCTGACAAAACTCACCTATCAGAAGGTAGTTGACACCAGACAGACAGACGGTCTGACAAAACTCACGCATCAGAAGGTAGTTGACACCAGACAGACAGACGGTCTGACAAAACTCACCTATCAGAAGGTAGTTGACACCAGACAGACAGACAGACAGACGGTCAGACAAAACTCACCCATCAGAAGGTAGTTGACACCAGACAGACAGACGGTCTGACAAAACTCACCCATCAGAAGGTAGTTGACACCAGACAGACAGACAGGCAGACAGACAGACAGACAGACAGACGGTCTGACAAAACTCACCCATCAGAAGGTAGTTGACACCAGACAGACAGACAGACAGACGGTCTGACAAAACTCACCCATCAGAAGGTGGTTGACACCAGACAGACAGACGGTCTGACAAAACTCACCCATCAGAAGGTAGTTGACACCAGACAGACAGACACCGAACGGCGTTCTGTAAGCCCAACAGCATCGAGAGACATCGTCACTGTCGTCCGCTCTCGACAGACCACACATCTGGGCAGCGATGACGATGTAAACGACGATGGTGACTCCGACGAGTACACACATAGGCAGAAGGAAGGTAAAGCGGAGAGTCGCCAAAGCTCGCCAGCAGCTGCCCAGTATTAAACGACAGGTCTAAATTGCTGCGTTGCAGAAGATAATTATTATGGTGGGGTGGGACTGGAGGGAGGTAGGGGTGGGGTGGGAGAGGGGTGGGGGTGGGGAACAATACACAGAAGGCAGACGAAGTTGAAAGTAAAAACAAGGAGTTATTATTGTGTCTTTTTTTTCTTGTCTTTTTTTTTCTTTTTTTCTTGTCTCTTTTTTTCGTTTTGTTGTTTTTGTTATTGTTGGTGGTGGTGGTAGTGATGTTTTTATTTGTTGTCGTCTTTTTTTTTTTGGGGGGGGGGGGAGAGAAAAAAGTCATATTTTTTTTGTAGCAGATTAACAAAACTAACAAAACTATCTATCGGACCATCTCTCTCTACTTAAAATATATTCTTGTTTTGTTGGTGATGGTGGTAGTGGTAGTGATGGTGGCGGTGATGTTTGTTTTTTGTTTTGGTTTGTTGTTGTTGTTGTTTTTTTAGAGAAAAAAGTTATATATTGTGGCAGCTTAACTAAAATCAAACGTTTGTTAATACGAAGAAAAAGATCAGGTATTGTCCTCTGTGTGTGTGTGTGTGTGTGTGTGTGCATACGTGTGGTCTATCTATCTCTTTATACCAAATTAAAAAGAGCGCAAAAGTCAACCTACAAGTCACAGGCGACAGTGAAGTGGTAGTCTCCCCTGAGCAAGCTGCAGACGACAGGAATGCAGGAAACTCCTGTGTGGAAATCATGAGCACTCCATTTCAGCTGCTTTGTTGGGTATTCACGCATTTCATCATCATCATCATTAACGTCTCCGTCTTCGTCGTCATTATCATTCTCACCGAAGTGAAGCATTATCATTGACTCACTTGTGTAAACAAAGTAAGTCTATGTTTTAACCCGGTGTTCGGTTGTCTGTGTGTGTCTGTGTGTGTGACCGTGGTAAACTTTAACATTGACATTTTCTCTGCAAATACTTTGTCAGTTGACACCAAATTAGGCATAAAAATAGGAAAAATTTAGTTCTTTCTAGTCATCTTGTTTAAAACAATATTGCACCTCTGGGATGGGCAAAAAAAAATATAAAAAAGAAAAAAGCGAAATCATATGCAAACTGCATTTTCTGTTATATTTATATTTTTTGTATTCTCTAAACTTGGCACTTTGATCTGATATTCTGACACAACAACAAGAGCAGTCATTATTATCATTTTTTGTTCAAACAGGAACTTCTTTTGCTAAGCATGGAAGTTTTATTTATTTTGCAAACATTTTGGTCCAAACAGTAAAAAAGGGAAATTAATCTGCAATTAATGCTAGGGGACTTAATTTGCTTGAAACTGATCTTTCTCATCTTAAACATGACACTTTGAAATTATACCCAATACATAAAAAAAGCTTGTGTGTTTTACTCTCAGTGTACAGGGCTTTCACTATGTTCATTCGCCCAAGTGGTCTTTTTCAGAAAATACTAAAATCAATACGACGAGTGGACTTTACAGATCTATTGGCTGAGCCCTGAAGGTCATGGGCAAAAAGCAATTGCGTACACATATTTATACACATTCAAAGCGCGTGCTCATATTCTTCGCGAACGCGAACGACGCCATTTTGTTTCAAGTTGCTGACCTGCCCGTTCAATCCTGTATTCAATCGACAATACACGATTACATGTGATGGAAAGTTGGAGAAGGACACCGTTAAATATGTATTCAGAGAACGATTTGTGAACGCCTCATCACTTACTGGATTATGCCCCAAACTGCCATAAAGATATCCACAGAATCAGTCGGAATTCACAGTTAAAAACTGTAAACCATGCGAGTTAATACCCTTGAATTGATCACGATGAAACGAAAAAAATTTCCAGTTTTGACTTTTCTCAAAATGAAGTCCTTTTCACTTCTTACAACGTTTAGAAGTACTTGTACTTGGCTCGACATGTTATTAGTTTAACAAAATACTAAATTTTCATATCAACTTTAAAACTATAAAACTAGAATGAACATAAAAGAGAAATTGAATTGACCGTGACGTACTACATTCCCGGCGGGTGTAACTAAACTTGTACATCTATCTAGATCTAGAGAAAACGGCTAAATGTTGCAGTGTGATTGCAGCAATAGCCACGTCTCCTTTCTGCTACGTTCACACTAGGCTGTAACCACGATCTAACCAAATGGTTACATCGCTCTCTAACTCACTGGAACCACGAATTTTTGGTTGCAGTGGGTTCCCATCGGTTAGACGATTTTTCGGTCAAGAAGAAGAAGAAGAAGTTTGTCTCATGGTAGTTACATCCCTCAATGTAACCATTTGGTTAGATCGTGGTTACAGCCTAGTGTGAACGTAGCATTACCGCGGACTTAAAAAGAATTTTTTTTTTTTTATTGCCCTTAAGGTTTTTTTGAATGCCCAAGATACACCAGAATAATATGATTTAAACAGCGTTCTCACTGCGAATACCGCAACTGATTTATCGCCCTTTAAAAAAGTATGTTCAAATATTAAATTTTAAAAAGTCAGTTAAGGAGCCACGATAGTGTAATGGGTAAGACAGTTTCTTCTCACCCGAACACGCGGGGTTCGAATCTGGTTAGGATTTTTTTTAATTTTTTTTTTTTTTTTTATATATAACCCGAAGCTTTATAATAACAAATACAGAACACATTTTAACGATTAGATTTTTTTTTTTTTAAAGTGTATCACAAGTGAGTCTTGAAGGCCTTGCCTCTCTTGCTTAAATAATAGTACGGACACGGACACGGGCACGGACACACACACACACACACTCACAGATCACCACCATTACCAACACAATCGTCCTTATTTGTATGCTTCTTTAGAACACGATAGGATACAATACGATACAATATAATAAACGGGCCACACACACACACACAGACACGCACACACACACACACACACACACACACACACACACACGCACACACACTACTATAACGCTGTACAGTACAGAACAAACCAGAACCGGTTTCACAAACCAGTCCTCACAGTTATCGATTAAATCGGTGGATGGAACTGTAAAATTGGCAAAAAAAAAGGAAAGCTACCCGTTAAAATAGCTTTGCTATAGCTTCCCTCGTACTACATGATGTCTGGCACGTGCGATCAACTTTGCGGACGCAGAATGGAGTGGGTGTCGCTTTATTTGGACACTTCGGGCATTCTGATCTTAATGAGCGTGTGTTCGTATGGGGAGTGAATGATTGATATTTCCTGTGGCGTTCCTGCATGCATGTATCAGTATCAGTATCAGTATCTGTGGCTCAAGGAGGCGTCACTGCGTTCGGTCAAATCCATATACGCTACACCACATCTGCCAAGCAGATGCCTGACCAGCAGCGTAACCCAACGCGCTTAGTCAGGCCTTGAGAAAAAAAACAAAAAACAACTAAAATAAAATAACATAAAATAAAAAAAATAAATAATAATAAATAAAATAAAATAAATAAAGTTAAAAAAAAACAACAACAAATAATAATGATAATAATAGTAATAAAATAATAATAAATAAATAAAAAAAATAAAAAAAAGAATGACGTACGTAATGTATTCCTGCATGCATGGTATATATGTACCAGTTGTGTACGAGCTGTGAAACAAAAATGCCTTATGTATTCCTGCGTGCGTGCGTATGTGTGTGCGTGCGCGCGCGCGCGAGCCTGCTCCGGGGAGCGGGGGTGGGGGCTGGGGGGTGGGGAGCCTATTCGCGCACGTGCATGCATGCATTAATGTCCATCGGGATTGCTTACCTCCAATACAAAGCGCAGCTTTGGTGATGAAGTGGTCAGACTGAGGCTTTAACCCATCCTCCTCCTCTTCCTCCTCCTCCTTGCCTCCTCCCCTTCCTCCTCTCCTCCTCCTGAGCAGGGCCGTGCAGACCAGGGCGTTGTGAAGGAGGGCCCATAGAAAGGAGAGGAGCAAAAGGTAGTGAAGGAGCAGCACGGCCACCCCACACACCCTGGGGCTGTCTGCACAGGGCCAGGTCACGTCAGGTCAGGTCAGGTCACGTAAGGTCAATACAGGTGGGTCTGATCAAGTAGGGTCAAATCGGGTAGGTCATGTCAGGTCGGGCAGGGTCAAAACAGGTGGGTCAGATCAGGAAGGGTCAAATCAGGTGAGGCAGGTCAGGTAGGGTCAAACAGGTAGGTCAGGTCAGGAAAGGTCAAATCAAGTAGGTCAGGTCATGGAGGGTCAAATCAGGTGGGTTGGGTTAGGTTAGGTAAGTCGAGTCAGATTCGGTCGCGTTAAATCAGATAAGTCACGTCACTACAGGTCTGACCAGATTGGATCCAATTGGGGAAGTCAGGTCAGGTCAGAACACGCAGGGTCAGATTACGTAAGGTCAGGTCAGGTAAAATCAAGTAGGTCAGGTCAGGTCAGGTCAGGTCAAATTATGTATAGTCAAATAGGGGAGGTCAATTAGGCTCATAGATTGGGCTGGGTCATGTATTGTAGGTAAGGTCATATTATATCATGCCAAGTGAAATAAAAATCGGGTAGGTCAGGTTTCGTTGGGTAGGATCATTCAGGAAGGTCAGGTAATGTCAGATTAGATAGGGTCCAATGAGGCTGGTCAGTTCAGGTCAAATCAAGAAGGGTCAACATACTTACATTGAATCAGGTCAGGTCAGGACGAGTTCATTATGTTTATCATGTTTTCAAGGGGTCAGTGGTCCCCATGCAATTAAACCATTTTGTTCTTGTTATCTATCTATCTATCTATCTATCTATCTATCTATCTATCTATCTATCTTTCTTTCTTTCTTTCTTTCTTATTCAAGTGTTCATATGTTTGCTATGTTTTCAAGGGGTCAGTGAACCTTTTTTTTCTTGTTATCTATCTATCTGTCTATCTTATCTAAGTGTTCATTATGTTTAGTCAGAGACCCCTATGCAATTAAACCATTTCAGCTCGCTCTCTCTCTCTCTCTCTCTCTCTCTCTCTCTCTCGCTTTCTTCCTTCCTTCTGCCATTCTTCCTTCCTCCCGTCCTTAAAAAGAATTCTAAGTGCGTACTGTTTTGTCCGTGAATGTAATCATGGAGGCAGGATTTACCTGGAAGATTGACAGTTACCAGGAATACAGTCCAGGACAAAAACGTGGCTAGGATTTGGTTAAAAGCCGCTCGTTGTTGCTGTTGTTGCTGATGCTGATGCTGATGCTGATGCCGTTGTTGTCGTTGTTGCTGTTGTTGTTGCTGTTGCTGCCATTGCTTGCGGTGTTGTTGTTGGTGGTGGTGGTGGTTGTGGCTGCACTCCTCGGTTCTCCATTTCCTGGGTCTGTATCAAAACAACGAGCTGTTTCAGTGTCTTTCAGATGTCCCTCCTTCTTCTGTCTGTCTGTCTGTCTCCGTCCTGACAGAGACAGAGACCAGAGACAGAGACCAGAAACCAGAGACGGAGACCAGAGACAAAGACCAAGAGACAGAGACAGAGACCCAGGCAAAGACAGAAAGAAACAGAGAGAGGCAGAGAAAGGAACACAAAGAGAGAGAGAGAGACAGATAGACAGACAGGAACAGACAGACAGACAGACAGACAGACAGGTAGAGACCCGAGGTATGACCTGAGCAGCAGAGACAGAAGGCAGAGCGAGGCGAGACACACGACAGTGAAACCCAGGCCCAGCTTTGCCGTCACGTGGACAGTGGCAACTGCCTGTTCCCCGCCCGCTCTCTGTAAACAGCATCACGATCAGCATCATCATCATCATCATCATCATCATCATCATCATCGTCGTCGTCGTCATTATCATCCTCTTCGTTGTTATGGTCAATGTTGTCATCATCGTCATCGTCGTCATCATCGTCTTAATCGTCGTCAAAATCATCAGTCATCGTCGTCGTCGTTGTCACCATCATCGTCGTCGTCGTCATCGTCGCCAACGTCGTCGTCATGATCATCATCATCACTATCCAGCCCACACCATGATAACAATATTATCGTCGCCACCTTCACTGATTGTTGTTACCGTCGTTGTGATTATCATCATCACCTTCGTCGTCTACATCATCGTGGTTGTCGTCGATGTCGTGATTCACACGTTTACAAAGACATACACCATCAATTCATATGCTGCAGATGGCAGTTGTAAAAAAAAAAAAAAAAAAAAAAAGAGGCCCAACCACATGTACAGGAAAGCGTGTAAAAGGATTTTATACATAATGTTCATACACAGATTTCTGAGAGATCTGTAAACAATTATGACCACCGCAAGAAAAGAAAAACACAAACTCTTTCTGTGTCTTATCTGTCTGTTTGTCTGATTCTCTCTCTCTCTCTCTCTCTCTCTCTCTCTCTCTCTCTCTCTCTCCTCCCTCTCTCTCTCTCTCCCACTCTCTCTTCGTGCTTCCTCTCTCCCTCCCCCCCCCCCTCTCTCTCTCTCTCCCCCCCACTGACCTTCACCAGAGCCATGGCGTGCGCGTGCGGACAGACACAGACAACACGGCCGTCCATCATTACACTCTGGCCACACCCCTCCTCTGACCACGCCCCCTCCCCATCGCCAGCAGAGGAGTTCCAGAACGTGCATGTACTGCCCTCGGAGTCTGCGCCTTCGCAGCCGTCCTAGAATGAACGAAACTTTTATATGCGATGGAAAAAAACAACACAGGTTCTGGGTTTGTTTGTTTTTGTTTTTTATATAAAAGGAGACTGACATAAAGAGAAAGAGAAGAAGGAAGATAGAAAGAGGAAGGGAGGGGGAGGCAAGAACACGAACAAGAAGAAGAGGAAGAATCGTCGTCAATGGTCATCATTATCATTATCATCATCATATTCATTAATAATAATAATAATAATAACGGATGCTTGTTGAGCGCTTTCCTCAAAGCGCTTTACAATAAACATCACACACACACGCGCGCGCGCGCACACAAAGCATTCAAAGACTACGCCTCTTACATTCCTTAGTCACACACACACACACACACACTCACGCACGCACGCGAGGAGTCTGCATAGATTATAACTGAAATGTCATTGGAATGGGATGAAAGGTCTATGTATAGGCGTTTTCAAAAAGATGTGTTTTCAGACCAGTTTTAAAAGATTGAAATGAGGAAGAGTGGCGAAGATCGTGAGGTAAACTGTTCCATACTGATGGAGCTGAATGAGAAAAGGAAGAATCACCGACAGACTGGGTTTTAACATGGGGAGCGAGTAGCCGCCGTGAATCGGAAGGTGATCTGATATAATAATAATAATAATAATAACAATAATAATAAAATGCAGGCTTATATAGCGCAGTACCCCTATCTCATATGTGGCTCATCGCGCTTTACAAATAAATACACAAATTCAAGAGTAAGTGACGTAAAAATATGTACAAGTAAGTGACGTAAAAATATGTACAACGTCAACACAATCTCACATGACATTGGCTAAATCAACACAGGCACCATCACAGTCTTAAATCAAACAGGAACAAACCACAGCAAAACAAGGTACATTACATTCAAAGTCCAAAATAAACACCAAGGAACCAGCATCCCACAAAACAGACACAAACAGAAAAACAAAAACAAACAAGAGAGGCAAGGCCTTCAAGATTCACCTGTGATACACTTTTAAAAAAAAAATCCAAGCTTTTTATGTATTGAGTATAATTTCAAAATGTAATGTTTAAGATGAGAAAGATCAGTTTAAAGCAAATTAACTCCCCTAGCATTAATTAGAGTAATTTCCCTTCTTTACTATCTACACCAAAACGTTTGCAAAATAAATAAAACTTCCATGCTTAGCAAAAGAAGTTCCTGTTTGAACAAAAAATGATAATAATGACTGCTCTTGTTGTTGGGTCAGAATATCAGATCAAAGTGCCAAGTTTAGAGAATACAAAAAATATAAATATAACAGTAAATGCAGTTTGCATATAATTAGGCTTCATTTTTTAATTTTTTGTGCCCGTCCCAGAGATGCAATATTGTTTTAAACAAGATGACTGGAAAGAACTGAATTTTTCCTGTTTTTATGCCTAATTTGGTGTCAACTGACAAAGTATTTGCAGAGAAAATGTCAATGCTATGTCAATGTTAAAGTTTACCACACACACACACACACACACAGACAACCGAACACCGGTTTAAAACATAGACTCACTTGGTTTACACAAGTGAGTCAAAAATGTGTTGCCCAAACAATTTTGACTAGAGTGCAGAAATATACGCTTCTTAATCTATGATGAATTATGAAACATGAAATGTTTCTTGTGATATGAAGATTATGTTTTCCCCACATAACCAAACGCTTAGTGTCCTCACTCTGTCCATGCTGACAGAATAATGAAAGAAAAGAATACGAAAAGAAAAGAAGGAAACAAAATAAGAAAAAGAAATTAATCCTCTCCCAAGCTGCTCCCTCCTCTCCTCCTCCTCCTCTTCTTTTTCTTCTTCTTCTTCATAGCTTTTGTC
>NC_134887.1:28429747-28434747 GCF_041734735.1 Babylonia areolata | reverse complement strand
TAACAACCACAGTAAAGTATCTTTTTTTCAGAACAACAACAACAATAACAACACTGAAGCATCTATTTTCAGAACGACAATAACAACAACACTAAAACATCTATTTTCAGAACAACAACAACGGTAAATCATCTATTCTGAGAATAATAATGACAACAATAATGATATAGCGCTGAATCTTGTGCAGAGACAAATCAAAGCGCTTTCACACCAGTCATTCACACGCATGCATAAGTCTAAAACTGAAGAAGAAACTGAAAACAAGGAAGAGGCAGGGGAGGGAGGCTATCTTGTGAAGAGGTGGGTTTTTAGGCCAGACTTGAAAGAGCTGAGTGCGGAGACCTGACGAAGCGAAAGAGAACAACAATAACAACAACACTAAAGCATTTATGTTCAGAACATCAACAATAACGACAACGGCAAGGTATCTATTTCCAGAGTCGTCAATGTAATGGGTCGAAAGGCAGTGGCTTGATGGGGAAGACATCCAAAGTGTCTCTTAACCCCTTAGCTCCTGAACCTGGTTGTGACGTAATCTGGAGTGCAAGAACTACTACTTACTGCACGCTTTAAAAAGGCTGAAAAAGACAAGATAATGCAGTCCAGGCAGGAAGGAGTTCGAATAAAGAAACGGTGACTGACGTCATGACAAATAACCTCAGTCTTATCTCAGCCAGCAACCCTTCACTGACGTCATGACTAATAACATCAGCCTTATCTCAGCCATCAGCCCTTCACTGACGTCCTGACTAATGAAGGATATTAATTAATTAAGTTAAAACCCTTCACTGACGTCCTGACTAACGACCTCAGTCTTATCTCAACCAAAAACCCTTCACTGACGTCCTGACTAATGACCTCAGTCTTATCTCAGCCAGCAGCCCTTCACTGACGTCATGACTAATAATATCAGTCTTATCTCAGCCACCAGCCCTTCACTGACGTCCTGACTAATGACCCCAGTCTTATCTCAGCCAACAACCCTTCACTGACGTCCTGACTAATGACCCCAGTCTTATCTCAGCCAACAACCCTTCACTGACGTCATGACTAATGACCCCAGTCTTATCTCAGCCAACAACCTTTCACTGACGTCATGACTAATGACCTCAGTCTTATCTCAGCCACCAGTCCTTCACTGACGTCATGACTAATGACCTCAGTCTTATCTCAGCCAGCAGCCCTTCACTGATGTCATGACTAATAATATCAGTCTTATCTCAGCCACCAGCCCTTCACTGACGTCCTGACTAATGACCTCAGCCTTATCTCTGCCAACAACCCTTCACTGACGTCCTGACTAATGACCCCAGTCTTATCTCAGCCAACAACCCTTCACTGACGTCCTGACTAATGACCCCAGTTTTATCTCAGCCAACAACCTTTCACTGACGTCATGACTAATGACCCCAGTCTTATCTCAGCCAACAACCCTTCACTGACGTCCTGACTAATGACCTCAGTCTTATCTCAGCCAACAACCCTTCACTGACGTCATGACTAATGACCTCAGTCTTATCTCGGCCGACAACCCTTCACTGACGTCCTGACTAATGACCCCAGTCTTATCTCAGCCAACAACCCTTCACTGACGTCCTGACAAATAACCTCAGTCTTATCTCAGCCAACAACTCTTCACTGACGTCCTGACTAATGACCCCAGTCTTATCTCAGCCAACAACTCTTCACTGACGTCCTGACAATTAACCTCAGTCTTATCTCAGCCAACAACCCTTCACTGACGTCCTGACTAATGACCCCAGTCTTATCTCAGCCAACAACCCTTCACTGACGTCCTGACAATTAACCTCAGTCTTATCTCAGCCGACAACCCTTCACTGACGTCCTGACTAATGACCCCAGTCTTATCTCAGCCAACAACTCTTCACTGACGTCCTGACTAATGACCCCAGTCTTATCTCAGCCAACAACTCTTCACTGACGTCCTGACTAATGACCCCAGTCTTATCTCAGCCAACAACCCTTCATATTAATTAAGGAAGCAAGCAATAGATTAATAAATGAATTAGTTGATTAATTGATGAATCAATCAATTGATTAATTAAAGAAAAGAAAAGAATAAAAATGAAAAACAAACAAACAAAAAACATTTGTGCCAATGGCATCATTACGACACTTTTAGCGAACAGTAAATTCTGGGACCTATTTTGACGAACATTTTCGTGTATTTTGCAACGGAGGCGCGCGCGCGCGCGCACACACACACACACACACACACACACGTCTCATATATATTCATATATATATATATATATATATATATATATGAGAATTGGTATGCTGCGTGTAGCCGACCTTTTTAATCCAGAAATAGGCATCACACGACTCGAAATGACTCATAACTTGAAACCGAGCCATCACCTGTCGTTTCAAGCCGCCATGTTTTTCGTTTTCCCTTTTTATGGTTTCCGGGCCCCAAAACAGAAAAGAGCAAGATGGCGTCGCGTAAGTTTAGCGACTGAACCCGCATTGACATTTGATTTGATAACCATAAAAAGTAAAGTCGAAAACCACTGGAAATGGGTTACAACATCTACAAAATCAATAGTAATACCGTTTCTTGTCTGCACGAAAAGTGCCGGTAAAATAATTCCCTGAATTAAATATCTTACATAAACAAAACGATATAGAATTGAAAAAACAAAAACAAACAACATCAAAAACAAAAAAAAACAAAAAACCGGAACTGCCCACCTCTATTGACATACGGCTCGCGCTGGCAGTGATTTGATCGATGACGTCAGTTACGATGACGACATCATCGCTCGTCATTTTGTCAGTTTGAGTCACTGTTTGGGTGATATGTTGCACAATGGATGGAAAGTACTTCTCATTGAGGTTCAGCTAGTGAGAGAGACAGAAAAAAAACCCATACAAACAACAAAAACAACAACAGTTCATATCATCATGTTTGAAAGTTGGACATACAATCAAATCAGTTTCGTATCATTGTACACATACTTTATTTCTAATTTAGTTCATACTCATGTGCATTGTTGAAGAACATGCGCAAAACGTTAAGTGGAGAGGCAGATGCATGTACGTATATATGTATGTATGTATGGATGGATGGATGTATGAATAAATGTATGTATGTATAAGTGCATGCATGGCCTATACGTATGCACATAGGCCTACCCGTTTCCATGTGTGACCTTATTTTCCTGTGCATTATTGTTTCGATTAATTACTAAACTTGTTTGATCGTTATTCATTTCATATCTCTGTGTGCTGGTGTGCAAAGCGTTTCTTGAACATGATCCATACATGTACACATGTTTACAAATGAACATCATGAACTGATATTCATATACATAAATTGTAATTGTGAATGTCCATTTCAGTATCAATGCTTCATATTGTTTAAAATGTCGCTTCATGTGTACCTAATTATTCGGTGTATGTAATTTTGAAAGGAAAAACCTTCTCTGCAAGGAAAAACAGAGACACAAAAACGTAAGTGTGATGTAAAATAAAACAACAGCAGCAGCAGCAGCAGCAGCAGCATCGACAACAATTTAATAATGAGAATGACACTACTACTCCTAATAATAATAATAATAATAGATTCAGGAGGTCATCTTAATCGTGTAAGATAATTCATCAAGCAGATAACATTCTTTCAATGTCTCTCTGCACGCTTTCATCTTGCAAGTCACGAAATGGCTATTTCATGATCACCACTTGAACACTTTTTAATTTCTACACACACACACACACACACACTTACACGCTTGCGCGTGCGCGCACGCATGCATGCACACACGCACGCACACACATACGTGCACGTACACAAGCACCCAAACACACACACACGAACAAACACACACACACATGCACGCACGCACGCACACACACACACACACACACACACAAACACACGCACGCACGCACACACACACACACACACACACGCACGCACGCACACACACACACACACACACACACACACACACACACACACACATTATTTTACCTTGAAGATTGCACAGTAAGAGCTCTGATCAGAAGTCTCCTCTCCTCCTTCAGAAAGATGCAATATGCGATCGATTAATACCAAAACACACACACACACACACACACACACACACACACACACACACACAACACACTCACACACATACATACATACATACATACATACATACATACATGATGCATGAGTGCATACAAACAAACAAACATCCATCCATCCATAAATACATACATACATACATAGATATATGCATGCATATATACGGGAAAAAATTTACATTAAAAGTATATAAATTCTGGCAAATATTCAGAAAGATTCAGCGGGTCAACGAACCAAGAAACAAACAAATAAACAAAGATCGATTCTGAATTTGAAAAATCAAGTATGATTTGACCGTAGTGAGATTTTTAAGATTTTCCTGATATCATTTCAACGTTTTCTTTTGAGACAAAAGATCGTTATCTTAGGTTATTTACAAATCAGTTATCATACCATTGTGCAAATTTCCAAGTTTTCAAGTAAATTATGTTGATTTTACATTGCGGCAATTCGAAATGCATTCTATTGATACATACAAGAAGCCTTATTGATCAGTTTTGTACACAGACCTTCTTTGAAATGTGATGAACATAAACACATCGTGTTTCGTAACATAAAAAGACAGAACGATTTCGCAACTGGAAGTGTCCGAACTTCATAAACATTACCCCTGGTCAAAAATATCAGACTGACGAAAGACACATTAGTGACTGCTGATAATGTCACACAACATGTATTTTAATCTATAGAAATGTGGTTATTATGCCTTCTCTTTCGCTGCAGAGTACATTTCAATACAGATCAGTAAAGTAATGTGAGTATAGTAGATATTCGTTCTTTTCAACTCGCGTGTTGACTTGAACACAATGTGAGAAGAAATCAAATTGTACGTCATAGCAATGACGTATCTCTGTTAGCAACTGTGATTACCTCACACCGACCACATAGAGAGGTGTTTTTTGAT
>NC_134887.1:28397247-28417247 GCF_041734735.1 Babylonia areolata | reverse complement strand
GACACACAGTGTCTGCCCCTCCGCACGCGAACAGGCCCTGGTCTTGACAGTACTCCTCTGTTTGCGCACACGCACGCACGCATGTGCGCAAGCACGTAAACAAGCAAGCAAGCATACACATACATGCATGCACGCACGCACGCATACACACGCACACATACACACACACACGCACACAGCCTTCATTTAACTTTATATATATATATATATATATGTATGTATGTATCTATGTATGTATATTGGAGAAATTTGGAGGCACATATACTCTGTCCTGCAACATTAATCAATTTGAACTGATATGAGTTGTCACAAACACATAGCCTATACATAGCTAACACTGACACAGACACAGACAGATACACACACACACACACACACACACACACACACACACTGAATGTATATATATATATATATATATATATATATAGCCTACACACACACATACACACACACACGCGCGCGCGCGCGCGCGCGCGCGAACGCACAACCCCCCCAAAAAAAACAAAAAAACAAAACAAAAACAACAACAACAACAACAACAACAAAACAAAACAAACAAACAAACAAAAAACAAACAAACAAAACAAAACAAAACAAAACAAAACGAAACAAAACAAAACAAAACAAAAAGCAACAACAACATGATACTCTGTGAAATCTTCAAATCATGTGAGAAAAATATGAACTGATAAAAGCATGTACATATATATTAACTCACAACAGAGACAGACAGGCAAACACACACTCACACATACAGAATGAAGGACAGCCAGCCAGCCAGCCAGCCAGACAAACCTAATTTCAGATAGACGGACGGGCGGACGGGCGAACAGACACACAGACAAACAGACACAGACACAAAGGAGGGACAGACAGAGAGACACACAGACACACAAACACGCAGACGGACAGGACAGACAGATAGATAGACAGGACAAACACACATGCTGTATTACAGTATGACTCTGCATGCAAAAGACACACACGACAGACAGACAGACAGACACACGGGCAGCAGATAGACAGACAGGTACAGACAGAAACGCTAACAAACAGAAACATTGACAGACTGACGGACAGAGAGACAGACAGGTACAGACAGAAACGCTAACAAACAGAAACATTGACAGACTGACGGACAGAGAGACAGCCAAGTACAGACAGAAACGCTAACAAACAGAAACATTGACAGACTGACGGACAGAGAGACAGACAAAAACAGACAGAAACGCCAACAAACAGAAACATTGACAGACTGACGGACAGAGAGACAGACAGAAACGCCAACAAACAGAAACTTTGACAGACTGACGGACAGAGAGACAGACAACTGACGGACAGAGAGACAGACAGAAACGCCAACAAACAGAAACATTGACAGACTGACGGACAGAGAGACAGACAAAAACAGACAGAAACACTAACAAACAGAAACATTGACAGACTGACGGACAGAGAGACAGACAGAAACGCCAACAAACAGAAACATTGACAGACTGACGGACAGAGAGACAGACAGAAACGCCAACAAACAGAAACATTGACAGACTGACGGACAGAGAGACAGACAAAAACAGACAGAAACGCTTACAAACAGAAACATTGACAGACTGACGGACAGAGAGACAGACAGAAACGCCAACAAACAGAAACATTGACAGACTGACGGGCAGAGAGACAGACAAAAAAACCCAGACACACAGACATACAGGACAGTTAGAGAGACAGACAGACGGACGGACAGACACACAGGACAGACAGACTGACGGAGGGGTGAAGCACAGACTGCCGCAGCCCTGTTCATCATTGGCCCCAGGACAGTCGCGCCACGCCCGTCACAGACATACAGACAAACAGACATGCAGGCAGCCAGAGACACAGACAGACAGACAGACATGCAGGCAGCCAGAGACACAGACAGACAGACAGACACATAGGACAGGAAGACAGACGGACAGACAGAGAGACAGACAGATGGGGTGACGCACAGACTACCACAGCCCAGTTCATCACTAGCCCCAGACAGGCAGACAGAACAGACGGACAGACAGACAGAGAGACAGACAGAGACACAGACAGACAGGCAGCTAGAGAGACAGACAGGCAGACAGAACAGACGGACAGACAGACAGACAGACACACAGGCAGCTAGAGAGACAGACAGGCAGACAGAACAGACGGACAGAGAGACAGAGAGACAGACAGAGACACAGACAGACAGGCAGCTAGAGAGACAGACAGGCAGACAGAACAGACGGAGAGACAGACAGAGAGACAGACAGAGACACAGACATACAGGCAGACAGAGACACAGACAGACTAGACAGATAGACAGATGGGTGAAGCACAGACTACCGCAGCACTGTTCATCCATTGCCCCGATGCCCGTCACAGTGAACAGACTAACAGACAGACAGACAGATATACAGGCAGCCAGAGAGACAGACGGCCAGTTTCAAGGAGGCGTCACTACGTTCGGGCAAATCCATAATTATACGCTACACCACATCTGCTAGGCAGATGCCTGACACAGCATAACCCGACGCCGCTTGTCAGGCCTCGAGTGCATGTTTATAAAATACGTGTGTACCAATCAGAGTGGATTCCTTTTTACATAATTTTGACATGGGACAACACCCTCGTTGCCATGGGTTCTTTTTCAGTGCGCCAAATTCGTACCGCACACGAGACCTCGGTTTATCGTCTCATTCTAAAGACTAGACGTTCAGTTTGATTTTCCAGTCACACTTGGGAGAAAGGGCGAGAGCGGGATTCGAACCCACACCCTCACGGACTCCCTGAATTGGCAGACGAGCGTCTTTATTAACCATTCTGCCACCTTCCTCCAGACAGAGACACAGGACAGACAGAAAAGGGGGAGGGAAGGGGGGGGAGGAAGCATAGACAACCGCAGTTCTGTTCATCACTGCCACCAGGACAGTCGCGCCACGCCCGTCGTCACTGCAGACACACAGAGAAAAACAGACAGACACACACACACACAGACACACAGGCAGCCAGACAGACACGCAGACACACAGAACGGACAGACAGACAGACAGACAGACAGAGGGGGGAGAAGCACAGACTACCGCAGCCCTGTTCATCACTGCCACCAGGACAGTCATGGTGGCCGTCACAGCGCCAGCCCAAGCGAAGCAGACAGCGCGTGGTATTGGGGCACAGCTGGCCGTACACGTTGGCTCGGCAGAACACGTCTGCACATCGCCGTCATCGTCGTTATGATCGTGATGATGATGATTATCATTATTGATGATGATGATGATGATGATGACGACAGTAACAGCAGTAGCAGCAACAAAGACAGCAACGACAACAACAACAAAAAAAGAACAAAACAAAACAATAATAATGCTACTACTACTACTACTTCTACTACTACTACTACAGCTACTGATGATAACAACAACAATAATAATGTTAACATTCATGATGATGATAATGACAATTATCATGATGATGAAAAATACTATAATAATGACGATGACGACGACGAGGGTGATGACGATGACAACGATGATGAAGATGACGATGACGAAAGCGATAATGACGACGAATACGACGACGACAATGACGACGATGATGATGATGATGATGACGACGACAGTGACGATGACGATGACGACAGAAACGATGATGGTGATGACAAGGGCACTGACCACAGCGGATTTCGTCAGCTCCGTCCATGCATTGCCGGTGGCCGTCACACCGCCAGTCGATATAGATCAGGCACTCTGTGGTGCCAGGACACATGAATCCTGACCGCTCCCGACTGCAGTAGGCTTCTGGAACGAACGAACGAATGAATGAACGAATGAATGAACGAATGAACGAATGAATGAACGAATGAATGAACGAATGATCGAACGAATGAACGAACGAATGAATGAATGAACGAATGAACGAACAAATGAATGAATGAACGAATGAATGAACGAACGAACGAATGAACGAATGAATGAACGAATCAATGAACGAATGAATGAACTCTGTGGTGCCAGGACACATGAATCCTGACCGTTCCCGACTGCAGTAGTCTTCTGGAACGAACGAACGAATGAATGAACGAATGAATGAACGAACGAATGAACGAACGAATGAACGAATAAATGAACGAACGAAGGAAAGTACGAACGAACGAATGAACGAACGAATGAACGAACGAATGAATGAACGAACGAATGAATGAACGAACGAACGAACGAATGAATGAACGAACGAATGAACGAATGAATGAACGAACGAATTAACGAATGAACGAATGAATGAACGAACGAATTAACGAATGAACGAACGAACGAACGAATGAACGAATGAATGAACGAACGAATTAACGAATGAACGAACGAACGAATGAACGAATGAATGAACGAATCAATGAACGAATGAATGAATGAACGAACGAATGAACTCTGTGGTGCCAGGACACATGAATCCTGACCGTTCCCGACTGCAGTAGTCTTCTGGAACGAACGAACGAATGAATGAACGAACGAATGAACGAACGAATGAACGAACGAATGAACGAACGAACGAACGAACGAACGAATGAATGAACGAACGAATGAACGAATGAATGAACGAACGAACGAACGAATGAATGAACGAATGAACGGACGAATGAACGAATGAATGAACGAATGAACGAACGAACGAATGAATGAATGAATGAACGAACGAACGAATGAATGAACGAATTAACGAACGAACGAATGAACGAATGAACGAACGAACGAATGAACGAACGAATGAACGAATGAACGAACGACTGAATGAATGAATGAACGAACGAAAACGAAATTTTCTATCAAGAGGGAGCTGTTAAGAGAAGGGAACAGAGGGAAACAACAACAGCAACAACAACAACAACAAAACCCGATGGACTGACAACATTGCAGAATGTACATGGACACCAGGATTTGACACACAGCCGACACACCTGGAAAAATCTGGTTGTCAGGGAGCGAAATGCACGATTTTTGTGAGCTCCCTTTTGATTGGTCGGACTGGAGAATCGGAAGTTGGGATGAGGAGTCAACGGTTCGACTTCACTTTTTTGGCATGAGAGAGAGAGATGTGAGGATGAAATTTGTAGAATACTGTAGGATGAAAGTAGGATGAATGTATCTGGAATTTGAAGTGCCAGGCTGTTGAGCACCAGCGACCCTCCTTGTGTTATTTTGTTTAGCTGGCTCCCTCCTTAGGATTCAAAATGTAAGTTTTGGTTCTTCGTCTGAGCTCGTCTTTTATTGTTATGTCTAGATCTAGAGTGATGTGGCATTTTTGAAGTAGGTTAGATTTGAACTGAATGAGAAAGCGTTAGGCCAATGGTAAGAATGTATTCGTGATTATATTTGTTGTGGGAAGGGGGGGTTCGTCATTTCAAAATATCCGGAAGAATAAATGTGCAGCAAGAAAGGAAGATAAAAATGATTTCGTTATTGTCCTTGGTCGGAAGCGGTAGCGGAAGGTGTGAGCCTGGATATTTATTACATTTTTAATTTTATGTGTAACAGAAATCTTATTCGTGACACTGGTGAACAGTTCTTCTGTGCGGGGCCCCCATAACTCTTCACGGTGTCGAGGAAGAAGAAGAAGGAGGAGGAGGAGGAGGAGGTGAGCATGCATCCAGCATTTGAATCAGTCTTTTGCCAATAATTATTTACAAAGGCATGTTTAACCCCTTTCAGGCTTTCATTCCAAGTCCGTAAATGACTATTTTTGAGTGCTTTTCGTCGTAGCAGTAGCAGAGTTGTCAGCAGTAGCAGCATTGGTGGTAATGCTCTTTTTCTACCTCTTGTTATTATTCATGTCATTAACATTACTAACCTGTCATTGCTGCTCTGTGCACATGTCAGATAATCGGTACAAGGACAGGCCCGGCGCTTCCTTTTTGAGAGAGTCTCTGGGTTAGTTTTAATGTACGTTATATTTACCTGTGCGCGAACTGAATCGGTAGCAAAAGCGGCATTGACTGGAAGTTGTGTACCTTGTGAATGGAGAGAGTTACCGCTCTTTACTATTTTGTTAATCATTTGTTCCCTTGGCCTCGTTGTTTAATTATTACTAATCAGAGCACTACATACATGCCATTGTAAAGCGCTTAGAGCTTGCTTATGCTTGTATTATAGCGCTATAAAAATAAAATATTGTCAATAAAAAAATATTCTAATAACTGGCGTGTATGCGCTTCCATTTGTCTCTGCGCAAAATTCGGTACTATGCAAATACTTTAATGCTTATTATCATTGTCATAGCAAATCACGTGATGATAACGACGACGACAACGACGGCGATAACAAGAACGATGATGATGCCAATACTCACCACAGTCCAGCTCATCCGTGCCGTCAGGACACTCGGCGTTGCCATCACAGCGGTTGTTTTGGGAAATACACTTGGTGCTGTTCTCACAGCGGTGGCTCCGCCGGGATGAGGCACAGAACTCGTCTGGGACAAAACGAGTGCAAGCATTGGTATCAAAAACTCGTAAACCTGGGGTAAAACATAGCTCTCGTGGGTCAAACACCCGAATGAAGAAAAACGAAACAGGAATAACAACAACAACAACAACAACAGCAAAAATAAAGGCAAAATAAGATCAGAAAGAAATGAGGAAATGAAAGAAGAAAGAAGGGAACTGAAAAAGAATAAAAACATATCTTTAAATAAGAAAAAAAAGGAGAAAGAACTGTGAACGAAGAATTTTTGTATAATAAAAAGATGAAATAAAAGAGGAAAAAAGAAGATCCATATATCCCTTTGTCTATTTGCAAAAAAAAAAATCTCTATTTTCGAGCAGTTTTTCCTAAACGATTAAAGCATAACAAGTCATGCCTAGTCAATGCCTAGTCATGCTCATAAATGGAAAACACCTTCAAACCAGCGCTGTTTGACGCTCCAAAGCAAATCATGCTGTTTGTAGTCATGCCTACCGCTGATGGGCCATCCCAGGGCACAATACGCATCAGTTCTTAATTAAGACCACTGGACAAGAACCCAAAAATACAGTTTAACTCACTCAGCACAGCCAGTCCTCTTTTCTCCTCTACACAGACCCCTCGGATGTCCAGTGGGTGTCTGAATGACCCAACCTTTAGCTTCCGTCGTCAGAATTGTGGTATCTTTGTCAACAAACACCTCTTCAGTATAAGAGCCTTCCACTTGCAATATTTTGATGGTGGTAATTGGGGTGAAACGCTGTTAACGTCGTCTCTTTCGCCGTTCGTATGGAGTGAGTTAAAGGTCAGTTATAACAGTGTTGGACGGACCTGTTGACCTGAGTCTTGCGCAGCCCACGCTGTGTCGCCATCAGGGGGCACACATGTCGCTTCAGAGTCCAAGGTCCGAGGCACACATGAGGTTCCAGGTGGGGGCACGGAACGCCAGCAGGCAGGACAGGGGCAGAAGCAGCTCTGTGTCGCCAATCTCCAACAGCAGCAAGGCGCTGGCGGCATTCTCCCTCGAGAGTCCTCACTGCAGTTGTTTTTTGGTTGTGGCTGTTGTTGTTTTTATTAGGGCACGCGTTACTTCTATCAGCTTCTCGAGCTGCCAAGCATGAAGGTTTGCCCATTTGAGGCTGACCTTGAGGTTGTTGTTTTTTTGTGACTGCCATGCGCCAGCTTCCCATCGAACGGCTTTCGGGAAAATCCGAATTCTTCCACGCAGATGACATGGCCTAAAAAAAATGAAGCTGAGCTTGGAGGAACTTGGGCTTCGAGGCTTGTTGTACCGGATCTGTCCAGGACTTCGTTGTTAGTGATGCGGTCCTACTTATACATCCGCTTGGCTGCAGGAACGTGTGTAGAATTGCTCCATCCATTTGATGTGCCTGCGGTACAAAGTCCACGGTTCGCAGCAGTAGACTGACGTGAGGACAATCACATTGTATACATTGAGACTGGCACAGAGGTGAATGTCCTGGGGTTTCAAGACTTTAGTTCGGAGTCTGTCGAGAGCCTGACACGCTTTCTGTATCCCGGCTGTAATCTCCCTGCCCAGGGAATCATAGTCATAGTCAGGGGTGGTTCTGTCCGATTACTTTTTGGATTGAATTTCATTTCATGAGGGAAGTGGAACAAGCATGGAGATGTCGTTTTTCATCCGGCCCTCAGGGTAAAACAGAATTTCAAAAAAGGCATCGACATTCTTCAGCTGTTGCTATTGATGCTAATGCTTGACTGCTGGGGTAGGGCTGTTTGGGAGTGTGGTGAGGGGGGGTGGGGGGGGGGGCAATGTTTGGTGCATGTTGTAAAAGGTCTTCTGTCGTTCAGAGTCTGATTGTCAGGCCGAATATCTTGGATGCCTCGGAAAAGTTTTTGACAAATGCCTGAAGGTAATTTTCCTTGTGGGCTATGAGAGCGCAATCATCGGCAAGCAGAGCTATACTTGTGGGTCTTTCCAGTGTCTCCCTGTGTCTTTGTCTTAGCAGCAAGGCGTCCAAAGTCGAACACTGATCCATCCAGGCGGTACCTGATGTACATACCCAGATGAAGGTATCAAACAGCATGAAGCAGGAGCTGCGTAAAAAAAAGATAAATAACACAGGAGAGAGAACACAGCTTTGTTTCACGCCGTTGGAGATGCCGAATCTCTCTGATGTACTTCTCTTCTCACATCGTCATGAAACAGTTTGGTAAGCATGGTGATCTTTACTAGGCACCCAGGTTTCCTGAGGATGGCCTACACTGCATAATAATTGACCGTGTTGAAGGCCTTCGTTTGATCAATGTAGACTACACTGAGGCTTATGTTCTGCTCAAAACATTTCTCATGAATCTATCTGTCTATCTATCTATCTATCTATCTATCTATCTATCTATCTATCTATCTGTCTGTCTGTCTGTCAGTCAGTCAGTTTATCTGCCCCTCTATGCATCTCTCTCCTGACTTCTTCAGTTTCAGTTTGAAAGACGGGTTAGGGAATATCGTCTCCACCATACACACAAGACCACATCTGCTTGGCAAAACAACAACATCAACAACAGAAACAACAACTACTACTACTACTGCTACAACTACTACTACTACTACAAAACTATAACAAGAGCAACAACAACAACATCAGCAGCAACTACTACTATTACTGTTGCTGCTACTATAACTGCTACAACTACTGCAACAATAACAACAATAACCACTGCTTCTACTACTACTACTACTACTACTACTACTACTACTACTAACCACAGTTCAGTTCATCATCGCCCATCACACAGTCTCTTTGTCCATTACAACGTTCTTCCTCTGTGATACACGCCAGTGAATTCTGACAGTGGAAAACAGTTTGGTTCTCGGTGCACTGGACTGCAACAGAAACAACGTTTAGCTTGGCACATGTCACACGAAGGTCTGGAAACAGTGTTTCGGGTGAACACAAACTTGTGAAACGATATATATATATATATGTGTGTGTGTGTGTGTGTGTGTGATGTTCGTCTTGGAAGATGACCATGGCTTCAGAAGAAACAAAAATCATATGGAAGATCGGTGGCTGTGGGTCCGGAAGTGACTGATGAGGCCAGTCCGGGCCCTGAAAGCTCGTCCACATATGCGACACAAGTGACTGGGTGCTGTCGTGGCAGTTGATGCTGCTCGGGCCTTGCGCACAGCATGCTTTCGTTGCACCTCTCGGTGATGCGCCTGGTTTCAGCTGCACGGGCTCCTGTGGTGATCTTGCTTTGCTGCGCCAAGCTGGACGGTCCAGAGCAAGCGTCTCTCACGTGTTGACGTCGACGTCCAGGTCTTTGAATACATATAAGAATGTTGATATATATATATATATATATATATATATATATATATATATATATATATATATTGACATTCACAAGGATCTGGACCATGTAAGTTCAAGGCAATATCTAAATATTTTTCCAACACACAGTAACATGACGTAATGTTTTTTGTTGTTTTAATACCTACACTGATTGGTTACCTTTGTGCAACGTTATATACAGGTGAATTTCACATGCCATAATCTTCTGAGTAACTGCACCATGTAATGTCAAAGTGATTGAAAGATATCTGCTATGTATGTCATTGCAGAGAATGGTTACTTTCGTTTTGACGGGAACTTTCGAAGTGTGATGTCGAAATTCCTTTGAAAATGACGACGCAAGACCATTCTGTACCCCCCACATCTTACTTTCGTTTTGACGGGAACTTTCGAAGTGTGATGTCGAAATTCCTTGAAAGTGACGACGCAAGCCCATTCTGTATCCCCCACATCTTACTTTCGTTTTGACGGGAACTTTCGAAGTGTGATGTCGAAATTCCTTTAAAAGTGACGACGCAAGACCATTCTGTTGTACCCCCACCTCTTTCTCCCTCTTTCTCCCTCTCTTCGTGAGTGCATGTGTGCAATGGGCATGGCCTTTGCATCTCAAAGCCAGTCCTACAGTCATTTAGTCAGTAGACTTTAGCCTGCGATGCGTTTGTGACGGATGTGTGGTGTTTGTGACGGATGTGTGGTGTTTGTGACAGATGTGTGACAGGTGTGTGGTGTTTGTGACGGATGTGTGGTGTTTGTGACAGATGTGTGACAGGTGTGTGGTGTTTGTGACGGATGTGTGGTGTTTGTGACAGATGTGTGGTGTTTGTAACAGATGTGTGACGGATGTGTGGTGTTTGTGACGGATGTGTGGTGTTTGTAACAGATGTGTGACGGATGTGTGGTGTTTGTGACGGATGTGTGGTGTGTGTGACAGATGTGGTGTGTGTGACAGATGTGTGGTTGTGTGACAGATGTGTGGTGTGTGTGACAGATGTGTGGTGTGTGTGAAAGAAACGGGAAGAAAAGCGGCACCGAAAAGGTTACGATCTTCCACCGAAAGTCAGACCCTCACGTGGTTTCATCTTTTTTTTCTTTTCTTTTTCTTGTTGTTGTTGTTGTTTTTCTTCTTCTGTTTTAGCAGCCAACAACAATCGAATGATTTGATGAAAGTGCCACTTCCAGCTTGGATGTCTCAAGAAAAAAAAACAAAGAAAAAAAAACTGGTGTCCTTCGGACTTTTCATCTCCAGCTCGGCTTGTGCAGTCACCGCAACGGTGGCCGGGAACACATCCCAACAGCACAGCCGAGATCTTCAACAATCCTACGTACCTGGTCGGAGACGGGGGCGGGGGCGGGGGCGGGTTTCTGCTGGTTTTATGTGTTTGTCGAAAAGAAAAACGCTGCAACAACGTGATTCCCTTTCAAGGAGCGCAGTTCTCTCTGGCACTGTGTTGGCAGGAAAGGTCTCTGATGGTACAGAATCCTGACTCGTCATGTGAGTCCGGATGGAGCTGGCGCCGGGTTCTTTCCCGCAGATGGGAGGCTAGGGGGGTACCTTGTGCTGACAAAGGTGAGGACGGAGCTTTTACACTGCAGTGACTCTGGCCGTTGTCCCGCAGTTGGTCACTGAAGATCAGACTTCAGCTGAAGGTCCGGTGGAAATCGTGCGAGCTTGCAGATGGCCTCTGAATTTCCTGAGTGCTGTTGGCGCTTGTGGTGGAGCAAGCAGGGCACCATACCGGGGTGGCATACTGCGGTATAAGTCTCACGGGGTCTTTGTAAGCTGGGTACGTCTGACGAGAGGCCCACAGTGCGTCGTGGTAATGTTGTTTTGCCAGGTTGTTGATACCAGTGTTAATGTTGTTCTTGCCAGGTTGTTGATACCTGTGTTGTTTTGGCAGGTTCTTGATACCTGTGTCAATGTTGTCTTGTCAGGTTGTTGATACCAGTGTCAATGTTGTCTTGCCAGGTTGTTGATACCAGTGTTAATGTTGTTCTTGCCAGGTTGTTGATACCAGTTTAATGTTGTTTTGCCAGGTTGTTGATACCAGTGTTAATGTTGTCTTCCAGGTTGTGATTGCCAGTGTTTAACGTTGTTTTTGTTTTCAGGTTGATACCGTGTTAATGTTGTTTTTCCAGGTTGTTGATACCAGTGTTAATGTTGTTTTCCAGGTTGTATTCCAGCTTGTTAAGTTCTTCTTTCCAGGTTGTTGATACCAGTGTTAATGTTGTTTTTCCAGGTTGTTGATACCAGTGTTAATGTTGTTTTTCCAGGTTGTTGATACCAGTGTTAATGTTGTCTTGCCAGGTTGTTGATACCAGTGTTAATGTTGTCTTGCCAGGTTGTTGATACCAGTGTTAATGTTGTTTTTCCAGGTTGTTGATACCAGTGTTAATGTTGTCTTGCCAGGTTGTTGATACCTGTGAAAATTATGTTGATTTCCACTTGATGAATACCAGTGTAATGTTCCAGTGATGATACCATTTAATGGTTGCTCTCAGTGTGTACAAGCGCTCTTGTGGATCTAGCCGATTTTGAACCAGTAATGTTGTTTGCCAAAGGTATACATTGTATTCTGTAATGTTGTTGGACAGTTTGTTGGATAGCATGGCTTAAGGGCCAGGGTGATGATTAACCTGTCTCTCATTTGCGATGCCAGTGTTGTTTTACCAGTGTCAATGACGTCATTGCACAGTTTTGATATCAGCGTTAAGTTGTTTTAGCACCATAGGTTCTTGATAGTGTAAGTGAATTTCGCCAATTTTGTTAGTAACAGGTTTATGTTTTTTGCCAAGTATTTGTGTATACCAGCTTACTATTTTTGTTTTTCTAGATTGTCTTCATGATGCTCTAAACTTGTCGCTGTGTTACTTGCATGACGTTCGTTACGTGTATTGTGATTGGAAATAAGGAGTGGTGTGTGTGGATGGAGGTTTCACGCTCCGCCCTGAGAGGAGCAAATCCTGCTGCGAACTGCCGAACTCACTCGGCAATCCCGTCATTTCTCCCCTTAGATCCTAATAAGCTGGACCTGTCATTTTGGAAACATTTCCGAGTCCAGCGTGTGCAGCATGCATTAGCGCAAGGTTGTATATCTCACGGCAAAAAAGGGATTGTCCTGTTCAACACTTCTGCCTGACAGTGTCCCCATAGGCAATCAACAGCAAATTATTGCAGCCAGAAAAAAAAAAAGTGCTGGCATCTTCCTCTGTTCTAGGCGCGTGTTTGTGAACAGCCCGGTTTATCACAGTCAATCATAATCGTATGTCACAAAAGAGTATAAATATGTATTCTTGTAGTGTATGTAGACAGAGTGTTGATAGCTCATGAAGCCATGGATGTCAGGATGGGGATTGATATGATCTCTTTTTTTTTCACCCAACACCATGGCACAATGACGTACGTCTTCACGTTAGTTCTTCCACTTTAATGTGAATGACTCGAAAAAAATAGGTGGTTGATGTGTCGGAGCGTGTACCGGAACGTATGGGCAACGAGAGTGAGAAGGTTGCTTGTTTTGTTCTGCGCAAGTTGTCAGGGGGGCCAGTGAAAACAAGCATGGAAAAAGCTGAGGACCTTAAAAGTGGGAGTCATAGGCCCAAACGGAAGCAATCGCCTATACTCATCTAACACTGAAGCATTGTAAACAAATGTCCATTTGACTCTGCTGCAACCTTCTGCATGCGATACTTTGACATTGTCCAAAAATACCATCAAGAATTTTCCCAGGAGAAGTTTGTGGTAAAAACGAAACTTTCAAGAAGGAACCATTTAATAGAGTCTGTAGTTTGACTTGAAATGATTTGTTTTCTTTACGCTGTAGAGATTCCCAAACTCTGCACCTGCTAATTCATTATGAAACAATCGAGTTCCCTTATGGTTGGCCTTCCTGTATGCAAATATCATCACACATCTTGATTTTCTCTTTTTTTTAGCCCCTATCGACGACGTGTTGGCAAAGTTCGCCGTTTTAGATTCCTATAACACGGCCCAGGGTTGTGTCAAAGGTTCCAGCGTCGGCAGTGAGAGAAATCCATGTTAGGTCGCCAGGACACACCACCTAGTAGGAACCGTTAAGGATGCATCCCCGATCGTGGCTCTAACTTGCTGTGCAAGATATACTCACAGTCTGGAGATCTACTTTAAACCAAAACAAAATTGATTAGTCAACCGGATATAATTGAGCGTCCTCGATGGAGCAGCACAATGCCACAAACAGAACAGCATCCCTGAATCTCACTGGAACATGTATTACCATTGGACCTGACTTTAACCGCAAGACAAAGGAACAAAACGACGTCACCGGCCAGGGAATTGAAAGCCTACCCTTTGAACTGCATAGCTTTTTACTCATGAGGAAAACCCTGTATCAGGCATTTTTGACAAAGAAAAAATCACCGAATCTCAAATGCAAGTACATAAGTTATGTAAAAATGGTTTTTGGTTTTCTTCTTGGCTAAAGTATTCTTGGTAATGCACCTTTATCTTCAGCTTTTTGTAAAGATTTTGTCGGTTAGTATATTTCTTGTCGATTTCTTTTAGCTCGCACTTTTTACATTACGTTCCGTCTTTGCATGGGGCGTATCGTTGTATTATTGACGTATTCTTGATTCTTGTCCGTTGATGTGGGCAAGGTCTACAATTTCCCGCAGCTCTGAGATCATAGCATCCAAAATCCATCGGCGCAACTGCATCAACAGAAACTCTCGACTGTACAATCACACGTCATCTCTAAAACCTTGAGATCAATCACATACGCTTGGGAGAATGCCTGGGTTTAAAACATTTTCCAGTCTCATGCAGTTAAGTTTCGCTTTGTTCAGCCGTACCTGTCTGCCCTGTGTTACCTTTGACCGAAAAGAGTGATCGTTTTCATGTTTCACACTTCAGCTTCTTTTAGCTTCCCAACAGTAATCCGAAGGGAGCGGCAGATTTTAGAGTTACAATCGGAAGAAGTTGACTGCAGAAAGGCAGCCGGCATACAACCCCTGCCTGAACCACAGGGAGTGATCAGCCATGAATACACGGCCGGCTTGGTCCATTCCTTCCCGTTCATCTCCGTGACCACGTCATTTAACAGCAGGACAGAATATAAATTCACTCATGATCAGCATAGGAGAACAGGATGAAGTCAACTTCATCACCCAGGTATATTCATGACGGTTTTTGTTGTGTATTGGCAAGTGATGAGTTGTTGTGTTGTTTTTCACCAGCCATAATTAAGATAGGACATGACCTACCCCGCTCCGAAGACACAATCTGCTTTGACTTTCGCAATACAGCGTGACGGGAAACAGGACACATCTTGTCAAGGTGTATGAACCTTGCCTTGAGGGCCGACCCAGGACAGTTAGGCATACGCAGATGAGGAAGCACGTCGCCTTGTTCTTTTATCTGCGAACATAGTTGTCCACCCCACGATGCTAACAAACAACAGCTGCACGACAAACTCCTGGTTACGCGAAGACGCTTTAGGTGCGTTTCAAACAAAACGCCAACATCTGCTATGCAGTCACTCATCTGAAAGTGAACACCTGGGTAAACAGAATCTTCCAGTGACTCCACTGGGCATGCGATCTTCCTGTCTCTGTTCTTGCTATGCCGCACTGTCTTGTTTAGCTTTTCCATGACGACAACCATCCCAGTTTTAGCAATGTTCACAGCACCAAGGGATAAGTTGCTGGATGCAGATGAACCCAAGCACATGAAGCGACTGGAAAGCTCAAGAAGGAAGCCATCAATAGAGCTGTAAGGTATACTGACGTTTGTATCCATGACCTCTGTTTTCTTTACGCTGATGATCATTCCGAAATCTCTGCAGGCCTTGGCTAATTCATTCATCAAACAATACAGGTCTTCTCCTGTATGGTTGCCAGTACAACTCATCGGCAAATATCATCACATCTTTGATGAATATTGGCTGACTTTGGTTTTAGCATATCGACGACTTGTGTTGGCAATGTTGCTGTTTGATGTGGTGTGTAGATAAACACCCCAGAGTTTGTGACAAAGGTTAAGGACAAGAGCAGTGAGAAGATAATGCCAGTGAGTGTCGGGGCCAGGACACAGCCCTGCTATTGTCAGTGACCAAAGTTAAAGGAAATGCATCCACGAATACTGTGCTCTGAAACTTGCTGTGAAAGATGAGCATACTCAGCAGTCTGGGAGAAGACCTATTAAAAAAAAAAACCTTGAATAGTCTAACCCTGATCATAAAATGGAGGGTCTTGATGAGGTCAACAAATGCCACAAAGCAGGTATGCTCACAGCATTTCTCTTGCAACTCACTTTTTGAGAAAATCATGTCTTCCTACCGTGGATTTCCCTGACTTGAAGCCGCATTAAGACAAAGGAAAAACACGACGTACCGCCAGGGTTTGTAATCTGGTGAGAAGGCCTTACCCATAGTACTCATAGCTCTTGTTCTCACAGGGGAAAAGCCTGTGTATTCAGAGCAATCATAGCGACCAAAGAAAGGGAAATTATTTTGGCACCCCGCATATCTCAAAGGCTGCATCAAGTCATAGGAAGTTGTGTAGATGACTTTTTCCGTGCCTTCTTCACCTTTGGTGCTACATAATCAGGTCATGGTGCTTTACTACTGGTGAATGCACCAGTTGTCTTCTTCAGCCTTGTTGCAGAAGGATTTTCATAGTCGGGTTTATACATCACTTTTTCGCGATTTCTTTTTACTTCGCCACTTTTTTACAGTTTAAACGTTCCGTCTTTTTTGCACTGGGGCCTGTTGCGTTTGTTTATTGACTGTATTCCTTCAAGCATTCTTTTCACGTTCCCAGAAGCTGGGGCAGCAGGGATGCCTGAGCAGAGTTTCAACCAGTAGCTGCATGAAGAATCATAGCAGGGTTGATACCATATCGATGTGCAAGTCGGCAGCACAGCTGAATCATCAATCAACGAAGCAACGAACGACTGTACATACAACACAGTACCATCCTCAAACGTGATGATCTAATCAGCATTGTTATCGTTTCCTGGAATCGAGGAGAGTAATGCCCTGAGGTTGTCCAACGAGATCAGTTTTGATTCCAGTGCTTCATGCAAGCTCTGCAAGATTTCGTCTTTTGTTTCACCCGGTCTCTGTCTGCCCCCTGAGTCACACGGGGGGTACCTTGGACCGGAAAGTTCAGTGGACTGCATTTTCATTTGATTTTCCAAATGCTTCATAATATGAGATTCTTTATCTTTTCTACGTCTTTCTGCCAACATGTTGTATGTATACAGGAATGGGTTGAGGGCTGAGTTTAGAGGTAAAACAAAGATGGACATGGACACGTTCACCTCGGCAGGAACAGGGACACCGGCAGATGACAGGAACCCCAACAGGCCAATTGGAAACCAGCAGAGGAAGTCAGAAACAGCCACTGAAATCAGTCTACGGGCGATGGTGATATCCTTCTGTTTCTTACTCGTACCTACAGTCAGTGTGTTACTCAGCACGGAATAATAAATAACCACCTGACCTACAGCAATAAGGAGAAGCAGGATGAAGTTCAACACTATCATCACCCCAAAAGAATAGTCATGACCTTCAAATTCCTGCTTGGTGATGGGCAAAGGGATGCAGATCCCTGTCTGGCTGTAGAATTCCCAGCCGGGGATAATGAGAGGAGTAAGGCAGAGACCTAGCCCCATGCTCCAGATCAGAACACAGATCATGGTGGCTGACTTTCTGGCAAACCTGACAGCGCTGAACGGGAAACGCAGGACAAGGAATCTGTCAAGGGTGATGAACCAGATGGTGAGGGCCGACACTTCACTGGACAGTAAGGACATCACCCCCGACATGCTGCAAGGAACACTGAACAGCCATGTGTTTTCATACAGGTAATAACTCCCGCGATACATAGTGTCCGCCACACCGATGCTAACCAGGTAGACCCCCATCAAACAGTCTGCCACCGACAGATTACTCACAAAAATGTTAAAACCAGACGAAGATCGACTTTTGAGGATGCAGTTTCTGAAACAAAAACAGCCAACATTGCCCAAGAGAGAGGCAACTCCCATGAACCAGAGAAACACCCTGTACAGGTCTGAAAACAAGAGATCTTCACAGGATGACAACTCATCTTTGGGGGCAATGCAGAAATCTTCCTTCCCTGCAGGCAGCATGCCTGGACAACACAGTTTGTAGTCATCTGCATAGATCAGTCTGATGTAAGTCAGAGATTTGAACATGTTTGGTGGGTAATGCATGATGTTGTTCCCTCTCAGGTCAAGCCGTTGTAAAGTGGGGGTGGACTGAAATCCTTCTTCAGCAATGGTTGACACTGTGCTGAAGGAAACGTTGATGGAATGGAGAGAGATGAACCTTTTGAACACATCACTGGACAACAAAGACAGCTGAGTGTGAGACATATCTAAAGCTGACAGTTCACGCTGGTAATTATCTACATTGCCACCAGTTAGTGCAGACAGAGGATTTCCCTTTAAAACCAGTGTCTTTAACTGTTTGAAAGAAACCAAACTATCCATATCCAGAGACGTCATTGTGTTCCAAGAAAGGTCCAGGTGCTGAAGATTAGGAAGAGACGCCTTGCCAATGCTGACTATGTCGCAGGAAACCAGTCTCAGGAATAAAAGATAAAGACTGGAACCCAGGTCACCTACACTCATCATGGAGTAGCTGGCATCAAGATACCGAAGCTGAGGATACGTCACAGCAGAGAAGGGCTGGCGACAGACAAACGACAGACCGTAACACTCACATCCCTGGGGACACGACAGGTCACACAGTATTTCGTCATCATGCAGCGGACACTGTGCTGCTCCGTCACACACGTGTGTCACGTGGACACATGTTCTTGTTTTTCTGCATCGATAGAATCCCGAACACGAGTGCTGATCGCAAAGTTGTTCGTCTTCCTGATCTGAACAATCGTTGACGCCGTTACACAGCAAGTACACTGGTAGGCAGTGACCCGAACGTGGACAAGGAAAGTGAGTGTCTGGACATGGCTGGGAAGAAGGTATGGGCGTTTTTACATAAACACCTTTCTCTGTGAAATCAAAAACTCCTCGCCCAGCTCCTTTCTTGTGGAAAATGAATTCAAATCTTTGAAAAAGACTGAAGCTAGGGATGTCACTTCCGTCGATGCAATCCTTTTTATGATCGTCTGCGACCGAAATGGGAACACACTGGCCATTTGTGCACTGGAACTGATCGACAGAGCACGTGCTCTTCGAGCAGAATATCTCATCGGATTCGTCTGAACAGTCTGGTATGAAGTCACAGACTAGCGTGTAGGACAGTATCCTTCGGTCTTCACAAATGAACCCATGAACAACGTCACCAGGGGAGATAAGAACGTTTGACGTTGCTGATGCTGACGCGAGTGGTTTTACTTTGTGGGGAGAAAACTGGCATGACGACTGGAGACCGGGCTTCACTGGGCAGCACCAACCTGCGTGCCGATGCACCAGGTGACCGTCGGGACAGGGAAGAAGTTCGTCCAGTCTTTCTGACTTTGATGTAACATTGGTGCTAATCTTGATAAACCTTTGAGGTCCAGCTTTTACACGTGTTGCCGTCTGACAAACAAATCTGGCACATGGTCTTTCGTCTGGATGCAGCCATTTAAAAAGCCTCCCATCAACCATGACGAACATTTCCGCCGTGAAAAGAACTGACACGGACGGAATACGGAAAGTCACATTGACGTCAAAGGCAGCTGTACTATCCATCCAAAACCATGTGCCTGTGTACATAAACCTCGAAAGCCTGTGATTAAAATGCAGACCAATGTACGCACAATCCCAGTTTCTGGCATGTTTATGCACAGTCCAAAATGCCTTCCATTCTTCGTCCGTTTTCATCATGGCCAAGTCTCCACCTCCACTCTGACACGCTGCACGTGCCGCGAGCCACGTGAGACGGTTGTTAGAGCGCTCAGGAAGAAGCATTTATCTCCAGCATCAACCAGCCCCTGACACAGTGGGCTGCTGAAGGGGCAGTGTTCTCTTCGTCCTCCCCTGCGTGGCATTCCTGCTGCAAGTTACAGTGAAGGTGCTGCCGGAAGCTCCAGTAGTCAGGCACCGAGCAGTTGAAGAGTCCTCTGTATACTTTGTGGGGAGCTTTGGACAACGGGTGGAAGGAAAAAGACATGATCAATCCTGCTCCGCAATCTTCTAAATAAGCAACGTTGAGAAAATCAGTACGAGAAGCAACATAACTGCCGC
>NC_134887.1:28357247-28392247 GCF_041734735.1 Babylonia areolata | reverse complement strand
ATTTTCAGCCTACTGCATCTGTGTCTTCACCGAGGATGTCCACGGATGATGGCGCAGCACACAGTCATCCTTGATTCCCGTGAGTTAACCCCATGAGACAGAGGGGAAGACAAGAAAAAAAAAAAAAAAAAAAAAAAAAAAAAAAAAAACCGAGGGCTTACATCATCGCTTTTAGAAAACTGCACTGACTCCCTGTAAAAATTCTGCTGTCGATACAAACCTACAGTTTTCTTACCCATCGGTACTTTGGTAGATAGATTCAGCAGTATCCGTTGGTAGATAGATTCAGCAGTATCCGTTGGTAGATAGATTCAGCAGTATCCGTCCTTTGCACTATTCGCAAACCACTCTTCGTGTGCTTTTCCTCCCCCAAAAAGTGAACGGAAGACGATACTGTTGAACGTTATTTTATTTATTTATTTATTTATTTGTTTATTTTTTCATCGTATCCAAAATTTGGAAATCGTTGCGTAACCATTTTCAAAAAGGATTCCTTTGGCAAAGCGTTCTCTTAGACGAGCCAGCTGCGCGCGCGCGCGCGTGAATGTGTGTGTGTGTGTGTGTGTGTGTGTGTGTTAGTGCATTGTATAATTTTATGACATGTGTGAGTGTGCTGCGCACTGTTTTGCGTATGGAAGACCATGCACTTTATGATGATGATAATGATGATGATGATGGTGATCATCATCATCATCATTATTCTCATAATCAAGATTATTATCATCGCTATCGTTGTAATCAAAAATATGTGTCTGTATGCATGTCTCTTTCGTCTCTCAGTAGGTATGTATGTACGTCTCTATCTATTTGTCCCTGTCTCTCTGTCTCTGTCTCTCTTCCACTCCATCCCTCGCCTTTGCTATCTGTCTCTCCCACTCACACACACACACACGTACACATACACACACGCTCGCGCGTGCACAAACATACGCTCGCGCTTGCGCTATGCCCATACACAAAAAGACACGAACGGTCTTTAGAAATGCACCATCATGCATCAATTTAGTTTGATAAAGTAGAAAACAGGCGTGTAGTTAACATTTTTATCCCCAATATTCACTGCGGCAGGTGAGCTCTATTGTTGTCTTCTTAACAAACTTCTTTATTTTGTGAGCGGGAAGTTGTTTGAAAAACAACAAGAGACACGTTTTCTACAACAATCCACCAGGAAAAAATCCACACTTGTTTGTTTGGTGCGGGGTGGGGAGGGGTGAGGGGTGGGGGGGCGCAGTCTGAAGTTTGCTTGTTTGCATGATTGGTTGGTAACTGGTTTGCCTTCATCACATCATCATCGTCATCGTCGTCATCATGATCATCATCGTCATCGTCATCATGATCATGGCCATCGGTTTTTTATATTGAGATGCACTTGTATATATCCTAATTTCTACTGTATCTGTGTATGATTTTTGTTTTATGTTCGTATTTTGTTATTATCCCCCCCCCCCCCCCCCCACCAGTATTCCTTGTGACCCCGGTACACTTGGTAATAGACATATTCTATTCTATTCTATCATTGCCATCATCATCATCGTCATCATCATCAACGTAAGTTCATAAAAGGCAATAAACAGTAAAAAGAACACACACACACACACACACACACACACACACACACACACACACACACACACACAGAGATGGGGGGCGGGGGGGGGGAGCGGGGGGGAGGGGGGGGGAGGGGAGAAGAAGAAAGAAAGACAGAAACTCGACGATCATTAAATCAAGCAGACGTGGTAGGGAGTTTGTCACGTATCAAGCAAGTGCAGCGTGAAGCATGCTGATCGATGACCTTACGAAAGTGAAACAACCTGCTGTTTTGTCTTACTATCGCAGTAAATCAAGCTGACAACCATTGGCAAATACGAGTGTTCTGTCTACGGATGCTTGCACTCACACACGCGCACACACTCGTTCACACAGAGAGGTGCACGGATGTTAGTGCTCGCGCACAATTACACGCACTTCTGCGCATATACGCAATCACAAACGTGCGAGAGGGCGCGCGCGCACACACACACACACACATGGGCACATACAAGGACAAACTCACACATGCAAACATACACACAGATTGACACACACACACACATACACAGGCACATACACATACTTCGGAAAGCGTGTCTTGAAAAAAACACCTAGACGTCCATTCACGAAAGCATTTTTTTTCTTTGTACATATTAATACGAACTTTCAATGTATTCACGGTATGTTTAGGAAAAGCATTTCAATTAGAAATTTTTAAGTCGAGCTCCCTCACCCCTACAGACTATGATCATCAGTGGGTAAAAGGGTGGTGGTTTTTCCGATCTCCCAGGTCAACCTATGTGCAGACCTGTTAGTGCCTGAACCCCCTTCGCGTGTGTACGCGCGCACGCAGAAGATCAAATACGCACGTTAAAGATCCTGTAATCCATGTCAGTGTTCGGTAGGTTATGGAAACAAGAACATACCGAGCATGCACACCCCCGAAAACGGAGTATGGCTGCCTAAACGGCGAGGTAAATGGACAGAACGGTCATACACGTAAAATTGTACATGTATATATGAGTGTGTGTATATGTGTGTAACGGGAACCTGATTGAATGACACAGGAAACGAATGACGAGCGCACAAATAGTAGTTGTCAGTCGGCTCTACCCAGGTAGGCAGACAGCTGTACAAATGACTACGTGTTTGTAAAGCGCTTAGAGCTTGGTCTCCGACCGAGGATAAGCACTATGTAAGTATCCATTATCATCATCATCATCTTTCCACAACAGGCAGTTCTTCAACAAAGCCAGTTCGCATGCATAATGTAATATCTGGAAACGCCTCGAAAAAAGATTACAGAGACATTTAAAACTAATGACCACAGAAATAACCATATGCTATGCATACCAAGATCATGATAACCAATAAAAATTCAGCCTCTTGTACTCTGGTGGAAATTAATGGAATAACCTTCCACTCATTAATATATACATATATATATATATATATATATATATATATATATATATATATATATATATATTACATACAAAAACGTGTTTAAGAAAAATCTTAAGAAACATCTCGTTGACAAGTTGTGAAGTAATCGTGCACAAGCATGAATGTTTGCATTTGTTTGTGTAAAAGGAAAATGCAGGGATGTAATTTGTTTGTATTCGTATATATTTCGTTTATATATATATAAAAATCTAGATTCTTCCATGGATCTAACCCAGGACTTTGGCCTCTTGGTCTGGCGCTTTACTCACCAGGCCAGTAGATCAGATATATATATATATATATATATATATATATATATATATATATATATACAATGCTGTTCTGCATTCTGTTCACTGTATAGCCACCTCTTGCTGGAGCCTCTCATGGTGCGGAGTTATCCTTACACAAACCTGTTACTTGAGTGGCCCTGAGCAAGGACGTGGCCGGCATCTGCCATACAATAGCAGAGTACCTCTCTTTTAGCACCTCATCGAGTTCCTAACTATTGAATACAAGTTCGGAGGCAGCTGGTAACCACTACCCCAACACTCAGTCTTCTTTGAAACAAACAAGCAAAGGTTCATGTGTGAAAGTAAGGAGGGTGCTTTTTTAAACTGGACGTCAATTTCAGCCCGAGAGTAAATATGTTGTCAGCGTGTTGACACTGAACATCGTACAAAAAAAAAAAAAAAAAGATGAAAGGAAACACGCGCGCAAACACACACACACACACACACACACAAGCACCGTGTGTCTTCACAACAGTTCACATACCACCCGGAAGCCGTTGGAGAAGGGAAGACTGTAAGACAGATGATCTTCAAACGTCACCGGACAGAACTGACCTTGACTGCGCTGGAGGAGAAGAGCGGATAATTTCGGGAGAGGGTGGGTGTGTGGGGTCGTTATTGTGCCAAGATTGTCTCCCCAGAAACATTGTGGTTCACTGTATGATGGGGTATTAATCAGCATAACTGGGAATGTGCTGGGGTATATTTTCCGCTATCTGCATAATCCTTGAATCTGCCTTAGCATGCACGGAGATCACATCTGTGAAGCCCATGTTCATAAATGTTTTTTCATTGTCTTTCTATTTACGTTCTCATTTGTAAGTGTCGAGAAGACTCAAGCTTGCCAGTTGTGGAAGCAGAGTAATTCCGTTGTATTTTATTTGTTGCTGTTGTTGTTTGCTGTACAGTTATGCGTTGTTTTGTTATACAATGTTTGAAAACGCGTTCTAAAATTCCGGACAACGCTGCAACTGCGATCCGAAACTTTGAACACAGATTCTGAATCCTACTGAGCACTGCTTGTTGACAAAGTGGGGACAGTCAGTGCCAGGCGACTTCATGGATCTCAGTTAAGAAACGTCCTTTTAAGAAGAGGCACTTTGGAACACCACCGCAGTGACTCAGCAGTAGTGCTGGGTCTCCTCTGGGTCTGTGGCAGCAGCAGCAGCAACAACAACAAAAGGGGAGGAGAGGGTAAGGAGGGGAGGGGGGTAAGGGGGGGGGGGAGAAGAAAAGGGAAGAAAACGTCTTCCTCCATATCCTCTGTAGTAGAGAGATCATCAAGATCCTTCTATGGTGCTATTTCATGGATCCTGGAAGTTATGGCCTATCATGAATCTTGTACTGAAAAGACCTTTAAATAGTCAGGATCCATGCAACAGGATGGTTTCGCTGTCTGCCAGATGAACGTACTCATCGAAGGGGCACTGAGGAACGTGGATCTGAGGGGTTAGCTTCGGCACGTAACTCTGACTATAGAAAGATACCAAGTCTGCGTACTGCTGGCCTTGCACTGGTCCTTCAAGCGCTGTTCCCAGTTCCCACAGCATGCTGCTTATCGTGGGGACAGCGGCGATGTTTGCAGAATGAACATCAGTCCAAAAGAATAGTTGATCCCCCTTAAAATCTTTTTTTTTCTATGTATTTATATATAACATATGTGGTGGAGCGTACATGGATGAATCTTCATGCCTTGACGTCTCCTTGAACCAGAACCAGAAACTATGATGTTTGTGGCAAAAGCACTTCTGATGTTGAAGCTCTTGGTCTGCTACTTGATAGTCAACGAAACGCTTCCCATGTATTCTTGTCAGAAACCCTTGTGGTTTCCAAAAGGTCTTTCTTAGGTGGCTCACCTCACTGAGCAGCGTTAGAATCCTGCTTTTCTGGAGTGGCTGACCACGGAACGTCTTTATTTGTGGAGTGTAGGCTTTTTCTCAATGACTGGGTTGAAAAGTGAAGGCCACTTTGGAGTGCACCTCACTGTGGTCCCTCAAGCAGTCACGGCACTTTGATGACCAGGAATGTTACCCAGGAGATACCAGTAATCGGAGCATTGTAACCTTGAAGCTATTTGTTAGAACAGGATGTTAATGATGGTCACTCTGAGCTGGTTGGATCATCTGGTTGCATCATCACTCCATTGTCACTACAATGTCATTTGGCCAAAGGCAACCCTTCATTCTCCCCAACCTTGTGTTTACCGGGCAAAAGCTTGTCCTCTGATAACCCGGGGTTTTTTTAGGGGTTTTTGTTGTTGTTGTTTGTTTTTTTAGCCAGCATGTTACAGGAGGCTGTGCAGGTCCCTCCTGGGCTCCAATGACAACCTGGGTGGTAGTAGCATTCACACCGGTGATTGTGCCACACTTGTCTCAGTCTGGGAACCACGAGAAAATGAAAGTCAGCGGGGACCACTGGCGTGTCATGGTGGCTGCTGGTAGTCCTGATCATAAATCCAGCACCAGAGACGACAATCCTCTTTCCCTGTCCATGACCACTAGAGGAAGCTGGCTACACTTTGCCATGAAACTGATCCCTTATCTGCAACGTTTATTTCACAGCTGAGGTAAGTCTGGGAAGTCCTGTTCTTACCAGCGCCGAGTGTCTCTCAAAGCGATCTGAACCCGTCACTGTGGAACGTTTCATGCTGTGGGTTTCACATCAAACTGACCTTTTCCTACAGGGACACGGCTGACAAGCTCTGTCTCTTTTGGTGACACACACACATTCATGTTGACCTTTCCCAGATGAGTTGTGGTCCAGGGACGTTGAGCTTCAAACACTCACGACAGATGGACGGCCGGTGATGTCTGGTCCAGTGAGGGGACCGACACGACAGTGGGTGTGTTTCTGTGGATCCAACACCAAGGTCCGTGACCTGCTGATGTGCACGTTGACAGCTGGGCCACGTGAGCTGGTTTCTTTCAACTTGCACGTTCACAGATCTTCTCCGTTAAACCATTCTGTCTGGTATACGTTTTGCTTGCCAGTGTGTGCGTTCAGATTATAAGTGAATTATTCAGCGTACACGGAGTTTAACTGCTCAGGTGTGAACAGAGTGTATGCTTTACTAACTCGATATTTTAGCTGTTTTCCTGATACCTTTAACTAGTACACAATTAATGCGTACACAGGACTAAAGCTGCTTGTTTATTTGGCATGTTCGGGACTATTATCAATATGCATATATATACTGTTTGAAGCACTTAATATCATAGGCTATCTTTAACTGATGCATTTTCATTTTCAAGCGTTTGTTTTGCAAAGAATTGCTTCTTTTGAATAGTGTACACCATTTGCTGACAGTGTTGGTGGTGTTGTATCAGTTACCAGCCTGGTCATGCTTAGTGTTTCACAGATTTTTGGAAGTGGATTTCAAATGATATGGTATTGTCATTGTGATTTATTTTTCGTCTTGCTATATCCTGTCCTGGTCCACATCAGGTCTTTGCCCCGTGTCCTGGTCCTTATGTTGTCCCTGTTGTCCTGTGTTGTACTGTGTTGTCCTGAGCGTGCTCCAGTTACATCACTAGTAAAGGTAAGTCCTTGAATCTTCTGCACCAGCTTAAGTGGCCACTGGTAAACACGAGGAGATATGAAAACATTAAACACAATATCTGAAACACTGACATTCCACATGACGAAGCCTATTACACATTAATTTCCACTTCTCTCAAAACGCCTCGAAGGTATCGTGTGGCCTGTATTTCGAAAAGAAACGCTGAAACACATGACAAACAAAAACAAACTTCCACGCCAGGTGATCAAGCCATTAATTGTGCATACCTACATACAACAAAAACCGCTTCTCTCTCTCTCTCTCTCTCTCTCTCTCTCACACATATATATATACGTGTGTGTGTGTATGTGTGTGTGCGTGTGTGTGTGTGTGAAGCTCCCAATGGGACCGCCATAGTTTGATACGGGGAGACAAAGGTACAGGGCAGCACACGAAGCATGTATTTCTTTTTCTCATCACCATGCATTTATTCAGCTGCTCATTTGGTACCACTACCTGGCTACAGAACTTTTGTGTGTGTCTATCTCTCATTCAGATGACCTGTCCCAAATTTGGAGAACAATTAACGACTTCTCAGAAAAGGGCACACTGACCGCTGCACACAAGGCATTTGTCAACACGACCAATGGTCAAAGTGTGGACGTACAAGAATTCGATCTCAGCGTCCGAGATTGCCGTCGCAAGGAATCCATCGTCTTCGCTGCCTCGTCTGTGGGGCTGGTCCACGGTCTGAAGAACTCCTCTGTGTCCGCTCCGCTGAGTTCCTGTGACTGGAAACTTGTGGTGCCCTCACACCTCTCTCTGTCTGCTGTCGTCAGACTGGAGAATGACTTCTGCAAAAGTAAGTTATCGCCCCTGCGTCACTGCCCCTCTTACTCTCTGCCTGTCCTCCTGTCACTTACACACACACGCGCTCACACACACGCACACGCACGCACGCGCGCGCACGCACACACACACACACACAAACGTTTTTAAAAACTATTGGGAACGCCCGTTTCTTATGAAACAAATTACCACACAGGGAAGTACCCGCTTAGGCTGCTTCTGTGACTGAGTGATTGTTGTCAGTAAGAAGCTCAGTATATGGGATCCTGGGTTTGCTGGCACCAGGGAACACCACCGAAGGGACCCAGCAACAATGCAGCGTCTCCTCTGGCGTGTGGTCTCAGTGTTTGTGCGTCCCAACACTACCACGTCAGGAAGAGGGAATTTGTAAGTGGATAAAGGAAATGGATGAGAGTATATGTCTAAAATGTAGCTGTCTCCCTTAGACCTCAACGCGCATCGATTGAAAAAAAAAGTTCCTGTAGGTCATGTTGCTTCTATCTCATCCTGTGCGAAATAGTGTTTGAGTCATGTTAGAGTATGAAATATTGTCACTTTTGCGAAAACACAGTGTCCTGTAATGTACAGTCACTGCAGACTACACACACACACACACACACACACACACACACACACACACACACAGTGTCTCGTAATGTACAGTCACTGCAGACCACACACACACACACACACAGTGTCTCGTAATGTAGTCACTGCAGACCACACACACACACACACACACACACACACACACACACACACAAGATTACATCCCTACACTTAAATTACTGACCGATTTAGATTATTCCAGTAAAACTGACACTGTCAGATCATTGTCTCAAAAAAAAAACAAAAAAAGATCAGACATAAAAAATCTTACACCGAGCAAGAGAATACACGAAACTGCCCAGAAAGGTGTCCCTTTTTCATCAGCTTCGACAGCAGCTGATGTACACTAATGTTACAATAATAACCTCGCTTTACTGTCGTGATTTTCCTACGGATTAACGGTAACACATCTCACATTGTTTCCCTCTCTTGTTTGTTGTTTGTCTTTTAACAGAGCTAACAATTACAAAGACGTCAGTGACAATCAGCGCTGCCCCACAAGAGGAGTGTTCATTGCCCTGCTCTCGGCGTGCTGTGGTGTTGTCTCCAAGCACGGAGCTCTCCTTCACAATCCACTTTTCCCAGGACGGTGCCGGGGAACCCGCAGTCAGTTTCCGGGTCCTGTTCCTGGCCACCAAGCACAAGCTGAGCGGACAGCTGCAAGTGGTTTCTACCACACCTCTTTCAGGGTACATCGCCTCGCCAGCCTATGGCCTGGCCCCAATGCCTGCCTTCATGGAGGCATCCCATGTTGTGCACCCACCGGGCAATCTCTGGGTCATCCTCAGCTTTCAGCGACTCGATATTTTGAGGAGGGATAACTTCACACTGTCTGCTGTCCATAGAAACGGGACCATGACACCAATCTGGGCGGACAGAGATATAAAACGGAGTTCCCATATTGTGGAAAACAGTTTCCATGTTGTACATAACACGCCCCTTCACATCTATTTCAAGACCAGTACAGGACTGTGTGATGGCTATACTTACTCAGATGATCATTTTAGCATACGTACAAGCTTCAGGTACTGTGAAGGTGTCAAACTCCAGTTTTCGTTTCTGGCTGCCAATATAACGCCCCCAGTGTTAAACAGTGGGCGACTGAACTGTTCCGTGCCTCACTACACCGGGTTCAAGCGGCACGTGGAGTGTGACCTGGCCCCAGAGTGCGAGGGCGGTGAGGACGAGGGGGCTCACTGTGCTTTCAGCAGTGAGGGGTGTGGGGGAGACGTGGCGGTAGGACAGGACAGGTGTTACCGTCTCCACGTCTCCCTCACCCAGCTGTCCTGGAGCGACGCTCGGGAACGCTGTCGGGACAGAGGGAGTCTGCTGGCCGTGGCCGTCACGAAGGAAGAAGTGGAAGCGTTCTCACACATGGTCCGCGTTGCAAAGATCCGTGCTCCTTTCTATGTTGGCATTTCCTTTCACAACAAAGACATTCCCGCCATCTATCGCAGAATGTGGACAGGGGTGGACAACTCTGTGTATTACACCACCAGACAATGCAGACTGCCCCAATGTTTTGTGAACATTACCAAAACCTGGGCGTCCAGTCATGTGCAAAGAGTCGTTTCTTATTATGATTTAACTCACGTCTTTGACGGTGACGTGTCAATGAACAACCCCATACCCGATTCTCCTTTGTTGACCTCCTTTGTATGTGAATACAAAGCACTGGGAACTGACGTCACAAATCGGAACAGCAGCAACACTTTTGAGACAGAAATCAACGAGACACCACAATTATTAAACAAATCGGTCAAAAGCTACCAATATAAGGTGTCACCATACCTAACAGAATGTCCACGAGGTTATCTCACACACGACTTTCTAAGCTGCGACTGGCAAGCCGCTTGTCAGGTGATGTACTTTGCTTTGAAGTGTCCACTGGTTGTCAGAATAACTAACATATCCAGCACAGCACACGACAGTGCGTTGCCAACCATACAGCCGGGTGAAGTAGAGATGTTTGTGTGTGATAACCAGATTCAAACATTGCCTTATACTTTGGTCTGTAATTTCGCTTTGGATTGTTGGGATAATTCAGATGAAAGATTCTGTCACCATCCACAGGTTCCTTGTAAAGACTCTGACTACAGGTGTGACAGTGGTCAGTGTATCAGCCGGAATTTCAGGACTACAGCCATCGAATGCGATGGAATTTATGACTGTTACGATAATTCTGATGAAAATGTAAAGTGCCAACGTGCCAATCAACCTCATCTCTATTTACCGTCTGTAAGTTTACCTGCTCGCATAGAGTATACCCATTCTGCTAAAATAATAGTAACTGCTCTGGAAAACGAAACACGGTGCCCAGAAACACATTTCAATTGCTCGGAATTCGACTTCTGTTTGCCGGTGTATGTGCTGTGTAACGAAGTGTACGACTGTCCACACCATGAGGACGAGATGTACTGTGACAGCTACATGTGTCCAGGTTTCTACCGATGCCGAGGCTCCAAAGTCTGCCTCCATCCGAGTCATGTGTGTGACGGCATTGACCAATGTGTACAGAAAGACGACGAAATGTGTGGTTTCTCTTGCCCTCCGCAGTGTCACTGTCAAGGTCTGTCGTTTGTCTGCCACCGCCCATTTTCTGCTGACCGCTACTCTCAGATCCGTTACCTGGACGCCAGCCATTCATTGATGACCTGTGCCCACTTCGCCAACAATTCCTACCTCATCGTCTTACGTCTGAGGTCTTGCAACGTTCCCTCCATGGCCCACTGTCAGTTTACAAATCTTCAAGTGCTTGACGTAAGCAGCAACAACATAAGGGCATTGCAGACAGATTTTGTTAACCTTTTGCCTAATCTTAAAGCGATCTATTTCCATGGAAACCCTTTGATTTCCATAATTGCTTCACAAACAGACATTCTGGAAAACGTATTAGCAAAAATCGATCTTTCCAATTCTCTTCTTGACGTGTTTGACTGCAGACTGTTCCAGATTTCCCAAATGTCGTGGAAGTCAATCTTTCCCATAATTCTAGGCTTGAGGTCAGTGACCGAGGCTTCTCGTGTTTTCCCTTTCTTAAAGAACTGGATGTTAGAAATACAAAGATAAAAACGATTGTATTTCCAGCATACGACGCTCTGGAATACATTCAGGTCATATTTTCTGACAATTACAGGCATTGCTGTAGCAGTGTTTTGCCCAAGGTTGAACAGAAAATATTGTGCGTTGCACCTACATTTGGTTATTCCTCCTGTTCGGACTTGCTTCGCTTAAATTTCCATAAATCGTGTTTGTGGCTCATGGTTTTCTTTTCTTCCTTTGGAAATATTGCTTTTCTTATTGAAAAGTTTCTCTTGGAAGACCAGAAACCGAGTATGTCTGTGCACATATTTATGTTCAGTTTGTATATTTCTGATTGTATTATGGGTCTGTATCTTTGTTTGATTGCTGTTGCTCAGTTTCGTTTTCAAGGCGATTTTCAGTATTACGAAAAAGACTGGTTGTCCAGTTTAACATGTAAGCTGGCGGGTTTTGCAGCACTGACATCTTGCGAGGCTTCCTGCCTGACAGTGTGCCTGATGACTGTGGACAGATTTCTGGCACTGTACATTCCTTCTGTTCAGTTTTCAGCCACGTCACTGTGGACGGCCTGTCTCCTGTCTTGGCTGCTGGCTGTGGGTACAGCAGCCATGCCCAGGCTACCCGGTGTGTCTGTCTGGACTGTCAACAGCATCTCAACCATCTGTCTGCCCTTGCCAAATCTCACGGCTAAGTCCCAGCTCCAGACATACAGCTTCAGTTTACTGGTGATCTTCAACAGCACGCTGGCTTTGATAGCAACGCTGTGTCAGGTGATGGTCTACATTCACGTACGCTCCAATGAAGTCATACTATCGACAGGTCAGTCGTCTGAAGACCTAGCGATGGCTCGTCGAGTGATGACCGTGGTGGTGACTGACGTTGTGTGCTGGCTGGGGGTTGGTCTCATAGGTACCTTGCATGCTCTGGATGTTGCAGCTGTGGATTCAGACGCTCTCATATCCATGATGATTCTGGCCCTCCCACTGAAGCCAACACTAAACCCATTGTTATACACGGTCAGCTCGTTCATAGACAGGCGTAGAACGCAGGAAGAAGCTCAGCTGCTGCTGGTAATAGAAACCAGACTTCGGTCAAGACTACCAAAACCGTCAGAAAGGAAAGGAACTGACGCTTGTGTCAAAAATCGTTCGACATTCAGGGATAGAGAACATGCACTTTCCAGCATTGGACAATGTCTACAGTCAAACAGGCTGAATATACAAGACGTTCAGGGAGTGTTGAGACATTTTGAAATGAGTACACAGACGCAGGACAGACGAAGATTTACTTAGTAGTATTGATTGTTAGCATAGCCAGGGACACATACACAATTCACAATGTCCACATTCTCGTATTGCCATGGTGTCACTGGTTTTAGGCAACGGGGTAGGTTTTCTCTTTTCAGTGTCTTCCTTCATTTCTGGACTCAGTGTGCCTTAAACATTGGGTTTTGAAATATCTGAATGAAAGAATTAATTAACGGGATACACGTGTGAGGTTTCGATAGAGGTTTGTGTTCATAACTCAACGATGTGTACATACAAAGCAAAATGCAGGACGCAGATGATTGCGCCCCACCCCCACCCCTCTCGCACACACACACACACATATATATATATATATATGTGTGTGTGTGTGTGTGTGTGTGTGTGTGTGTTGTGTTGTGTGTGTGTGTGTGTGTGTGTGTGTGTGTGTGTGTGTGTATTCGCTGGAGAAGCATTTTCTCCAGTATTTTTTATTTGCTCCATAAGACTCACCGGATAGTGTCCAGGCAACACTCTTCCACACTCACCGCTTTTTGAAACTTTCTGTCAACCATCAACACTCCGAGCCAGGCTTATGCTCAGTATGTACCCCATCATCCCACAGCATCACACAGTGCAAAATACCAAGTGATGGCATGTGCTGAAAGGACACTTCTTTCGGTTTTTTTTGTTTGTTTGTTTGTTTGTTTTTTTCTCAACCTGGTTCGGATGAGTCATCCCCAGTGGATGTGGAACAGAAAACCCCTGCACGGTCCTTGTCGGACACGAACCCAGAACCTCACTTTTGACACTGGTTGATCTGTTCCATAGACTGGACCTCCCCCCGCCCCCTTCCCCGCGCCCTCTACATGCATGTTTCGAGTTGTCCTTTCATCATCTTCCTAATTCGGCCATGTTTCGGCCAAGGAGAGATGGGGAAGGGAGAGAGACAGAGAGAGGTCATGAGTGGTTCATGTTTTGTTTGTGGCTTTTTACGTCAAGTAAAGCGCCCTCGGCTCTTAAAGAGAAAGGGCCCTATACTATGTACATTATTATTATTATCATTATTCTTATATTATTATTATTATTATTATTATTATTATTATTATCATTATATTGGCATCAGAGGAAACCAGCCTTGCTGACCAACTGACCAGGAACTCTAAAAAATATACATCAGGAAATGTAATTCAAACGGAAAGGTGCCTCTCATAGTTATATCTCACAATTTTTGCAGCCAATTTCTGGAAGAGGAAGGTTTTATTAAAGAAGTCGTCCAAATCGAGACGAAAAGGCCTAGCCTTTAACCGTGACACTGGCCTGGACCCCCCATACCCCACACCCCCTCCCCAATCCCCCAGTTTGTGACAGTCTCTTGCAACACCAAGGTCGGACACCTGAAGCCGGGCGCCACTGATGTCGCTATGAATTCAGTTCACTCACAGCCTGACCAACTCCAATGTTTCCTGTACCATTTGTAGCTGGGGAAGATGGTATGACACCATCGAACTATCCAGTTAAGTCCAGCGCTCAGTTCCGAGTTGTGGAGTTTCTTCGATGACACAATTCACACTGCTTGAGGTCAGACGAATGTCTCTAAGGTTTTGGCACATACCAGCTATGGGTAGTGAGCCTGGCTCATGGTGGTGGTGGCTTCAGACACGGGGTCAGCTGCACTCCACATACTTTCAAGCGTCGAGGGATCTGCAGAGAAGTCTGTCGTTTCTGAGGGTTGGCTGCTGGTCAGCTCCTGGGTTTGCTCTGAGGAGATTGGTTCTGTTCAAGAAAAAAATAAAATAATAAAATAAATAAAATAATGACGATGATGACGATCCCGACACACAAACACAAACGAACACAAACGTGTATGCGAATCTGCATTTTGCACAACAGAGTTGTTGTTGTTTTTTAAGTCCATTATCAAAATCGTCATCGTCACTCACACTACGCTACACTACAACCCAGCTCTCCTCCTCTATGCACCACTCCCTCCCCGCCCCAGTGTTCCGCACTGAACCCGAATCCGTCCCCCACCCCTACCCCCTCTCCCAAAATGAAATACACCACACACACTGACATGTACAACAGAATAACCCCACCCCCACATACTCTCTCTCTCTCTCTACATTCTTTACTCTTCCCCTTGTCCATTCTTCCTTCCGCTTTCCACCACGCCCCTACCCTATTGTCCTCGTTGTTATTCATCTATCGCGATATTGTATTGTACATAAGTTCTATGTTTGTGTTTGCACATGCTTATGTAATTTTGACGTTGGTGTTGTGAATTGACTCTCGCTTCTTCTTCTTTTCTTCTTGTTTTTGTTTTCTTTTTTTTCCAATTATTATTTATGTCCAGAGGGCTGGATGTAAACAAGTACTTTGTGCTTACTCCTTTACCCTCGTAAAATAAAATTTCATTCGTTCGTTCGTTCTCTCTCTCTCTCTCTCACCCCACCTCCATCCCGTATCAGAGCCAGCCTCCCCAACCCACACCCACACACCCACAATCAAAGCACCCTGAACAAGGAACAGAACCTGGCACGACTGAAGGCTCAGCCTGAAGACTGTCCATGTGGCGACGTTCTCCACCCTGCTGCCCTGTCTCTTTTCGACTCTTCTTCATCCGTCTGAATATGCAGTACGCTGAAAGAGCCAATGCCGTCAACAACGCCAAGATGAGGGCCAATGACAGCATGAATGAGACCATACTGATGACTCCCTTTCTCACCTTTACGTTGGCCACGTGCACCACAAGGTGGGCAACGGAGTGTCGCTGTAGGTCTCCGTCTTCTGTCGCCTGGGTATGAAAGGGTGGGATTTGGGGAGTGGGAGAGCCGAGATCAACGGTGAGTGCAAGGTGGTGGGAGTCACACACACACACACACACACACACACACACACACACACACGATCCTCATGAATAACAAAACAAAGCCAGCATGTGCACGCCAGCATATGCACACACACACACAGATTCACTTATACACACATAATCACACACACGTACACATGCACACACAAACAAATGCCCCTACCCCACCCTCTGAACACAAACACACACACACAGCATGCACACAGAGGATGTCAGTGTTTATCAGTGTCCGCGGACACACACACACACACACACACACACACACACACACACACACACACACACACACACACACACACACACACACACACACACACACACACACACCCGTTCTGCATGCCAACGAGATAATTATAATGAGCACAATACAAACATTTCTTATCTACTAAACTAAATGAACAAAAAAATGAAGTTTACATAATGATAGATAGATACACAGATAATACATAAATAGATGGATAAAGAAAGAATAGCTTAAGAAATTGTATACATTATTTGTATTTGTATTTCTTTTTATCACAACAGATTTCTCTGTGTGAAATTCGGGCTGTTCTCCCCAGGGAGAGCGCGTCGCTACACTACAGCGCCACCCATTTTTTTGTATTTTTTCCTGCGTGCAGTTTTATTTGTTTTTCCGATCGAACAGGATTTTTTTCAACAGAATCTTGCCAGGAACAACCCTTATGTTGTCGTGGGTTCTTTTTCGTCCGCTATGTGCATGCTGCACACGGGACCTCGGTTTATCGTCTCATCCGAATGACTAGTGTCCAGACCACCACTCAATGTCTAGTGGAGGGGGAGAAAATATCGTGATTCGAACCAGCGCGCTCAGATTCTCTCGCTTCCTAGGTGGACGCAGTACCTCTAGGCCATCACTCCATTAGGCCTGAGCTGTCTGAATACATTTCATTGGGCAGCACGACGATGGATAACAAGAGAGGCAAGGCCTTCAAGACTCACTTGTGATAAATTACGTCCCCTAGCATTAATTACAGAGTAATTTCCCTTCTTTACTATCTGCACCAAAACGTTTGCAAAATAAATAAAAATTCCATGCTTAGCAAAAGAAGTTCCTGTTTGAACAAAAAATGATAATAATGACTCCTCTAGTTGTTGTGTCAGAATAAGAGGTCAAAGTGCCAAGTTTAGAGAATACAAAAAATATAAATATAACAGTAAATGCAGTTTGCATATAATTAGGCTTCTTTTTTTTAATTTTTTTGTGCCCATCCCAGAAGTGCAATATTGTTTTAAACAAGATGACTGAAAAGAACTGAATTTTTCCTATTTTTATGCCAAATTTGGTGTCAACTGACAAAGTATTTGCAGAGAAAATGTCAATGTTAAAGTTTACCACGGACACACAGACACACGGACACACACAGACACACGGACACACACACACACACACACAGACAACCGAACACCGGGTTAAAACATAGACTCACTTTGTTTACACAAGTGAGTCAACGAGAAAGAAAAAAACCGTCCAGAAACACCCCACCCTTACAGAAGAGAAACAGTGTGAGGCTTACGACAACTGTGAAGTTTATTGTGGAGCCTCTGAACTTGGTCAAAGCCGCCACAACACGCACTATTCCAGTCTCGCCGTTTATTTTCACGTAGTCAGTATACTCATCTGAAAACAACATGACCGTTTCAGTCCTTAGTGTCAACTCTTCTTGTAATGGTGGAAGCCTTTAAAGCTTACATTTAAAAAAAAAATAAAAAAACGAGACACGTCTCCCCTCTCCACCTCATTTCCCCCATAGCCCTCCCTCCTAGTGTTAGTGGAGATCAGACAGATAGATCAAAGGCATGCGTATGAGTGTGTGCACGCATATACGTGTGTGTGTATGCAGATGTGTGCGCGTGCGTGTGCGTGTGTGTGTATGTGTGTGTGTGTGTGTGTGTATGGTTCACCGTGTGTGCATGCATCGTGTGTAATGTGTACGCATGCACACATGGATGGGTACATTTATAGATGGATACATATTTGTTTGTTCAGCTCTCCACCCCTACCAGTGCAGCTAAACTGCCTTCTGCACAAACACTGACGCGGCTTTGAGTGTGACTTACTTTCCAGAAAGGAATAACGGATGCTGTGATTGCACAAAATGTCCCCGTCCTCTGCCTGGATCTGAGCTGGTCTGATGTTGTACACGTCTCCCTGAACACCACACAGCATGCACGCTGAGATGTGTTGTTTAGCCTCCCTGTGTTTCACACACACACACACACACACACACACACACACACACACAAGCACACACACACACACACACACACACACACACACACACACACACACACACACACTATCCCCCCTACACACACACACACACACACACACACACACACACACACACACACACACACACACATGTGGTTATAGGAAAATCCTTGTACAAGAACTCATATGCTCTAGTGATAGGTCATAGGAAACTCTAGAGAGAGCTGGACAATACTAGGTCTTCAGAGAAGAAGCCCCCCCCCCCCACCCTCCCACCCACCGCCCGCACTCCCTCAGTCAACATATTTCTGCCCTCAACTCCCTACACTGTGAGGAGGCCAGGTCGCATCTAGATTATGACTCCTGGATGCCCTTGTATTGCCGCCTTTCTTTTTTTTTCAAATCTGGTCTTCAGCAGGTTCGAACCCGCGCTCCAGGCTGGTCACCACTTGAGGACAGAGTCACCCTTCTGGCAGACGTTTCAACCGCTGAGCCACCGTACGCCTATATTGAGTAGCGATCACAAACACGATTACCAGTGTCACCAGTCACCAACCAAACACTAGTGGAGTGATGGCCTAAAGGTAATGCGTCCGCCTAGGAAGCGAGAGAATCTGAGCACGCTGGTTCGAATCACGGCTCAGCCGTCAATATTTTCTCCCCCTTCACTATACCTTGAGTGGTGGTCTGGACGCTAGTCATTCGGATGAGACGATAAACTGAGGTCCCATGTGCAGCATGCACTTAGCACACATAAAAGAACCCACGGCAACAAAAGGGTAGTTCCCGGCAAAATTCTGTAAAAAAAATCCACTTCGATCGGAAAAACAAATAAAACTGCACGCAGGAAAAAATACAAAAAAAATGGGTGGTGCTATAGTGTAGCGACGCGCTCTCCCTGGGGTGAGCAGCCCGAATTTCACACAGAGAAATCTGTTGTGATAAAAAGAAATAATAAAACAAATACAAATACACATACAAAAACCACGTCAGTCACCAGTCTGTCCTATCTGTCATTATTATCATCACTGTCCGTCAGTCTGTTCATATCCCCTCGCACCCCCCCTCCACCCCCCGCACCCCTACAGCCACCCCCCCCCCCTCCCCCCTCCACCTATTCATCCATTCTGGCCATCGGCTGTTCCATCGATCCATCAATCAATCAGACGTACGGTGAAATAATCATGCACTTCGGCAGTGTAGAAGGGATGGGAGCAGTTCTGTGGCTGCAGCCTCTGACAGCCCAGAGAGCTGAAGTAAGGAGGGTGCATGTCCGCCAAGGTGGTCACTTGAACATAAAGCTGGACAGTGGAGTGGTGCTTCTTCTTTGTGTCCTCTGTCGCCTGGGCGTGGAAGGATGGGAGGTGGGAGGGGTGGGAGAGGGGGGGGGGGACGTGGTAAGAGGTGAGTGTGTGATTGTGATGGTACCAGTCTTCCTTCATTCAAGCATACATGCATACATGCGTGTGTGTTTGTGTGTGTGTGTGTGTGTGGGGGGGGGGGGGTGAATGTGTGTGTGTGTGTGTGTGTGAGTGAGTGAGTGAGTGATGTGTGTGTGTGTGTGTGTGTGTGTGTGTGTGTGTGTGTGTGTGCAGAAACATACTCACACACATGCACTTACCCACATTCAAACACACAACATACCCAAACATATGCTCGCACATGAACACACACACACGCACACACACACGCACGCACGCACACACACGCCAGCATACGCACACACACATTCACTTAAACACACATAATCGCATACAGTGCGGACACACACACACACACACACACACACACACACACACACACACACACACACACACACACACACACACACACACACGTGCACGCACCGGATGTCAGTGTCACGTTTCCTCCATGTTGATCAGTTTGCGCGGACCTACCCACATACGCTACACCCATTCTTTATAATAACGCATAATTCATGAGTAAAATACAATCATTATACCGGCTGAAATTTACTTATCAATTGAACTGAATTAGAAATGAAGGGTACATAAAGGAAGAAATATACAGAATTGATGGACAATGAACAGAAAGACGGATAACGAAAGAATAGTTCCTGCAATGGTGTGTATCATCATGTTATGACTGAGCTGTCTGAATACAATTCAGTGGGGTTGCTAGCACGACGATATAAAACGAACAACAACGCCCAGAAACGTCCAACCCCAGCACGAAAGAAAGAAAGCGAAGCTTACGACAACAGTGAGGTTCATGATGGAGTTCAAGAACATGGTCAAATTCGCCACAACACGCACTGTTCCAGTCTGGCCATCTATTTGCACGTAGTCAGTATACTCATCTGAAAACAACATAAACCGTTGTTAGCCCTTAGTATCAGATTTTTTTTTTTTCTTTTACTTCTATAGAAGAGTGGAGTGATGGCCTAGAGGTAACGCGTCCGCCTAGGAAGTGAGAGAATCTGAGCGCGCTGGTTCGAATCACGGCTCAGCCGCCGATATTTTCTCCCCCTCCACTAGACCTTGAGTGGTGGTCTGGACGCTAGTCATCCGGGTGCAGCATGCACTTAGCGCACGTAAAAGAACCCACGGCAACAAAAGGGTTGTTCCTGACAAAATTCTGGAGAAAAATCCACTTCGATAGGAAAAACAAATAAAACTGCATGCAGGGGGGAAAAAAAGGGTGGCGCTGTAGTGTAGCGATGCACTCTCCCTTGGGGAGAGCAGCCCGAATTTCACAAAGAGAAATCTGTTGTGATAAAAACAAATACAAATACAAATTTGGGAAGAAGAACAAAATCCCATTACAATCCCATCGCACGCAGGACCATGCGCCAACAACTGTCATTCTCCCCTCACGCCATTGCTCAGTAGAACGCTGTACTGTTAGTGATGGTAGTGACATCAGGCATGGTGGAAGCCTTTAAAGCTCACATCTGCAGCACCCACATGTGTCGCCTCTGCACCCCGTTTCCCCAAAGCCCTCCCTCCTAGTGTTAGTGGTGATCACACCAACAGATCAGTGGCATACAGATGGGCAGACATGAAAATGCTGATAATGGATGATAGACACAACTGTTGGATGGATGGATGGATGAATGGATCGATGGTTGGATACTTATGTGTGTGTGTGTGTGTGTGTGTGTGTGTGTGTGTGTGTGTGCGCGCGGGCGCATGTACATGTGTGGTTAGATTCGGCACCAACACTAGTGCAGCCTTACTGCCTACTCTGTATGTGTGTGTGTGTGTGTTGCTGTTGTTGCTGTTCACCGAGTGTGCATGCATCGCGTGATATGTGTAAGCATGCACACACATGGATGGGTACAATGCTAGATGGATATATATTTGTTCAATTCCCCACCCCTACCAGTGCAGCCTAACTGCCTTCTGCACAAACACCGAAGTGACCGTGAGTGTGACTTACTTTCCAGAAAGGAATAACGGATGGTAGCATTGAGCATGATGTCCCCGTCCTCTGCCAGGATCTGAGCTGGTCTGATGCTGTCCACGTCTCCCTGAACACCACACAGCATGCACGCTGTTTATGAGTCTGTCTGCCTGAATGTCTACCAGCCTTATCTCACACACTCCCTCTCTCCCTCGGTTTTTTGTATTATTTTTTTTGTTTTTTCATTTATTCTAAAAAAAATTTACCATAATATCATTATCCATTTTAAACATTTTAAAATGCATGAATGGATAAGAAAGCAATGTCCCTCATCACACTGTGATTCGCTTCCAGAAAGCGGTCACCATCACCACCATCACCGCGAGTGTCATCAGTCCTGTTCTGTGTCAGTCACTGCCCTGTCCTGTCTATCTGTCACCACAACAATCACTACCATCATCATTATCACCAGTGTCACCAGTCACTACTCATTATCAGTCAACAGCCTGTCATCACCTTCTTCATCACCATGATCATCACCATCCTGATCATGATAATCATCATCGGCATCATCATCACCATCAATGTCATCAGCCATCATCTCAAGCCTGTCCTGTACAGCTGTCATTGCTATTGTAACCATCATCATCATCATCACCATCTTCAACAACAACAATATCTCCATTGTCATAAGCCATAGTCTGTCTCGTCAATTTCTCATTACCATCATCAACATCATCATCATCATCATCGTTATCATCAACACAGCCAGTAACATCAGCCATCATCCACCTCAGTCACCAGTGTGTCCTGGTCAGCTGTCATGGATATCATCATCATCATCTTCACCACCACCAGTGCCATCAGCCGTCATCCATTTAGGTCACTAGCCCGTCCAAATGAAATCAAATCAAATCATACTGCTTGATCTACGGCACCCTTTGCCAGTTGATCAGCTACTATGTTCCCTCGAGTTCCTACGTGACATGTAGTGTGAGGTGTAGACGACAACCACTCGGGGGTGCGGGTTCAGGGCCATGCGAGGGACCTCGAGCGAGTCTGAATGGTTCAAATCCTAAACAGAGTCAGGTGGGCTAACATTATTAGACCAACCCAAGATTGTGTGTTAACATGATAAGACCAACCTAAGATTCCCTCGACCAATCTTAACCTGTTTTCACTGTAGAAGAGATGGGCGCTACAGACAGGAGAGTACCAAAGCAAAGAAAGATGGTCACCAACGTGCTGCCTATAGCATGGAGAATCAGATAAGTCGCTTGACGCATGTGTGCTCTCCGCAGATGGCGTTACAAGGATCTGTGGCAGGGGAATCAGAGGGTTCATGCCCAGCTGTTGCCATGTTTCTCAGCATGGTAGAGGGACGTGTCCGCGACGCTTTTCGCGAAACGGGCGCCATCTGTTTATTTGTGGACGAGGCATTGTTCTGAAGGATGCTGAGAGAGGAATGTGTCAGGTTTCTCGAATACAGAAACGTTTCCACATCTCACGTCCTCTGGCCTCCCGTCAGTGGGCACTCCTCACAGTGAAGGCCATGTGTGGGCTGTAGCTCTCGGGCAACAACCCGACTCCCATGTCGTGGGTAAGTGTGTTCATTTCGTGGATGGTCAGACACGCCGTGTCCCATCAAATGCCGAAACAAGCTCTAGTCAGGGTAAAAATGTGAGCTATAGTTCGCAGAGAGGCAGAAGCCTCGAAACCTACAGAGACGCAAGTGAACAGGAGGGGTAGGGGGTTGGGGGGGGGGGTCTCTCCAGATAATCAAGAATTTAAAAGCAAAAGATCCGTCATTACCACCTCTTCGCCAGATGGCGAAGCCAGAAGAAGACACTACCTTGATGAAAAGGCCACAATATATCACGGTCAGAAGAACCCTATACCTTGACTGTTTTCTACAAGGATGGAAATCAGTAACGCCAGATAGTAGTGCCAGAGGGTTTGCAATCCAGTCATTGTGTTTGGCAGGACACTTGGGTTTCAAGAATACCCAAGAACGGATTCGGTTTAAGACAAAACTTGAGGTAAGGGTACAGAAATGTGAGGTTTGTGTCCATTACCCACAGCTGAACTGGATTCTACAGAAATGTGAGGTTTGTGTCCATTACCCACAGCTGAACTGGATTCTACAGAAATGTGAGGTTTACCCATTACCGACAGCTGAACTGGATTCTACAGAAATGTGAGGTTTGTGTCCATTACCCACAGCTGAACTGGATTCTACAGAAATGTGAGGTTTGTGTCCATTACCGACAGCTGAACTGGATTCTACAGAAATGTGAGGTTTGTGTCCATTACCCACAGCTGAACTGGATTCTACAGAAATGTGAGGTTTGTGTCCATTACCCACAGCTGAACTGGATTCTACAGAAATGTGAGGTTTGTGTCCATTACCCACAGCTGAACTGGATTCTACAGAAATGTGAGGTTTACCCATTTCCGACAGCTGAACTGGATTCTACAGAAATGTGAGGTTTGTGTCCATTACCCACAGCTGAACTGGATTCTACAGAAATGTGAGGTTTGTGTCCATTACCCACAGCTGAACTGGATTCTACAGTTTAATGAGGGACCACTTTCCAATGAGGACCAGATTTTGTCAAACTGTGGAGGGCAAAGTAATTTTCGAAGCTGGAACTGTCCATGTGATACTTCCAGATTCCCCATGAAAGTGGATAACTGACTCAAAACTGCTGAGCAGTGTTCAGTCGCACCATGTGACGAACACTGAAGCCTCTGAACAACCAAGATGTGCAAAACTTTATGGATAATCTCATGGTGTCCAAGGAGACTTGGAGCCAACAATACCTATTCACCCTTCACTGATAAGTACATTTCAAAGGCTGGGTCAAGTCAGTATGTCTGAACGACCAACGAAATGTCAGTTAGGTTTCTGGGGGACTCGCTCATGTGGAAGACCAGATCTAAAATAAAATCCGAGATGCCACACCTCCAACTACCAAGAAAGAGTTTCGAGCATTCATCAGAGATTTGTCCCACAATTCGCTGAAGACGCTCTTCAGCTTACGGACAAAATAAAAAAAAATTAATGTGGTTTGCAGTGTAATAGTTTTGGGTGTTCTGTTCATTCAAAGATTAATAGTTTCTTCTTTGGTCTTTGTCCCGGTTCGGCCCCTCTTGAAACGGGAGTTGTGAACCTCTTCAAAGCACGAATTTAATTAATACACGCTGGATCACTGAGCTGTGAAAAGCTCTGTTCAACAACAAAACGACTCTAGTTTCAGGGTGCCGAATACGTCACAAAAACATGTCACATTTCATACGTTCTTACTTTGCATCACGTCATTCATTATTTAAAGGTCTGTAGACGGTTAGATTAAAAAAATCGTTTATCTACTTATTTATGTTGTTTATTCATTCTGTAATTTTTTTGTTTATTTGCTTTCTTTTGGTTGCCATTACATTCAGCAGTTGAAACCGAACGCACCTGTTCCGTGAAAATCATCATCATTATATCATATATCATTATCAGTGTCACACAAACATTATTCATGGCAGTTATCAGACTGCCTTGTCTATTTGTCATTGCAATCATCATCATCATCATCATCATCAGTATCATCGTCATCATCACAGTGACATCAGTCATCGTCCACATCAGTTACCAGCCTCTCATATTCACCTGTCATCGCCATCACCACCACCATCATCATTGCCAGTGTCACCATCCACCTCAGTCAGTCTGTGCTGTCTGCCTGTCATCGCCATCACCACCACCATCATCATTGCCAGTGTCACCATCCACCTCAGTCAGTCTGTGCTGTCTGCCTGTCATCGCCATCACCACCACCATCATCACTGCCAGTGTCACCATCCACCTCAGTCAGTCTGTGCTGTCTGCCTGTCATCGCCATCACCACCACCATCATCATTGCCAGTGTCACCATCCACCTCAGTCAAAGTCTGTTCTGTCTACCTGTCATTTGCCACCCCTATCATCACCACCACCACCAGCACCACCACCGTCATCACCTCCAGTGTCACCAATCATCATCCACGTCAGTCACCAGTCTGTACTGTCTGTCTGTCATTGCAGTCATCATCCCTCAGTCTGTCCACATCCCCCTTCTATCATTCTGGCTATTGGTTGTTCAATCGATCCATCGATCAGTCTGGCTCACGATTAAATCATCAGGCACATCGGCTTCGTAGAAGGGATGGGAGCAGTTCTGTGGCTGCAGCCTCTGACAGCCCAGAGAGCTGAAGTACGGAGGGCGGTTGTCCACGTCTTCAATGTGAACGATCATCAACCCCTTGCCTACACGTCCTCCCGAGTCCTAACCACACACACACACACACACACACACACACACATATATATATATATATATATATATATACACACTTTCGTTGATCTCTCTCTCTCTCTCTGAATATAGATAGATAGATAATGCCAATGGTTAGTCTCTCACCGTCTGGAGAAAGTGTTTTCGAGCCAAATATTGTGTACTTTAAACAATTCCCTCTTAAGCATCCCACGTTGACCAGCATTTCCTTGTTTTGTGACTTTAAAATGGTCTGTCAAAGTTTCAAAATTCCCCTGTTTTCATCACGATCTTCCAGCTTCGATAAATCGTAACACACACTTACAAACCCTCGCGCAACACTCCTAAAAAAACGATTTTACGGTGGTCTCCTATTTTAGGTTTATTTTTCTTTTAACGATGTCTCAATATCATGTGATCCAAACATATATACGTTTGTATATATCGACGTTTTATCCTGTTAGCGATTTTCCTATGACTTTAATCCCCTAATACTTCACAAAAAAAAGACTACTATCGCATAGTGAACGATTCCAGCAGGAAAGACTTTGCAAGCAAGATGGCAGACTTCGAAGTTGTAAATTGTGTCATCAACTGCAAATTTGAGGACGTTCCTTCTAGTGAACAATTAAGTAGCCTCTTTAAACTGTTGGTATCCAGTAAACACGTAAATGATGTAGTTAGTGTCATTTAAAGCGGTCTGTCCAGAGTTTCTTTTTATATGCTAAGTGAAGACCCCCCCAACCCCCATCCCCAAAAAAGGAAAGAAAAAAAGTCATGCTGTCTTAAAACAGCAACTAAACCAAACGCTAATCCAGCCATCTGATCGCTTTTCTGGTAATGAACAATGTATGTAACAGTCTCGATCTTCCCCAGCCCCACGCCATACCCAAGCTAGATTTTACCCTGGAGTCACTTTAGGCTGGTCTCAATGACCCTCAAGGTCATTCGTGGCTAGTCGAGATCCGCCCCCCCCCCCTCCCCTCCCGGAAATACGTAAGTCTGTTGACACTTAATTTGGCTGAAAAATAGAAATGAAAACTTTCCACACATTCTATATCTATTTACATATACTGACATTTTCTGTTTATAATAACCATGCACCTTAGGGAGAGCACAAACAATATCACTATGAAATATATTTGTTTCTTATTTACAAAACTTAACAATTTCATCTCACATATTTACACAGTGGTTAATAGCAGTCATCTTATCATTTTAAATTAACAGAAGTACTTCTACTAAGTATGGAAGTTACATACATGCATTCAACTGACAGGAGTAGCAAAATGCTACCAAATAACGGGACAACAATCTGAATATACCATGGAAATATTCTAAACAGACCTCATTCATGTAAAACATGAGATTTTAAAATGACTGAAGGCATTTACTCGTAGAAAGGCTACTGTGCTTTACACTAGGTATTAAAGTCTTAAAGCATTTGCGTTCACTCAAAGAGTCGTTTGAAAGTAAAGTGGTGAAGTAATTAAGTCAATGACTCCATTTTGCATGGTTTTATCAGCACGCGGACAACATGATTGTGTATTATTGAAAGGAGGCGAAGTACAGAGAATGACCTGTGCTTAGTCCTACTCACTTTCTGCAGAATGTCCACAAACGACTATCTAATTCAACAAAAATTTGTCAACCAGACTTATTTCGCACTACACATGTACGTTTGAAGACTTTTCTGGCTAACTTCCGCCATTATCTGGAAGAGAAACTTTCGTAGCTTTTGAAGATGAGAGTAAGTTTTCACGGATAATGAAAATAAACATTCAGTCTGCAATATTCAGACCTGGAGAACGCGTCCGATACGCCGACTATAATGTTGCCGTAAAAACTGAACTTGTTTGGAGCAGTTATAGTGAACTACGCCCGGAAAAGTGTTTGGTGATTTTGTTACGATTTATCGAAGCCGAAATTTCGTGATGAAGACAGGAAAGTTTGAAACTTTGATAGATCTATATTATACTGTATTTTGTATTTGTGTTTTATATTTCTTTTTATCACAACTGATTTCTCTGTGTGAAATTCGGGCTGCTCTCCCCAGGGAGAGCGAGTCGCTACACTACAGCGCCACCCCCTTTTTTTCTTTTTTTCTTTCTTTTTTCCTGCGTGCAGTTTTTTCTTTTTTTTTTTGTTTGTTTTTTTTAATTTATTTTTACGATCGAAGTGGATTTTTCCACAGAACTTTGCCAGGAACAACCCTTTTGTTGCCGTGGGTTCCTTTACGTGCGCTAAGTGCGTGCTGCACATGGGACCTCGGTTTATCGTCTCATCCGAACGACTAGCGTCCAGACCGCCACTTAAGGTCTAGTGGAGGGGGAGAAAATATCGACGGCTGAGCCGTGATTCGAACCAGCGCGCTCAGATTATCTCGCTTCCAAAGCGGACGCGTTACCTCTAGGCCATCACTCCATTACATAATAATATGCTGATCAATTTAAGCTGTATACCTATACCTATATGATAGAACTGGTCTGTTTCTAGCACACAACAATCGGTTCGACAAACACTCGTTTCTGATGGAGAACAAAAATATTACTTGGACCCTCATATTCTATGGTTATATGTATGTACCTCACTCCATACCCCTCTTCCGGTGTTTTCGGTTTTGTCTTCACACGTTAGTCTTGAAGGCTTCTCCTCTTGTTATAACTGTTACTGCTACTAAATTATTGTGATATTATCATCATCATTATATTTCTCCATTCATTTTGTTCAGCGCTCACATGGTTTGTTCATAAGACGCTCTGACGTGATCGAAATAATTAGTTTACGATAGACTGATTTGGTTGACTGATGGATTCTTTATTCTTATCCTTGATTTCCCTCACTGCCAGTGTTTGTGTCTTCGTTATCAACATTCAGACAAGTGGATCTTACTTTGGCACTCAGCTGGAACCAAAGCCTGGTCTGTCCGCTCTGAACCAGTTCCTCAAACCGGATCTCCTTGGCCAGCACCACCTTCGTCCCGTCCACCCTTAACCAATCAGTGCCGTTCTCCTGCAACACGTGACCAAGTGACCACACGCACCTCCCTTTCGTTCACGGCAATTTTTTTTTCCATTTTACAGGACTATCATGTGATCAATCAATAAATTTCCTTGAGAGAAAAAAGGGGGAGAAATATGTCCAATTTGCAGCCCTTGCCATGGAGACTCGAGACACGGCCGTGCCGAGAACACCCCCCCCCCCCCCCCCCACCACCTTGATTCATGCCAGAACACAGAGCCAGAAATTGTTTCTCCTGTCCATGGCCATACAGATTCAGTTTCAGTTTCTCAAGCAGGCGTCACTGCGTTCGGGGAAAAAAAAACCATACACCCTACACCACATCTGCTAGGCAGATGCCTGACAGCAGCATAACCCAAAGCGCTTGCCAGGCCTTGAGTGCACGCTTATATATTTGTGTACCTATCAGAGTGGATTTCTTTTTACATAATTTTGCCAGAGGACAACACTCTCTTTGCCATGGGTTCTTTTTCAGTGCGCAAAGTGCGCGTTGCACACGGACCTCGGTTTATCGTCTCATCCGAAAGACCAGACGCTCAGTTTAAATTTCCAGTCAAACTTGGGAGAAACGGTGAGAGGGGGATTCGAACCCACACCCTCACGGACTCTATGTATTGGCAGCTGAGCGTCTTTACCATTCTGCCACCTTCCTCCTCAAACTGGAATTCACTGCCTGGTGACACAATGGAGGCCTGTGTGCTTGATACCTTTGCGTCAAGAGCTGTCATTGACCATAATAATGATAACACAGCTACATTATCACAACAGATTTCTCTGTGTGAAATTCGGGCTGCTCTCCCCAGGGATAGCGCGTCGCTACACTACAGCGCCACCCCTTTTTTTTACCCCTGCGTGCAGATTTTATTTGTTTTTCCTATCGAAGTGGATTTTTCTACAGAATTTTACCAGGGACAACCCTTTTGTTGCCGTGGGTTTTTTTACGTGCGCTAAGCGCATGCTGCACACGGGACCTCGGTTTATCGTCTCATCCGAATGACTAGCGTCCAGAATACCACTCAAGATCTAGTGGACGGGGAGAAAATATCGGTGGCTGAGCCGTGATTCGAGCCAGCGCGCTCAGATTCTCTCGCTTCCGAGGCGGACGCGTTACCTCTAGGCCATCACTCCACATACAACAACTCATCAAAGAAATGTTCTGTATACGAATGTAAACACACTGCGCGACCATGCTTTGAGTCCTTGTGAGTTTACTGTAGGCGTACGTCACATGCATACGCCAGTGTATGGGGTATTAATTTCATGAGCGTGCTTATGGCGTTATAAACTACTCACCAACATGATTTTCTGCACACCTCCTCCGTTGAAGTTGTCTCTATCACGGACAACGGATTTCAGGTCCTTTATCACCGTGTTTATTCTTGTCAGCTGGAATAATTAACATGACAGACATGTCAAAGAATTTTGTTTTAATCAAAAACACGAGAGGAAAAGACTTCCTCCATAAATGGGGGGGGGGGGGGGGGGGGGGTGCGGGGGGGGGGGGGGGGGAAGACTGTTGCATGGTCTCCAGCAGCTAGGTAATCATAATGTTCAGAATAGCGCGCACGAGATCAAGCAGTTAAGTTCCATGAAATCACAAATTTAACCTTTAGACCAGAGCTCAGAACAATGTCGCGACTGACAACACTAGTTTTCATTCAGCAAATGTCATCGTCCACAAATGAATGTTATCTTTTATCGTCAGAAAACGATTTAAAAAAAAAGAAAAAAAAGAAAAGAAAGTTGTTTATTTCAATGCAAACGTTTCAACCATAGGTAGGCCTCTAGCCTGAAAACATTGGTCGACATTTCACAATTTTAAAAAGCAGGCAAATATCATGGTTGAATCTATCGATATTAAATATTTATCGGAATTTATCACAATTTTCCAGCTTGGAAAATGCAGACAAACATTACAAATGCTTGTGATACACACCAAACACAAACTGACATGCTGGCAAGGTGTTAGACAAGAACCAGAGGATTGCAAGTACAGATATATTCGTGGTTTAACAAAAGAGATGTACACAGAGGAGAAAACTGGGCATTTTACACATGTACAATCAGTAGATCTCATGAAAAATATAATGTAAGAAGAACGTTTGTGTGTCATTCATCAAAAAGTCATAGTATAATATTAGAATCTTTTTGAATCTGCCTCAAAACGTCACAGCGCCATGTTAGAATATTTTTTAACTTGCTTCATGTTTTTTAAAGTGGAAGAAGTTAACTCAATATCCAACTTTCAGAGTAGAGAAGACTTTATTCACATAAACCAATTAGGGATAGAGGAAGGTGGTTTTTTTTGTGAATGCCCAAGCTTGTCGACAGTGAATATATTCCTTACAGACACTGGAGCATCATGAAGTGAATTATGCACAAGAATTCCTTTATTGAACAGCAGTTCTGGAAGTGGACGTGTTTAAGATAAGTTTGATGGCACGTTTGTAGACACTAACAAAAGAAAAGATCTAACTGGAATATTACCAGCTAATCCCAAAGAGTTGAAGCATAATCAATGGAAGACTGAATGTAGTAACGCAGAATATCCTATGGACATGTACATTTTAAAAGTTCCTTTTTCAGGTAGCAAATTTTATAGCAATATTTTTGAGGAATTGTATATACACTAACCAAGATACATTATGATTTACAGTTACTCCCAGTAGCATATGGTTTGAAACTTTTTCTTTTTTAAAAATATTTTTATATCGTAATTGTGAAACTGGGGGTGTAAATAGGCAGTTATATCTTGATGCGTTTGTCAAGCAGAAACCATATAAAAAATTAATTTCGTTTCTTTCGAACGAAGGGCCAATTGATTCAATAATGACGTCAGATGCTGCTGCAATATGCGAAATACCTCAAGCGGACATGTGTGGCAATTGTCAATCATAGTGTCAACAGTTAAGTTAGCATAATATTTCTGTGTATGACAGACAGACAAACAGCCAGACAGACAGAGAGATAGGTCTAAGAACACAGAACTCAAAACTCTACGTTCCGATCTGTTCTTGCAAATTTACAGCCACTACTAAATGAACACAAATATATGCTGAACATGTATGATGACAGAAAGAGAGGGAGATGGAGAGAGTGAAAGAGAGAAGAGAGAGAGAGGGTGGGTTTGGGTTGGGGGAAGGAGTGGGGGTACGAACGGGAAGACAAAGGGAGAGAGAAGGTAAACGTGGAGGAAATTGAATGAGGGAGAGACAGACTAAGAGAAAGACAGACAGAGACAGAGAGAGCGAGAGACAGAGACAGAGTCAGAGACAGACAGAGGGATTCAAGAGATTCAAGATTCAAATAACTTTATTACTCATGGATAAAGATTTTAGGCATTGCCTAGTCTTCTAATCTGTCCTTGTGACAACAAAAACAGTGACGATGAGACACAATAACAACAATGGAGAGAGACAAGGAGAGACAGAGAGGGAGAAAGGGAAGAGAAAGGGTGATAAAGACCAACAGACAGACAGACAGAAAGGGAAGAGAAAGGGTGATAAAGACCAACACAGAGAGAGGGAGAAAGGGAAGAGAAAGGTGAGATAAAGACCAACAGACAGACAGACAGAAGGGGAGAGAAAGGGGAGATAAAGACCAACAGACAGACAGAAGGGGAGAGAAAGGGGAGATAAAGACCAACAGACAGACAGAAGGGGAGAGAAAGGGAGATAAAGACCAACAGACAGACAGAAGGGGAGATAAAGACCAACAGACAGACAGACAGAGAGAAAGGGAGATAAAGACCAACAGACAGACAGAAGGGGAGAGAAAGGAAGATAAAGACCAACAGACAGACAGACAGGGAGAAAGGGAGATAAAGACCAACAGACAGACAGAAGGGGAGAGAAAGGGAGATAAAGACCAACAGACAGACAGAAGAGGAGAGAAAGGGAGATAAAGACCAACAGACAGACAGACAGAAGAGGAGAGAAAGGGAGATAAAGACCAACAGACAGACAGAAGAGGAGAGAAAGGGAGATAAAGACCAACAGACAGACAGAAGGGGAGAGAAAGGGAGATAAAGACCAACAGACAGACAGAAGAGGAGAGAAAGGGAGATAAAGACCAACAGACAGACAGAAGGGGAGAGAAAGGGGAGATAAAGACCAACAGACAGACAGAAGGGGAGAGAAGGGGAGATAAAGACCAACAGACAGACAGACCGAGATTGTGCAGACAAAGATCAAAATGAACGGAAGGAGCAAAAAGGAATCGTTTATTCATTTGACCATTCCTCTATTTCTCCCTTCACCCCTTCCGGCTTTTCTTTCGCTCTTTCTTTCGGTCTCATCCTTTTTCTTCTCCTCCTCCTTCTCCTCCTCCTCAAGATCTCATCACAAGAGAAGACCAGGAGAAGCAAGGAGAGGAAGAGAAAGAGATAGGGAGACAGCAACGAAAACAGTAACATCAACACGAAAACACAGCTACAAGCTTTTTACTTCGTCTTACCTCAGTGATAGAAATGTCTCTCAGAGAACTGTTGAATTCCGGAACAAACTCATTCACCGGAGTTACTGTCAGTGTGACTGTTTTCTGAAAGGGATTCAAGAAACACAACCGCCCGCCCCCAACCCCCCACCCCCACTCTCTCTCTTTATATATGTCCTCATCGATATGCAAAGACAAAATCTTCTTCTCTTCTCTCTGTATGTCCTTCATATCTTAATCAATTACATACATTGTGAGAGAGAGAGAGGGAGAGAGAGAGAGAATCGCCTGTGACGTACATTGACCACCCCCTGTCCATTAACAGTAATGCGCACAGACTGCCTTCTCCATTACCGTAATGTCCTAAATTGTCCCCCCCCCCCCCGCCCCCAACACACACACACGCACACACACACATATATATATACATAAATCCTATAAAAAAAATATTATATTATCTCTGTACTGAATTATCTTTATTTTCAATTCTAAATATTGGTAAATCTGTGGATTAATTACCATTGTTAAAACACAAGTGTTTTGTTGTTGTTGTTTTATGCTGATAATGAAAGACCTTTATCGACAATATCTCTAATCAATTCATTTTTCTTTGGTGTGGTTTCTCGATAATATAGCTTCAAGCCCGTTTTGATGTATTTCGTTTCAGATTTGTACTCATTGTGTATGTATGTGTGTATATGTGCCTCTGTGTGTGTGTGTGTGTGTGTGTGTGTGTGTGTGTGTGTGTCTGTGTGTGTGTGTGTGTGTGTGTGTATTCGCAGGAAAGGAGGCGCAAAAAGGTGAAAACAGGAGTGCAAAATTGCAGACTTACAGTGACACGTGCTGGCTTTTGACCACTGTCTCCTGTGGAACGACGTGATCTGTCGTCGCATGTCAAAAGGTAATTTACTTTCAGCACTTCTGCCTTCCTACTGTTTGTCTGTAGAAAGTGAACACACACACACACACACACACACACACACACACACACACACGAAGAGTACAAACACCAAAAACACAGACACAGACACAGAGTGACACACACGCATGTCCTAACAAAAAGCACACACACACACACACACACACACACCAATCCTAACGAGCCTACCATAATCATGAAAATGGCGATTACAGAGACACTGTAAGAACAAGGCATCAAATGCCCCCGACTTTGGGATAACTTTCTGGGAAAGGGATGGGTGGGCTGGGTGGAAAGTGTGTGTGTGTGGTGGGGTGTGGGGGTGTGGGGGGGGGGGGGGGGTTAGAGGGGTAGAGATGATGGATGAGGTGGAGGAGGATGACTATGCTGCCATGGAATTTCATTTAGCATTGTGACAGCGTGTCAGGACTGAACTTGACTTTCCCTTGCCATAATTTACCCGGCATCAACCGCGCCCAAGACATCTTGACCCCCTTCTCTGTGTAGGTCTGGAATATGGAGCTTACTACCCTCTCAAACGCAAACGGGGGGTACCCGTTATGCCGCCGTCCCGCTATGCCGCCGACCCGCTATGCCGCTATCCCGCTTTATTCCCTTTCGCTTTTCATCACATGCGCGTGAAAAGTGATATATGACAGTAGCAGTTTTCACAAATGACGTATATTATGATGTAAACACTGAATGACACTAAAACTCGCCATTTAGAGGCGGGCTCGTGCAAATGCAAACTAAATGATAAAAAATATGTATTCAGGACAAATGTAATACTTTCAATTTTCTACATTTTTAATGAGAAACAAAACCAATAACAAGCAAAAAGAAAAAAGTGTGCTAGAAACGAATTTTAAAGGAAAGGTTCTTGTACAGATCATTTCTCCACTAGTATCTATAGCCCAAAACAAGGAAATGGCGGAAACAATCTTCCAATGTACTGCAAATGTAAAATGCCCTGGTACCGAAAGGGAATAAAATCATATTACCGCAGACCCATTGTCAAACAATCTCTCTCTCTCTCTCTCTCTCTCTCACACACACACACACACACACACACACACACACACACACACACACACACACACACACACACATACACACACACAGACACATACCCAATCACACTCAAAAAGAAATAAAAGATCATAACAACCAATGTTTGTCCCAAACAAACTTTTTTGTGACAAAAGACAATCCGTAAACGGGTCGGCACAACGGGTCGGCGGCATAGCGGGTCGGCGGCACAACGATACGCTCCCTCTCAAACATGCATCCATCCGTGAAGACACTTGACGAATAAGTCTTCATGTCTTAATCCCTTCAGTGT
>NC_134887.1:28229747-28352247 GCF_041734735.1 Babylonia areolata | reverse complement strand
TGGCATTTACGTTACACATTATGTTTGACTGTCATTGTGGGAATCTTATACTATCGTCAACGTGAATATCACGAAAACAATATGTAGACAAATAAAAACTAACAGCAGTAACAATTTTACAGCACAGTCGCTCTGGTATGTAAAAGGATTATGGGTGCCGCGCATTTCTGTCTCGGCTTGAGGGTCCAGCCTCCATGGCCAGCTGAGCTGTTAACTTTTCAATGAGCGAACTCACCTTCTGTCGGGGAGATAACTGTCATGATAGTCAGCACGTGGAGCACAACTTTCATTTCCAGTGTGGCGTCAAAGGCTTGATGGCCACGTCTAGTTCCCAGGTCATCGAATCACTATCTTTTCTCTGAAAAAAAAGGAACACAAAGTTTTTCAATGACAGCATGCTTGAATGTTAACGTTCGCAATAACCAGCCATAAAACAGTAAAACTGAACGGTTACAATGCCTGTTATTCGTCTCCTATCCAAGCCATTATGTTGTAAAGCAAAGGGAAATTACTTAAGCCTGCCTGTAAATAAATAAAAAAAACACATACACACACACGCACACACACACACACCTTCATTCATTCATTCCATGATAACTAACTAACTAACTAACTAACTATATATATATATATATATATATAGAAACAGAACAGAGACTTGAGCCTTGCCTGCTCAGCGCAAGGAAAGCTGAAAATACCATAGCCAAGTGAAAATTTTTGTCTTAGCGTTTCTTCTCCACACAAGAAGAGCTGATATACTACAAAAATGCGTGTCCGAAATTATGAGAAAAAAATGTCAGGATTAATCACTGAAGAGACGTTCCGTTGAACAAATATCATTTTCAGTATGTCTGAATTTAGAAACATTGGTAGTGCTGACAAAGCCTGTTTACAAAGATGTATAGCCGTGATTTCCATATCATTCAAACATACGTACACAGGCATATACATATATATATATATATATATGTGTGTGTGTGTGTGTGTCCCCTCACACACACCCTGTCCCGCCCCGCTTTCTGTCTCTGTCTCTCTATCATACACACACAAACGGGCGCTTATTTGAATGAGCGTGAGAGAGAGAGAGAGATTCGGAATTCAGATTCGGAATGGTTTAATGTACTTTGACCATAGGCACATAATTATACACATCATGCATATCTCTCGCTCACTCATCAGCCTGCCCTCCCCCCCAACCCCCTATCCTCACATCCCTCTCCTCCTCTCCTCCTCTCATCCCATTTTATACTCCACACACTTATACATATATTATACATAGTACAAGGCTTGTTACTAACATACTGAATACAACCGTGTCCAACTGAAATACCAGCAATCCATATTGACAATTTCAGGTAGGCAAAATCTGGACATTTTAAAAATACAATTTCAAATCACACTGAGTCAATAACCAGCTTACCTATTATGTCACACCATTATATCAGTTTCACTCGATACGTCTCCCCCTCCCCTCCCTCCCCGAGAGAGAGAGAACACGCCAACTGCTTAAACAGGACATTGCGTCATAAAACGTCATGCTTTCACAAGTTCAACGACACCTTGGCACATTGACGTTCAATTCTCTCAATGCCGGGGGAAAACATGGATTGCACAACTGGAGATGTCACGGCTCTGAACAGACAGGTTTCAATATGTACGGTTCGTACATGCTACCTTAAGCTTGAAAAGGGATAGCCCGTGCTACTGCTTTTATTATTTCTTTCCTTTATTGGCGAGGGACAGCGACACGATGTGCAAGCCATAATTGAATATCCATTTGATAAACAATGAAGAAAGTTACGTCATATGCAGCAAAGACGTCACGCTAAAAACTTAAAGTTAGTCAATACGTTTCAAACTTTTCTAGAACGGGTATCTGCTGCGAAATAATCAATATGAAATTGTTCTGTCACTACTTTCTGCTGTGCATCCCGAAAACACACCTTCAAATTCGAAAATCCGTCTGGATGCACTCCCCCAAGACATGGTCTGTAGATTTCGTCATCTTTCTGACATAGGCTGTGTCACTCTTTCTGCCACTGATTTTCGCTCATACGAAAATAAAGGGGCAATTATGCGCGGAAACACGTTTGGGAGGAATCTATCGGTTGCCTCCCATGCATCACAACCAAGGGGCATTGGATGAAACTATAATCTTAATGACGCCCATGGTGTTGAACACTGAACAATGAAAACAAATTAAGAACCAAGCCTATAAACAAGTGTTTCAGTGACTTTCACTTTTTTAAAGTAAGACTGTCAGGCAACTTAAAGTAACTGCTCAAGTTTACACCAGCCTGGAACATTCCGTCTATGCAATGTACACATCAAATAAACATGTAGCACAGGATGAATTGGTTGTAGCAGTAGTAGTAGAAGCAGCAGCAGCACCTAGTAGCATTAGAAGCAGTATGTAACGAAGATGTACATGTGCCTATGTAGAAGCAAGAGACAATAAACGTTTAGAGTTACGTGTGTCTGTGTGTTATCCTATTCGATGCCTGGTGAAAAGTTGTAAGTGTAGCTGCACGTGTTTGAGAATGTGTGTGTGTGTGTGTGTGTTTTGTCAGAAGTGAGATGTGTTTGCAGCGAGTCGAAGTATGAGGGGTTATCTCGCCACGTTTTCATTTGGTCTCTGGACAGAGAGAGAAACGTGTGTGTGTGTGTGTGAGAGAGAGAGAGAGAGAGAGAGAGAGAGTTAATGGCAAAAAGAAATATTTATGTTTAAAATATTCAGAATCATTCTTGGGAAAATTCTATGAATCATATATTTATTTTGATGAAAATAGATACATTTATTTTCATCATTCATTACATGATTAATGAATGAATTAGTAATACCAGTTACGATGACAGGACAGTGAAATGTACTTTCGTGACTGACTGTTGGTATGTTGTCCAGTTTTCGTGAATAAAAAAACGTAGACTAAAACAACAATCAAACAAACAAACAAACAAAAAACCGACCAACCAACAAACACAAAATTACAACAAAAGAAAGTAAATGAAAAAAGCCGAAGAAAATATACATAAATAACAAAGCCATGGACACAATTTTTTTTTTAATTAAGAGAGGAGAACATTCGTTTACAGGGCCCAAGCCCGGAGCTGAAGAAATGGAGATACGGAACAACGGCAGGGAAGAGAAAGGAAGAAATTGAACACAGACCTTGAAATATCTATCGTCCCACATGCGCAAGGCATGCTCTCAAATCATCCCCAATGGCACGCCTCCGTTCGCGCAACCACATTTGCTCCATTTCATCCATAACTTACAAAAGTCCACTGCAGTCATAGTTTTGTAAGCTTTAAATAAATAAAATCTAGTCTCTTTTTTTTTTTGGTCTTTTTCTTCTTTTCTTCTTCCTCGTCTTCTTCTTCTTCTTCTACATCTTCTCTGTCTTCCTCCTCTTCACCGTCTTCTTCTTCTTCTCCGCCTTCTTTGGATTTTTTCTCCTCTTTTTGTTCTCCGCCCTCAAGGCCTGACTAAGCGCGTTGGGTTACGCTGCTGGTCAGGCATCTGCTTGGCAGATGTGGTGTAGCGTATATGGATTTGTCCGAACGCAGTGACGCCTCCTTGAGCTACCGATACTGATACTGTTCTCCGTCGTCTCCTCCTCCGTCTTCTGTCGTCTTCTTTTCCTTCTTGTGCTTTTCTGACTCACTCCTCTCCCTCTTCTGCTTTTGATCGTTCTTTGTCTTCTTCTCAGTCTTCTTCTCCATCTTCATCTCGGTCTTCTTCTCAGTGTTCTTCTTAGTCTTCTCAGTCGTTTCTTCTACTTTTTCTCCTTCTTCATCTTCATCTTTCGTTGATTTTATTTTAAAACTGGCTCTCTTCTGACCTGGAGGAACGCAAGAACAAATCTCAAGTAGACTGTTCTGGGCTCATAATCAGACTCCCCGAGTTGTACAAAAACAGCCACGAGAATAACTCATGAACTCACATAAAAAAACACGTTTTTTTGTTTGTTTTTTGTTGTTGTTTTTCACCAGTGGACATTATATTTATACTTTCATGAAAAGGAGCAGTTCAATTAATAATAATAATAATAATGGTATTTATATAGCGCTGAATCTTGTGCAGAGACAAATCATTCACACGCATGCATAACTCTAAAACTGTAGAAACTAAAGACAAGGAAGGGCAGGCAAAGGAGGTTATTTGGGAAGAGGTGGGTTTTAAGGCCAGACTTGAAAGAGCTGAGTGTGGAGACTTGACGAAGCGAAAGAGGAAGTTCATTCCAATCGCAAGGTCCAGAGACAGAGAAAGAACGACGGCCAACAGTCGAGTGTTTGAATCTGGGTATGCGTAAACAGAGTGGATCCGAAGCCGATCGTAGTGAGCGAGATGGAGTGTAGAGGTGAAGGCAGCCGCAGAGATAGGAAGGGGCAGTTTTGTGAATACATCTATAACATAGAGTGCTGATCTTGTACTTTATTCGGTGTGAGACAGGGAGCCAGTGGAGATGTTGCAAATGAGGAGTGATGTGCTCAGATCTTTTCTTTCTTTTGTATGCGCTGAAGGGACTGAATGGATGAAGCAGGCAAACCAGACAATAGAGAGTTAAAGTAGTCAAGGCGAGAGAGAATGAGAGAAACGACAAGTCTAGATGTTGCGTCAGTGGACAGATATTTCCGGACGGCACTGATGCGCCGCAGTTGACAGTAGCAGGACTGACATGTCTGACTGATAAATTTTTGCATGGACAGTGTATTGTCAAGGACAACACCGAGGTTCCTGACTGACGTGGAAAGAGGGATGAATGTACTGCCAAGTTTGATTGTGTCAATTGTGATGGAAGACAGTTTTTGTTTAGTTCCTATGATCATTGCTTCAGTTTTGTCCGCGTTCAATTGTAACTTATTTCGAGTCATCCAGTTTTGAATGTCCAGGAAGCAGTTGGATGTTTCTTGCAAGAGCGACAACAATTTTTCAGGGGTATCACTCTTCTGGAGTTGAGTGTCATCAGCATGAGAATGATGACTTATAGATATTATGGCGGTTGATAATTTCAGCGAGAGGAGCAGTGTACAGTGTGAAGAGCACTGGGCCTAAAACATCCCTGTGGGACTCCATGCTCGATATTAACGGGTTCAGACTGGAAATGATCAACAATGACAGACTGGAATCGATCAGTGAGATAAGATTTGAACCAGTTCAGAACAGTGCCGTTGATACCAAATATAAAATGAAGGCGGGAAAGAAGGATTGAATGGTCTATCGTGTCAAAGGTGGCTGATAAGTCGAGAAGAGTGAGAAGGGAAATTTTTCCTGAGTCGGGCGCTATCAGCAGATTGTTCAGAATGTGGAGGAGAGTGGTTTCAGTGCTGTGGTCAGCGCGATAGGCAGACTGAAATGGGTGGATGAAATTGTTGAAACAAAGGTGGTTGTTGAGCTGCTTGAGGACAGCTTTTTCAAGGAGTTTGGACATGAGTGGAAGATTAGAAACTGGAATGGTTGCGTTCAGCTCTAAACAAACGTATTGCAAACATGTATCGCGTTACACCACTGGTGTCTCACGATACACAGCAAAATGCTTTTAGTGCATTATAATCTGAGATTGGGGTGGAAAAAATGGAATAGAATACATTGTCTTTATTAGCAATTGTACCGGGTTCTCACACACACACACACACACGTTTGAACAGAAGCTGCATATTACATGGGGTTGGGGCTGATGACTAGATCTTCGGGTAGATGGTTGTTGATTGCACAGTTCTATTTATCATACTGTATTTGTTCGAGAGACAGGGCACTGACTGCTTTGGGGGAAAAGCTATTGGCGAAGCGATTGGTTTTCGTCCTTATTCTTCTGTACCGTCGACCAGAGGGGAGCATCTCGAAAATCCCAAAAGCTGGATATGATTGCTGATTGATATTGCTTTTTTGAGTAGCCGCTTATAATATATGTCTTCAAGAGAAATGAAAAAAGTTTTAATCCTTTGCACACAAACAGAACAGGACACAAACTTGATCCTGTGAAAAATCTGCCAAAATCCATGTCCAGCAACATGGCAATTCATTGCGTTCATTTTTAGCATTTTCGCTACGATAATGTACGTCATGAATTTTGAGGGTAGGGATGTGACCGTTTAAGGCTTCGCCTCTTGATGGAAGTATTTGGATCCTGTCTCCAGATTTTTTTCAAATGAGATGCAATATGCCATGGGTTTCAGCAAAATATGTGTCAGCTCATATTGTTTACATTTATGATTTAATTAAATCATCATAAAACAATTATGCAGAGGCGTACGAGTTTCGATTTTGTACAACATAAAGACAACATCTTAATAAACGTGTTACAACACATGTTCCAATGAGTTTTGGGTCATAGTGTATTTTGTCACAGGCTGACTACACAAGCAAGGTTTATAATATCCTTCATATTTAGATCGACATTGCTGCTTCAGCTGTACGAATAATGGAAGTGAGCATATTTATCCTCATTATCATATTCATTTTGAAAAGAAACAATGATATATGATGTCAAAAGTTGTTATCGCTTAAGTCGACCTCGCTTAAGTTGTCACATCATGTAAGTCGACATAATTAATTGGCCCAGGCCAGGAGCCTTCCTTTTTTCAATAGATTTTCCTCGCTTAACCCGACATCGTTTAAGTCGATATCTCGCATGCATCGACAAAAAAAAAAAAAAAAAAAGTGACCCTGTAAGGTTTTCGCCTGATAAGTCGACACTAACATATAGAGCGTTCGTGAAGGCTGATAGAGTAATGACATTCTGATTGCTAGCTTCCGATTCTAAAATGATATCTGAAGTGTAATAAAACGCCAAGGTGGTGTTGGCCTTCCGAAGAATGGTAGAAAGCAATCGCTTTGGTTGTTGTGCATTGTGTTAAAACCGTGTACTACGAGCCCGGGACTGAAACTGCGAATATTGCAAACCCCCACCTCAAAGCCAGTAAAGACGGATAGACGATTCCCCTTGTCACTTTGAACTGGAATTCTTTTTTCATCCGTTTGAATTTCTACCAACGCACATACGCAATATGGATAGATACGTGAAGAATAGACAAATAAAACTAATAACCAAATGCTTAACATGCATCATGTACCTATACAACAAAGAGGTAGAAAAAGTTTAATTTATCACATCTTCAGGCCTGTAGACACATCTTCAGATATGATATTATTTATTTTCTCCTTTTGTTTGTGTAGTGAATGTGCAAGGAGACCTGCCTGGCATACAGTAGCTCTCACATGACCAGCAACATCAGTGTCCGCCTACATCCGATGTTCTGATCGTCTCGTCTGCTCGTCTGATTATGGTGATGAAGGGGTCCAGTGTAGCCATCAAACAGCACAGTTCGTTCGTTTCGTTTATTTATTTATGGTCTGTTCATCTAAGATGATGATATTAGACTGAAAATAAATGATATTATTATCATCATTTGGATTATTATCATTCTATCATAATGATAATTGTTATCATTAATTAGAATCGAAATTTCTGTATATTCGAATGAAAAGGGGTCGGTTGATGTGGAGGGAAGGGGCGGAGGGTGGAGGGGGGGGCAAGGAGGAGGGGACTAGGAAAGGAAGAGAGAGAGAAAGAGAGAGAGAGAGAGAGAGTGTGTGTGTGTGAATATTATTTGATGGACTTTGTCGTTCCTTTCCCTATTTCCTTTCCTTCCTTTCTCCCATCCTCGCTCTCCCCCTCTCCTCTTCTTTGAATACATCGCAGCAACATTAATCCAACATAGAACATCAGTCAAGCCATTCCAAAGTGTTGTATATTGTTTTAGCAATTAAGCTGTTCCTTGCAACGAACGTACGTTCACTTCTTTGAATACATCACAGCAACATCAATCCAACATAGAACATCAGTCAAATAAAACGTTCCTTAATCGTTCTTTTTTTTTCTTTTTTTCTTTATTTACATTTAACAATCTTGCCAATGGAAAAAAAACAACAACCACCGAGAGAGGGAGACAGACTGAGGAGAGGGGAAGAGCGAGGATGGGAGAAAGGGAGGAAAGGAAATAGGGAAAGGAACGACAAAGTCCATCAAATAATATTCACACACACACACACACACACACATGCATGCATGCATACACTCAGAAATCAAATTTCAGATGATATTTATAAATCAGAAGTGTGCATGCATGTTTAATTTGTTAATCCAAGGTATAGATACAAAAGACTTTCAAAAGACTAGATTTTAGTCATAACATTTAGGTGGGTTTTTTTCCTCCAGATTATGTCTTTTCTTTAAGAGTATTGGCACCACATTATTTAATGTCTACACGGTATTCAGCTAATAATGATATCATATCAACCACCATGTAAGTGTGTATTTCTTCTTTAACAACAAACAAAACCGGTTCTTTGGAAAAGGCTAACTTGATTTTTTTTTTCTTAATAATTCATCAGATCTCCAAAAACAAGTTACGTGTGCTCATAACCACATCCAGTGATTTATTGCCTGTTCACCGTTATTACTCATATCGTATTCAGCAGAAATTACGGTCCTTCTTTGAGCTAAAAAGATGTTTGCAGAAAGACCTCAATCTAACAGCCTCAAGTGAAATAATTACAGCTACTATCCGCCGTCACGAAGTAATTAGCCGCGCGGACGGCGAGGAGGAAGGTAGCAGAATGCTTAGGACGCCCAGCTGCAAATACAGAGAGTCCGTGAGGGTGTGGGTTCGAATCCCGCTCTCGCCCTTTCTCCCAAGTTTGACAGGAAAATCAAACTGAGCGTCTAGTCTTTCGGATGAGACAATGAACCGAGGTCCCGTGTGCAGCACGCACTGAAAACAACCCATGGCAGCGAGAGTGTTGTCCTCTGGCTACATTATGTGAAAAGAAATCCACTGTGATAGGTACACAAACATATCAGCACGCACTGAAAACAACCCATGGCAACGAGAGTGTTGTCCTCTGGCTACATTATGTGAAAAGAAATCCACTGTGATAGGTACACAAACATATCAGCACGCACTGAAAACAACCCATGGCAGCGAGAGTGTTGTCCTCTGGCTACATTATGTGAAAAGAAATCCACTGTGATAGGTACACAAACATATCAGCACGCACTCAAGGCCTGACAAACGCGCTGGGTTATGCTGCTGCAAAGCATCTGCCTAACAGATGTGGTGTAGCTTATATGGGTTTGTCTGAACGCAGTGACGCCTCCTTGAGCAACCGAAACTGAAAACTGAGACGGACTGACGGCTGGGAGGACGCGAGTTCGATTCCCAGTGGCAGTGGGTTTCTTTGCCCGCGGCCGGCTCCTACCCAGAGTAGAGTTCGATACTGGCGTGAATGGGAAGACTGGGACAGCACAGTCGATTATCATCCACTCCATGGATGCGTCTTTGGTCGTGTTGCTCAAATTTACTTATCAACACTGCAGGTGTCTGTATCTCTCGGCCCTGGTTAACGCCGACATATAATTATGAAAGGAAGCGTAGAGTACAGCCTTGTCACGTAGTCCCAAACCTAAGTGGACCTCTGTAGCAACATCGTTGTCATATTCATCATCAGCATCATCCACCTTCATCATCAATTAGACAAAAATGTCCCAAATTATGTGGTCTTTCATGCCCTGCTCTCATTGTGACCTCAGTTTCGATCCGCCTCCACTTCCGTGCTTGGGGTGAGTCCTGTCAAGGTCTTTGGTGTCGACAGATTCATGGGGACTATTGTTGGAGGGATGTGGTGGCGACCTCCACTCAAGGGGGGACGCTCAATCAGTGTGGTTCCTATGGCTAAGATATTGTTGTCGTTAGTAGGGGGCTCAGTAGATACGTTTAATCAGAACAGACAGAACTACTGAACACCACCACCAGCAGTTCAGGGTCTCCTCTGGTGTGTGGCCTTCTGACGGCCTAACATCGATGGTTGCTCGTGGCCGACTGCCTACACTGTGACTGCGACAGAGGAACGCGGGTGTGGCCGTGTATTGGCTACTCGGAATGAGCGGCATGGAGGAAATGCCAATGAAACGGAGTAGATGATGGGGCAGAAAAAAATCAGCTGGCAAATCACTGTTATTTGATTACATTTTGCAAAAAAAAAAAAGTTTTTCGTTTCCATTCTTGAAAGGATGTGTTCCATGTCATAAACCATGGAGCCAGTGAATCAGTCCACGTGTAATTTGTATTCTATGTTTTTCTTCTCAGTTTTTTTTTTAATTATTTTTTTTTAATCATTTGCTTTTGCACTATGTACCTTCATACAACATACCTACTGCATTTTGAAAATTCTTAATTGCTTCAGTTAAGCTACAGTACTGCATAGAGTGTGTCCTCAAGTTTGGATATCTCTGCTGAAACACATAAAAAAAATAAAGGTATTCCATCTTCATTCAATAGATGATAAATCTGATATATACCTGTTGGAAATCAATCCAACGGAAACAGTGTATGATTACTAACTAAAATGTTTATGCTATGGAAATACATTAGGCATTAACATCATATATGTTTCAGGCAGATAGTTCAGTTATTGTCCTTTCATACGTTACAACATAGCATATCAGAATGCATCATGCACAGTGTTCATTGTGTATTTACAAAATCTGTGCCACGTGTTTTAAACTTATCAGTGTCTAGATACACTAACAAAACAAGTACCTTCAAATAAGAATCGAAATAAATAAACAGTCTTGTCAACCAACTAAGTTTCACACTTGACAGAAAATGATTAATTTCTGATATTTTAGTCTACCTCTTAAACATGGTTGACGTACACATTCAAAAATTAATTCTACTCTGTCTGCGATTCCACAATAATCTGAAGAACATACAGTCAATTTATGTATTTAAAAAAATAAATAAAAAAAAGCATCGTCAGTGTCTGGGACATCAATGGAGTATATTAACTTTGACATAAAAAGAGTTTGTAAGACCGTGAAGTTTTTTCAGAAGTAGTAAGCCGACACTCACTCCAGCTATATATTTTCTTTATTTCAGCTATTTTACCATCACAGAATAAATGTAGAATTGTGTATAGCTGTTGCTAAACCGATACCATGGTATCGAACACTGCCTTGGTCCCAACAAAAATTCTTGTCACCCCGTGTCTGATACTTGTTTTTGCCTATAATCCGGTCCACTGGAGTTTTGTGATAATCTACTTTTATGACAAATGTTTTTGCAAAATGTAGTAGGAATTCTAACAGCTTAAACAAAGGGCTTTTCACTTCATTATAGGTACAGAGCTGTGTCATAAGCGAATAGTGATGGCCTGACTTCTTCATTGATATGGGAACCTTTTATGTTTCTCATTCTCATCTGATATTTTCTGCACACAAACAATTATAAAAAAAAGGAGATAGAAGGTTTCCTTGTCTTACACCATGTTAAAACTGAACAATGATGAATATTTGTGATTAACAACAATACATGTGGATTTCTGCAAAGAAAGGTTTTATTCATTTATTTCAGTTCATGTTTATATCAAAACTTTAAAAAAAATAAACTTCAATGCAATCATGTCAAATGCCTTCTCGAAATCTACCAACAAGAGATCAGATAGTTTCCTTTAATCATTATACACCAACATGTCATATAGTGTGGGATATCTGCCCTGTTTATCTGCCTTCGATACAAACTTTTTGATCAGTGTGAATAAACCATGATAAAACAGCTTTTAGTCAGTTTGCAATATGTGACCATGCTACTTTGTAAGCTCTACGAAAGAAGGATATTGGAATTCGGGGTATTTTTTAGCATTTCATATATATGCTGTTGTTTTTATTCAAGTGCAAGTGCATGAAGAATAGAACTTCAGTAAAACTGTGACTTAGAGATGAGATTAAGTACCTGTGCTGTCTTCCTCAGCAATCCATCCCCAAACTGGATCTTACGCCGAACTGTCTGTCTCTCTGCTGGTGAAGAACATGATCCCCAATACTGATGTCAGATGTCTATTTCTCAGCCTGTTAAAAGACACGATCCCAAATACTGAAACCAGACGTCTGTCTCTCAGCTTGTTAATCACAAGATCCACACCGCTGAAGTCACACGAGCTCGGTGAGCCTAGTTCACGCTGGTGGTGGCTCCAGACACACCTTCAGTCGTGGACGCTTCCGTCGCTTTCGAGATAGCGTTAAGGCGGGACTGGCTGCTGGTCAGCTCCAGTGTTTCTTCTGTGGGGATTGGTCGAGCTGTGGATCGAGAAAATATCATTGTTTTTATAACAATGACAATTATAATGATTGACAACAATAACAGCTACTACTACTACTACTGCTGCTGCTGCTGCTTCTACTACTACCACTGCATTCAATAGTGTTGATGATGATGGTGATCATGATAATAATAATTATAATAATGATGAAATAATAATGATAATATTAACAATGTAATTAGAAGCACACACACACACACATACACACACACACACGAATATATGAATGCACAGGAACGTGCACTTTGCACAGCACAACTGACAAGCGTTTTTTGTTTGTTTGTACGTTTATTTGTTTGTTTTCTAAGAAAACCCATCATCAAAATTATCATTATCATCACTCACACACAACTATGCAACAACCTAACTCTCCTCCTCTAATCACCACCCCGCTCCACGCCCCAGTGCTCCTAACTGAACCCGAGCACTACCCCCCCCCCACCCCACCCCACCACCCACCCCTAAAATCAAATACACCACACACTGACACGTACAACAGAATATCCTTGACACACACACACACACACACACACAAAGCAGCCTCCCAACCCCACCCTGAACGAAGAACAGACCCTGGCACGATTGCAGGCTGAGCATGAAGACCACCATGCACTTACGCTCCTCCTCCCGTCGCCGTTTCTTTTTCATCCACCTCTGAGAGAAGTACACAACCGCTGCGACCACGACCACGATGATGAAGACCACAGGCACCACAATGGCGGTCAGCAAGGAGCTATGATCCTTTGTCACAGGCACGGTGGCCACGTGCACCAGAAGTATGGCAGCAGAGTGGTGCGTTTTGTTTGTGTCTTCTGTTGCCTGAGTATGAAGAGGTAAGGGTTGCGGGTCGGGGCAGCGGGTGGTGGGGTTGGGGGGGGGGATGTAGCGAGTGTAGAAATGTGGTGGTGGTGCTAGTGCCAGTCTTCTTTCATGCAAGCACGCGTGAGTGTGCAGACACACACACACACACACACACGCACACGCACGCACGCGCGCGCGCGCACGCACGCACGCATACACACATCAGCTATACACACATAATCACACACATATACAAATACACCCCACCTACCACTCACACATTGGATGTCAGTGTCGAGATTCCTCAGTAATTGTTGATATGTGCGGACATACCCACATAGGCTATACCAATTCTGCAATGCCAATGAGGCAAATAATACAAATATTACCGACTCTTTTTTCAATCAACGAAACCAAATAAACTAAACAAAACAACTGATGTACATGGTGTCCATAAATGAAATAAATAAGACAGATTCAGGCCAACAATAAATAGCTACATGGATAAAGAATGACCAAGCTGTCAGAATGCCTATTAAGAGGATGGCACGACGATGTAAAACGAGAAAAACGTTCAGAAATATCCACCCCTAACACAGGAGAAACAATGTGAGGCTTACTACAACAGTGAAGTTTTGGTTTCTGAACTTGGTCAAAGCTGCCACAACTCGCACTGTTCCAATCTGGCCATCTATTTGCACGTAGTCAGCATAGTCATCTGAAAACAACATGAACCGATTTTAGTCCTTAATGTCAGTTCATTTCTTTTCTTTTATTTGTTTTGAAAATAGTGGTTTGGGAAGAAAAACAAAGTCACATAACAACCCCTCTCAACGACTTCAGCACGCCGAACCACGCGCCAACAACTGTCATTCTTCCCTCACGCCATTGTTCAGTAGAACGCTGTACTGTTAGTGATGGTTGTGACATCAACCATGGTGGAAGCTTCTAGAGCTCACATCTGAAACACCCACCTGCCTCCCCTCTCCACCCCATTTCCACAGTAGTCAAATTGACCAGTGGCATACAGATGGACATAGAGATGAACAGACCGATGATAGGTAGACAGACAAAACTGATGGATAAATGGGTGGATGAATGGATAAGTTGATGGATGTGTGTGTGTGTGTGTGTGTGTGTGTGTGTGTGTGTGTGTGTGTGTGTGTGTACATGTGTGGTTCGATTCCCCACCCCTACCAGTGCAGCCTAACTGCCTTCTGCACAAACACCGAAGTGACCGTGAGTGTGACTTACTTTCCAGAAAGGAATAACGGATGGTAGCATTGAGCATGATGTCCCCGTCCTCTGCCAGGATCTGAGCTGGTCTGATGCTGCCCACGTCTCCCTGAACACCACACAGCATGCACGCTGTTTATGAGTCTGCCTGCCTGATTGTCTACCAGTCTCTCTCTGTCTCTGTCTCTCTCTCTCTATTCGATCATAAACAAGTCTGGCAGATCCCTGCTCGGTATTGCCCTTATGCTAGACTTGTATATTGTGAATAGATCGCGCAGCAGTGACACAGAAGGCGAATTTACTTTTGTGTCACCACACGGCAGCAGCGTTATTGATTATTTTCTAACATCTGAAGATTTACGAGCAGGGTGTGATTTATACATTGACGATTGCTTATATTCATGGCACTTACCAGTAGTACTAAAGTGGACAAATAGTCAATGCCATGAAAAGAATCAGGAACCAATTGAAATGGGGGATTGCTCTAATGAAATCAGGATTACCTGGAATGATGAGAAGTTTCAGATATAAATAGGAGCTAGACAGCGATGATTTCAAAGATAGTCTGAGTGAATCTCACAGTATGTTAGACTTAGATGTTGATAGCGGGGTTGAATTGTTTACAAATGCTCTATATGGAGCAGCTGCTTGTATGGTCAGAAAGGTCAGAAAAACTAAGAATAATTTAATGACTGGTTTGATATGGAATGCAGGCAGCAGAAGAAACTGGTAGAAGACTCCTTAAGAGATTCCAAAGATGTAAGATAGAAAACGTTAAGAACCAGTAGAAAGAAGACTGTTAAGGAGAGGAAGGATCATTTTAATCTAAAAAGGGCAAAGAAACTAGCGTACGAAGAAGAAAGATTAGAAAAAAATTAAGAAACTGCGTTCATGATCCTATGCTGTTTTGGTCAATGATAAGATCAGTTAACCGGAAAGCAGTGGTTTATAATGACATTAGCTTTGAACGGTGACATAACCACTTTTCTAACGTTTTTAATACAGCTGATAATAGTTCTGACCAGGAATAAGTAATGACGGAAGAAGCGGTAGATGTGGAGGAAGAACCTCCATTCAAGGACCCAATTTCAGAACCGGAAATCATGACGAGTATGAAAAAGCTGAAATCTGGTAAAAGTGCCGGCTCAGATTATATTATCGACGAAATGCTAAAAAATGCAAACAGTAATGTTATGAAATTCCTAGAAACCCTATTTAACAAATTACTTGAAAGTGGAACATTTCCGTTGGAATGGGAAAAATCCATTATTGTGCCTATACATAAAAAGGGAGACACAAACAAACCGGACAATTACAGAGGAGTTGCCTTGACAAGTACAATCAGTAAAGTGTATACACACATGTTAAATCGAAGATTTAAAAAATGGACAGAATTAGAAGGAAAAAAAAACACAGAGGAACAGGCGGGCTTTAGAACAGGTTATAGTACAGTCGACCATATATTTACTTTATATGCTTTTGTCCAAAAGCATCTTTCAAGTAAGACTAAGCTATACGTAGCATTCGTAGACTTCAAAAAAGCATTTGATTCTGTGAACAGAAACATCCTGCAGAGTACTCTAAGCAAAAGCGGAGTACATGGAAAGTTTTACATGGCTGTTAAAAGCATCTACGACTCTGTACTTGTATGTGTTCGTGACAAAGGTATTTATTCAGACTTTTTTCAGTGCCCAAGAGGGGTTAAACAAGGTTGTATGCTGAGCCCACAGCTGTTTTCTTTTTTCATTAATGAATTGGCAGTGGAGTTATCAAAAAAGAGTAGACATGGAACACAAATGATACCTGGCGCAACAGAATTTTTTAAATTTTTTTATGCTATTTGCTGATGATGTTATTCTCTTGCCTGGCGCACCCGTAGGGTTACAAAATCAATTAAATGCCCTTAAGCAAGAAACAGACAGACTACAACTAACAGGAAATCTCGATAAGACCAATATCATAGTCTTCCGCAACGGAGGTCATCTTTCGACTCATGAAAAATGGTTCTATGGCGGCAGGGAATCAAATGTAACATATACATATAAATATTTTGGAATGTTATTCACAACAAAATTGAGTTTGACGTCTGCGCTGGATGAAGCAAATAGAAAAGGGAAAAAGGGTGTAATCAAATTATAAAATCACGCAGGAGACTGCGTTCGACTGACGCACAGCTTTTCTGGAAACGTCTTGACACACAAATTGAACCAGCATTGAACTATGGAGCGGAAATATGAGGACTCATGTCAAATAACCAAATGGAAATGGTACATACATTTGCAATGAAGTGCTTTCTTGGTAATGTATGGCGAAACCGGCAGGTACCCATTGCATATTAGATCAACTGTAAAATGCATAAAATATTGGCTCAAACTGACAAGACTACCAACATCACGAATGTGTAGACAAGCATAAATGAGATGCTGCTGCTGCAACAGGAGAAGGGCAAACAGAATTGGGTATTCTACATGAAGGAAACACTAACGGAACATGGATTCGGTCTTGTTTGGATGTGCCAAGGAGTAGGGCATGACAGCGGCTTTGCATCGGAATTTAAAGATACACTTACAACATTTTACAAACAAAACTGGCACGGAGAAATAGAGAGAGCAATGATAGGTATAAATGGTTCTATTAATTTAAATCAATATTTCAAACAGAGAAGTATATAAAGATTATAACAAATAAATGGCATAAAATTTGCTTTGCGAGGCTCAGATTGAGAGCACTTGGACTGAATGCCAACAGAAGATGGTTCGATTCAGTCATCGCAACATCTCCTTGCCCAATGTGTGGCGAAAGCCCAGAAGATGAAAATCATTTCATATTTAACAGCAAAAGATACGATGAATTGTGAAAAAACTGTACCATTTTTAATACAGCTCCAGCACAGAGAAAAGATTTGTTCGGCATACTGATGACAAAAAATGAAGATATGATACTTTCACTTGCAAAATATGTATCTGAGGCAATAAATATACGGAAAACGTCCATCATCGGTCCAAGTACTCATAAATGAATTAAAAATTAGTATGGTTCATATGAGGAAAAAGGCATAGATAAAAAGGAAGGCCTACATTTGGATGGTCAATTTCGACATTGTAATTATTTGATGTGTTCATATTGATAAGTTTTGATGTTGAGGCATAGGTTATTATTTCAGGATTTATATGTACTTTAGTATCTGTTTGTATTGATATTTTGTGACGAACGACTGAAAGAAAGGCACATTACCCCCCTGTCACATCTACTTTAAGCTAATGACAAAATGCCAAAGTGTCGCAAATCTCTTATTAGTTTATGTTGTTTGAATTCTGTTTTTTCCTTTCTGTTCCAATTTATCTATTTTGCACCATTTTGTTCTGATTAGTACAGGTCAACTATATCACCAGAGCTTTTCAGCTAATGAGATAAAACATTTCAGTGTGTCAGTGTCAGTCTCTCTCTCTCTCTGTCTTTCTGTGTCTCTGTCTCTGTCTCCATGTTAAGGTTGTCAGTCACCATCAATGTCAGTCACCAGCCAGTTCAGCCAGTCCTGTCCAGATGTCATCGCCATCACCATCGTTAACATGATCATAATTATCATTATCATCATGATCATCATCATCATTACCATCACCACCATCGTCATCATCATCATCATCAGCAGCAGCAGTATCATCACACATGTAATCAGTCATCATCCACTCAGCTGTCATTGCCATCATCATCATCCATCGGTCTGTCCATCTCCCCGTTCTGTCATTCTGGCCATTGGCTGTTCAGTCGAACGATCAATCAATAAGACTTACGGTGAAATCATCAGGCACATCGGCAGTGTAGAAGGGATGGGAGCAGTTCTGTGGCTGCAGCCTCTGACAGCCCAGAGAGCTGAAGTAAGGAGGGTGGTTGTCCACGTCTTCAATGTGAACGATCATCAACCCCTTGCCTACACGTCCTTCCGAATCCTCAAACACACGCGTATACACATACGCTGATTGACATATGCATGTATGTGCACTAAGACACACACACACACACACACATATATATAATATATATATATATATATATATATATACTCACACACACATATGCACAGACACATGCATACACGCACACACAAGTGTGCACGTACGCACACACGCAATAACTAACGAACACGCACACACACACACGGTCCTAACGGATAACAGAACATCACCTTCATGGCCCACGTGTGCTCCATGCTCATTAATTTTTTGAACAACAGGAACGAAACTGAAAATGCGGGAGATGTTGTGTTTTGGGGGAATAATTGTGTTCTGAGAACACAATCAGTGATTTGCTTGATCAGTACCCACTTAAATGTTGTGGTCTGGACCATCTGCTTACCAATCTGTTCAAACAGTGTTGGCCATGTCCGCCATCATCAGACAACACTGATGTGATTTCACAAGTTTGCAGATGACACCCATCTCACTTAAGCTTCTCCCCCCCCCCACTCCTCCCCCTCCCCACTCCTCCCCCCCCCCCTTTTTTTTTTTTTTTTTTTTTGCTATCCTCTACAAAACATGCAGATGTGCAGTGGATGCTGACGAACAAGCTTAAACTTAATGACACTAAGATAGAAGCCATACTTAAAGGTTTATAATCTGCACTTAGTCATATTTCAGACCTTACTTTGACTGTAATGCTGATATCAATTTTCAAAATTTTGTCAAAAACATGGATTCATTTTTTGATTCAGCTCTGGCCTGCACGACCATGTCATTAGTTCATGTAAAACTGGAAACTTCTAACTGAGGAAAATCCGTACCATTCGACCATAACTATCGAAGCAACAACTCAGCTTGTCTTTTTCTTGATCCTAAGTTGCATTGACTACATGCAATTCACGACTTGCTGGTTTGCCTTCTGATTTATTGTCACGCGTTCAGATAATTTTGAACAATGGAACAAGAATCATTTTCAAAAGTCAAAAAGGATCACGTTACCCCATTCATGTGTCATTTTCATTGGTTACCCATCCATTACAGATTTGCCAGATTCTCTTATCACCACTTCGAAGGATCTCTCCGATCTTACTTTTCTGTTGTCCTTTAAAATTTTACCTATTCCCGTTTTCCCATGTCTTCTGTTGGAAAGCTCCACTGAGTCCCTAAAACGTCTTCTGTTGGGAATTATCTTCCTCTGGATCTCCGTCACTCACCAACGCTGTCTGCTTTCAAAAGCTTGAAAACCCACCTGTTCAAACATGCCTCTGGGTGTGATGAAGCACAGCTGTTTGTCTGTAGTCTTCCTCCTCTTTCCCTCCCCACTTTTCCCTCAGCTGAAATCACCATGTAGTGTGTGCATGTGTGCGCAAGCGTGTGTGTGTCCACTCTGGGTATGTGCGCGTGTCCGTGTGTAGGGCATATTTCGTTTCGTGTGTGTGTGTGTGTGTGTGTGTGTGTGTGTGTGTGTGTGTGTGTGTGTTCATATCTGCAATTTCATTATGTCTTGAGGTATGCTATTATGATGAATGATGAATCCATCGGCGCCCACAGAATCACGACAGGAAATAGTAAACAGACTACGATTTCAGAACTGATGGAATTCCCATGTGTCTGTGGGCGGAAATTCCCCACAGAGCATGGCATGAACATCCACAGGACCAAAAAGGGTTGTATGAAGAATCTGACGAATGCTCAGCAGCTCACTGCACCAGCAGATGAAACGTTGGAAAACCAAGGCCAGGATTCAAACCACAGTGCCAAGGACAACCACACGAATCATTTGCACAATATCTTGAAGCCAAACGCCAGAAACTAAACTTGCCACCTGCAAGTGCAAAAACAGAATGGAAAGAGTTGGACCAGAAAATAGTTCGAAAACTTGATGCGCTGATAGGAAAGAGCACCATGGAACACAAGTTAGCCACCTACGGAGATATCGTGTACGCAACCTGTCGGAAAACCTATGAACTAGGCGTACAATGCCTCAGTGGTTAAAACGTCTGCCAGAAAACGTTACTCAGTCCTGAAGTGACGACCACCCTGGAGGCGCAGGTTCAAACCTGCTGAGGACCAGGCAAAAAACAAAACAAAACAAAACAAAACAAAAAAAGAAGAAGAAAAGGCGGCAATACATGGGCATCTAGGAGTCATGACCTGGGTGAAGCCCGGCTCCCTTAGAGTGTAAGGAGTTAAGGGCCGAAACACCTGACTGAGGAAGGTTTCTTCTCTGAAGACCTTGTACTGTCCAGCTCTCCCTAGAGCTCCTTATCACTGAGACATGCATAAGCCATTGACTTTCAGGAACAGTCTGAATGACGTTCGGGAAAGACCGAGTGACACTGGCAACGACTAGACTCTTGGGTTCCATGGGTTGGCAGGCCACCTAACTAAGGCCATGATTTAAACCATAGTGCCAAGGGCATCCACACTGATAATTCAGACGAATCATTTGCACAATATCTTGAAGCCAAACGCCAGAAACTAAACTTGCCACCTGCAAGTGCAAAAACGGAATGGGAAGAGTTGGACCAGAAAATAGTTCGATGACTTGATGCGCTGATAGGAAAGAGCACCATGGAACACAAGTTGGCCACCTACGGAGATATCGTGTACGCAACCTGTCGGAAAACCTATGAACTAGGTGTACGATGGCTCAGTGGTTAAAACGTCTGCCAGAAAAGGTGACTCAGTCCTGCAGTGGCGACCACCCTGGAGGCGCAGGTTAGAACCTGCTGAGGACCAGAAAAAAAGAAAAGGCAGCAATACAAGGGCATCCAGGAGTCATGACCTGGGTGCAGCCCGGCCCCCTTAGAGTGTAAGGAGTTGTCTGCAGAGAGTGTACATTTTCATGGATTCCAAAATGCTGATTGGGAATGTCGTCTTAGATAGGAGATGGACCTTCATTCTGCAATGGTCAGATTGGAACAACATGTCAAATCAGCCAATCTTTTGTCAAGATAACTGGACATGTCTGGGGTGATTATCGTGTTTGTTATGCTCTAAAATCTGATCGGCGACTTTGCTACTATTTATCGAAAAGTTTTGATGAAGACATGGAATCACACTTTGATATATATTTATAATGACCATTAAAGAATGAAACAGTGATCAGTGTTGGCTGTTAAGATACAACTAGTCTGTTTTCAGCACACAACTATCGATTCGACAAGCACTCGTTTCTGGTGGTGAGCAAAACATAATTTGAATTGTTATGTGGATTTTTTCCTTCCTGTCTTTGGTTTCTCTCACTGCCCGTTGTTTATGTGTACTTTCTTCACACTCAGAGAAGTTGATCTTACTTGGGCACTCAGCTGGAACCAAAGCCTGGTCTGCCTGCTTTGAACCAGTTCCTCAAACCGGATCTCCTTGGTCAGCACCACCTTCGTCCCGTTCAGCCTTATCCAATCAGTGCCGTTCTCCTGCAACACGTGACCAAGTGACCATGCCCACCTCCCATCCGTTTATTACATTTTCAATTTTACATGACTCTATACGATGTGACAAGGTAATCAATTTCTTTGAAAGTAAAAAAAAAGAAAGATATATCCAATTTGCAGACACGACATTGCCCAGAAACTACTCCCAATTCCTGCCATAACACAGCCAGAAACTGTCTATCCTGCACAGGTCCATCCAGAACTGACAATCACATCCTGGCGACACAATGGAGGCATATGTGCTTGAGACCTTTGTGTCAAGAGCTTCTCGCTGTCATTGATCATCAACCCCAGCCTGCCCCCTCCCACCCCTCGTTGCTGCACAGTGTGAGGCCAGGGCATGAACCAAAGCAGTGGCAAGTAAAGACCAGAGCTGTCAGTGCTTGTCAAGGTCTGTCCCTGGGGAGCGCTTTGCTTGCTGGTCTGGCTTGGTTTACACGTTACGAAATACATGTGATATGAGAGACAGACATACAGACAGACAGGCAAAAAGAGAGAGACAAAGACAGAAAGAGAAATATACTACTTGTGACCAAGGGGTAAAGATGAAGAATCAAATTCTACACAGAAAAGAAGAGACAGGACAGACAGGAATGAAGGAGGGAGGCAGTGGGTGGGGGCCAGGGGAGAACAGGGAAGAGGAGTAGGGCGTGTGAATAACGCATATGCATGCATGCTTTATGTGCATCATATGGATGCAAACATCCTGCGAGTCCATGCATCGAATTCTTGTGAAAAGGCTGTAGGCTTACATAAAATGCATACGCATGCAAATGCGAGTGTATGATCTTTCTGTGTGGTGTACCATTCTCCTCACCAATGTGATGTTCTGTACACCTCCTCCAGTGAAGCGGTCTCTGTCATAAACACTGCCGTTCAGGTCCGTTATCACCGTGTTTATTCTTGTCATCTGGAAGCGAAGCTTATGATATGTCAAAGAGAGAGGAAATATCAACAAAAATAAATAGATAGATAAGTAGATAAGAATAATTAAAAACAAACACGAGAAACGTTCCCATGAATCTCCTTCAACCCCTTTCAGAGATGTTATCACAAATTACGAGGGTCATTCAATAAATAAGGTGAATTTTTCGGTATAAGGACTTCTAATACAGATAGAAGCTTACTTCTTTTCTTTTTCTTTTTTTTCAACGTAGTCTCCCAGCACTGTCACACACTTTTCCCATCTGTGCCCAAGCTTCCGTATTCCCTCAGCGTAAAAATCTTTGGACTGATGTCTCAGCCAGTCGCTCACAACACTTTTGACTTCATCGTCACTTTCAAACTTCGTGCCTCTCGTGAACGCTTTCAAGGGACCAAACAGGTGAAAGTCCGAAGGGGCAAGGTCTGGGCTGTAAGGGGGATGAGGGAGCAGTTCCCAGCCCAGCTCGTTGATGGTCTGCACCGTTCGGGCTGCTGTGTGAGGCCTTGCATCTTTGGCACCCACCGGCAGCTGACCTTCGAGTAGCCAAGGTCATCATGGACAATTTTGTGTGCTGTCCCAACAGATAAGCTCAAAGTCCTTGCAATGTCATCCACTGTCACCCTTCTGTCAGACTGAATGAGGTCATTGACTGATTCGATCACCTCAGGAGACCTCACTTCTGTAGGCCTTCCAGGCCTGTCTTCATCCTCAACACTGCTCCGTCCTTCTTTAAACAATTTAGCCCACTTGTAGACATTTTTTCGGCTGAAACATGTGGCACCATACACAGTTGACATTCTCCTATGAATTTCAACTGGTTTGCACCCTTCAGCAACCAAAAACTTGATAACTGACCGCTGTTCAATCCTGGAGCATGCTTCTTGGTCGGCCATCTTTGTTAATCGCCAAAACTCTCAAAGTTTTTTTTAATCTGCAAAACAAATTAAATCCATGTGAAAAAGAAGTAAAACAATTTATTTTTCAAAGTAAGCTTCTATCTGTATTAGAAGTCCTTATACCGAAAAAATCACCTTATTTATTGAATGACCCTCGTATCAATACAACTCACATCTTGATTTCCTATAAGAAATCTTGCGCTGCTTGCTTGTTTTGATTTATCCATTGACAGTCACTGACTGGTGCCTCATACTATGTGCATGGAATGTATTATGTGCAGATAAAATCTCTCTCGCTAATATAGATAGCTTGATACCTCCACAATGAGTATAAACAACACATTTTTATGCTTTAAATCTTGTTTTGTTTTCAATTAACTGACAGAGATCCATTAAAGAAAAATCTCTCCCGTGGCATATTCAGATTTACGTGTAATATGGAAGGAATATTTATTTGTTTCTGGTTGATGTATCATATGCATCAATGTCACCTAAATGCTATGCACACCATTTATATTATTTCTGAAAAAGTTACTGCTATTGATAAATATGTCATTTTGTATTATAAAGAAAAATAGCTGCTAGTGTTTTGTGGAAGAAATATGATAATTTAACTACAAGAGACGAAGCCTTCATGGATCAAATCTGAATCCAGTTTAGTTTAAAACTACAAGAACGAAATCAAAAACGTGAGTGATGGGGGAGAGGGAGAGGAGGCACGTCAGTATTTACATATACAGAAGCTAGTCAATTCAAAATATATTCCCGGGGGATCCCTCTTGGTTGAATATACTTACCATGTCAAACTGATAAAAAGTAGGAATATCAGTTTGCATTGTTGGCCACGTTTCGCGGCTAACTCAGTATTAAGACGCCTTTGCCAGGCCCGTTGTCTGCTCAGCAAATCAACACAATTCATTGCCTTTAGCACTGATTAGCCATTCTGTGGCCAACACGAATATCCCATGTGAAGCAGGGAAAAATGGGCGGGCATATGAGTCTCATTTTGCAGGTGTGATTAAACAAATAAGGAGTATAATGCAAACTCTCTGTTGTGGTGTCATATAATTTACCACGTCAAACTGATGCAGACTGCAAAGCAAAAGGAATAGGCAAAGCCTTACTGATTCACACGGCGAACGTTTGTAATATTAGCACTTGTGTTAGCGACAATGAAAATCCCTTTTGGAACCATCAGCAGTGGTCATACGGAAATTCCTGAGATAGGAGTTGATGAAGGGGTTCCCTGAATGCCAGAATGCTGCCTACAGAACATGCAGTAGAGGCACACAGATTTGACATACCACCAAAGTGACAATCGTTCACACCTCATGTAGTATCGGATTCAAGCTGCTAATACGTCTCTGGATATGAGAGAAGACTTTCAGAAAGATCCCAGAAACCTAAAAAGAAATGGTGCCAGCTGTAATGTCTTCCATGCATTAACATATAGAAGGCACCTCTGGGCCGTAGTTCTTAGTTCCAGAAGAAAATGGAGTGTGATGGAGCCATCCCTTTGGAAGGCCATGACCTGAGGAAACCCACTCAGGCCATGTGTCGTACATCGGCCAGTGGCCAGCAAAAGGGGGGGGGGGGAATAGTTCTTGGTGTGAACAAATCGAAGGGGACAGAACCCTAAGAATCGAACAGTGCTTTTGGAATGAAATCTAGAACAGCAGCTCGTGGTACACATAGCCGATCTGTACCCTCGAACCATACTTGTTGAGATATTACACCTCATGGAGCAGTGTGCTAGAACGTTTGTGATCAGTATGCAGGAAGGGTTAATAGATAAGACCTTCAAGTTGTGTACACCACTACAGCCATTTCCGCCTGCAAGTCACACAGAGACCTCCGCCACAACCTCGTCGAACCAGAAACCAATGGCTTCGGGTATGAGGAGGTACTCCCAAAAGATAGGGCCGCTGGAACAGAGGCTTTGGGAGGCGCAAAAAGCTTCGTCTTTTGGAGACAATGCAGACTGCACAAGCAGGTGAAGTAGCTGGGCTTCGAATGAGGGATCCCTGAATGGGGCTGTCTCAGCAGATCTGTTTTGACCTTCAGTTCAAGTGGATGAGGAACGTGAGATAGAGCCAGCAGATTGTGGGTAGCAAGGCTGGGTGCAATTAGAATGTGGGTTTTCCAAACCAGAAAAGGAAAGGGGGAAAAGCAATAGTGATCAGGTTGCTCCAAACTGGAGATAGCAACCACTGCCCAGGCATTAGGGTATGAGACTGGTGATACATAAATTGGGTTGTTTTTTTTTAATTTCGTCGCAAAGCGATCCACATTGGTCAGAACTACAGTTCCCACACTCCCTCAAAGCTGATCTTGCCGAGAATCAACTCCGTCTGAAGGACGGTCTCAGACCTGCTGAGGGCAAAGGCCAAGATGTTAGGCTTTCCTGCTATGTGTCTTGCTGAGCAAGGCCCATGTTGTGGCACCAACAGAGGAGGGCCTAGGCTCGAAGGAAGAAATGCACTGAGTCCTTCTCCCCAACCCCCTATGTTCACATAATAAGTCACTGTCATGTTGTCCATGAACCACAGAATAATCTCGCATGAGGCTTCCTCTGAAAAGCATGAGAAGAACCCAGAAAACTGCTTGGAGTTCCAGACCATTGATGTACCACCTGCACTCCTCCAAGGGATAAGAGTGTGTCCATGCGTACTCCCAAACCCACAGTAGATACATCTGAGAAGAGTTCAACATGACGAGTGAGGAGACATTCGTTCGTCGTCTCAAGGAATCACTCGCTTATACAGATCTGTTTATCCCAAGGTCATGTCAAAGTCTCAGCTTCCGTCGAGGTTGGCGCTTGAGAACCCCGCCAATTGGGATCATGGGTGCCAGCAACACCATCGTGCTCTAGAGAGAAGTGTAAGTTCTCGCTGTTGCGTGGGAGGAACAATGTTGGACCAAGACGAAAGGTCAACTCGTAGATCCGCGCGTTCCTGTGTTGGGGGGGGGGGGGGGACTGCCATGGACGGTGTGTCGTATCTAATCTCAAAGAAGTTGAATGATTCACGAGGGGAGAGAACGTAACGACCCCCAGCTGAGAGCACAGACCTAGTATCCTGTAGGTGTGAATCTTGCACAGGACCTGTGACTGGGCCAGGTTAAGTCAGTCATTCAGGTGCATACAGAGAAACATGGATTACGACCCCACCATTCCCTCACCAGCTTGGTGAAGAGGAAAGAGGATAGGCAAAGACCAAACGGGATGGCAGGGAACTGGAAGACCTTGTCCCTCCACACAAACCTCAAGCACCGGCGAGATGCAGGGTGAATAAGAATCTGGAAATAAGCATCCTTCATGCTGATAGAAGTAGCCCAGTGACCCTTAGAATGGTATATCGAATATATGCCCGTGTGTCCATTTTGAATCTGACCTTGGTTTAAGGGGAGACCATGGATCACTCACCGTCCTCCACAAGCCTTTGGAATTATAAATAGATGGGCATAAAACACCTCACCTGGATCCATGTATTCCGATTTTACACACGTGAGTAGCAATGGGGAGATTTCTAAGACGCGATCCTGCTCCTCCATGCTGGACAAATAGAGAGGAGAAGCTCTTAGTCAAGGACAGTCATCCACCCAAGGCAGCACGTAACCAGATTCTAGCACTGACACAATCCAGTGACTGAGTCCCATGTCTCGCCACTGATAAGCACGCCTGGAGAGACACCCTCTGAAAGGGGTATCACATAGTAGTAAGCATAATACCAACTTAGATTCTGAACAAAAGTGAACAAAATGTGTACTTCAAAGGCACATGGTTACATCCAAAAATGGCTCAATTCTTCGCAGACACATAAAATCACATTCGTCCAAGACATTTTCATTTTTAGATACCATAAGAGAACGAGCGAGCGAGCAAGCGAGAGAATGAGGGAGAGACAGAGACAGACAGAGAGAGAGAGAGAGAGAGAGAGAGAGAGATGGCTTATTCGATTTGGACCATAACCATATATGAACAGGGAGCAATAACAATCTAACATGTGTCATTGCATTCACTGATATAAACAGCGCACCTTCTTGCATTATCAACTACCAAGAAACTGATATATAATTATCTGTTTTGAATTTCATGCTTTATAAAAATACAAAGCAAAACTATTTAATGATTTTTCTTGATTCAATGTCATTGTCGAAATAAACATGGATATGCATAATATATACGGGGGAATGAATTGCATTCATACGTTAATCAGGACGAAACATTTCTAAACAAATTGAAATTCATCCTCTCTGGATTCCTTACAGAAAGAGCATATTACCTCAGAATGACAGATGGATTTATGACGATGTCTATATGTGTTTAAATCAGAAATTCTCAGAATCTAAATCCAGAAATAGTAAACTGCAAGTGTCTTAAAATCAAACATATGCATGTATATGATACCAAAAAAATGGAGAGAGAAAAAGAGAGAGAATATGTGAGAAAGAGAGAGAAGGGGAGGAGACAGAGAAACAGAGAAAACAGGGAGAGAGAGGGACACACACACACACACACACACACACACACACACACACACACACACACACACACGCAGAAAGAGACAGAGAGAGATAAACGAAACGGTAATGAGATAAGCAAAACAGAGAGAGAGAGAGAGAGACGTAAGGCAAGATAAAAGGGAGAGAAAAGATATACACTGACGGATACTGAATGAAGGAAGGACAGAGAGACATGGCACGACACGACATGTTGTCAAAAGCCATTTTGAGAAAAGGGAATGACGAAAATGAAGTAGAAATACAACGAACCGACATACACTACAACAACATATTCAACAGACAAAAAAGCATGAGAGAGACAGACAGAAGACAGAGACGAGTGGAAAAGGTAAAGATGAATGTTTATTCGTTTGACCATTCCTCTTTTCACTCGTCCTAAAGGTAAAGATGAATGTTTATTCGTTTGACCATTCCTCTTTTCACTCGTCCTGTCTCAGTTCTTCGCTTCTGCTTCAGATCCCCTCACAGGAGAAGAGGAGCAGGAAGGGGAAGAAGAGGAAGGAGAAGAAAGACAATAACAAACACAGTAACATCAACAACTCAAACAACAAGAAAGCCCTGTTGTTTGGTTTCTTACTTCAGTGACAGAAACGTTTCTCAGAGTGTCGCTGAATTCCGGATCAAACTCATCCACAGGACACACCATCAGTGTGACTGTACGCTGAAAGAATCAGATTCAGAATTAAAATGTATTCATTTTAGGCCAAAGCCCTGTGTTAAGGAGTATGAACAAAAGATAACATTTTTTTTAAATGCAAGTTATGAAAGCAATTCCAGAAGCCCCACCCCCTCCCTCCATCCCTCTCTCATCTCTCTTGTTCTCTCACACACAAACATACACACACACACACACACACAAAAGGGGGGGGGTGCGGGGGGAGGGGGGGAAGAGAACTCAAATTCTTCAATGGTTAGTCTATTCTACCCGTGTCAAGTGGGAATGTGGGTGAGGAGGAAACACAAAAACATATCATCAAAATAATAAGCGAAACAAGGATGTCAAATGATGAGAAACGGTGGAGAAGGGGGCGAAAGGGGGTACATGCACAGGCATCTGAAGATGGAGGCTAAAGGGGTAGGAGAATAACTGTGACCCATAGTGCCTGAAAGGGAAAGAGGCAACTCATACACACATGCTTGATGGTTCGTCTACGAAATTAGCATAAGCTTTACAGTAAAGAGATGAATACGTTAACAGGAACCAAGTAAGGTTGAGGTGCCGTGATCTTTTCTGGTGAACGAAAATGCTTTTGACAGCAATATTGCAGGTGGTATAACACATTATTGCATCATAAAATAGCAACGTCAGTCGCAAAGTATTTGGACGGGCATATTTTATTTCTGCAATATGTAATTCACGTAACGTTTTATATCAGGCACAAACAGGATAAAATGCAATTCGTCCAGTCCAGTTTTGGATGAAACAGACAACTGATGTTTTCATGTTTCTTGGAGTATCTAAATTGGTGAGGTTTCAGCTAGCATATCAAAGTTACTCCAAGAAATTTCTTCAATGCAAATAAATGTACCTTTTCACAGTGAATTGCTTATTCATAGAGACCCCATATTTCAGCTGTTACAGGTTGAATCTGACAGCCAAATAATTTTACAAACAGTTCAAAAGAATGATTTTCTAAAGTGGATAATTTTCACAGAGACAGAAAGAGAGAGAGAGAGAAACAGAAACAGAAACAGAGATAGAAAGTGTGTGTGTGTGTGTGTGTGTGTGTGTGTGTGTGTGTGTGTCTGTTTGTTAAGTGTGTGCATATGTGTCCAAATACTGTACCTGCGAGCTTTCGTGTGTGTGTGTGTGTGTGTGTGTGTGTGTGTGTGTGTGTGTGTGTGAGTGTGTGTGAACAGATGTGGGTGGGCGGATGGGTAGCCGTGACTATAGGTATATACACACACATGTGCAAGTGTGTGTTTGAGCGTGTGGTTGAGTGTGTGTGTGTGTGTGTGTGTGTGTGTGAACTGATGTGGGTGGACGGATGGGTAGCTGTGGCTATAGGTATATACATACACATGTGCAAGTGTGTGTTTGAGCGTGTGGTTGAGCGTGTGAGCGCGTGCGCGCGCGCGTGTGTGTATGTGTGTGGTAGTATGAGAATGGGAGTAGAATGGGGGTGTCTGGAGAAAAAAAATGTATAGCAATTGCAGACTTACACTCTTCCTACTGCGGGGGATGGTGCACGATAGCGTGAACTTTGCTTGCAATGCCTTGCTGTTGTTACCTGCCTTCATGAAGGACACACACAAACACACACACATCACACCCATCCCACAAAAAATAAGGCACATGCACATTTTTTTTAGCTAACTCCCACAATACACACACACGTGCGTACGCACACACACCAGGTCCCACAATCCACACAGACACACGCACACACGAACAACAACAACACACACACCTCTACACTCCCGCACCCACACACACGTACTGCCACTGTGATCACAAACACTTCCACCAATGTCTCCATGGCCATGGACATCATCAGCATACACTCCTATGAACTGTGTTTAGAAAGACTGCTCCTGTTTAAAGAAGTCTGTCCATTGTTGGTTTGCAGATGATGGCAATATTCGTTTGATTAGCACTTACTCTTTCTTTCAGGTGAGACTTACGGCTGCTCCCTCTCTTTATCATTCTTACTTTGAATTGATTGATGGTGTAATTGCTTTGTGCCTAGATTTTGAAGTCATTTTTTACATTCCTTAAGAATTCAAAACATGTAAGCTGTGTATTGTTGTTGTGCTACCGGCAAGTCTGTCAGATCGCTCATGCACCTGCATGCCAACGGCTGAACATGCATGTAAGCTTTTGCTTATGGATGTTGCATATTGCAACATGCCACTCAGTGCTCCCAATCTCACTGTTTGTAGGAGGTTCATAAAAGTACAGTCAGAATTATGCATGTTTATTTGCAGGCATACGTATGGACGACAGTCACTGGAAAACATGTTTCATTGCTTCAACTTCCATTGCCACGCTGGAGGTTGTGACTTTTTTTCTTTACAGTGTATCTTCAACAGACCTAATCTTGGTGAATGAACCAGGTGAACTTTGTGTGATAATGTCCTGTTCTTTGATGTTTCATTTTTGTTAGTTGTTTTGCTTCTGGATCATTCCTGTCCTCTGGCCATTTTCGACAACGTCTTTCGAGCATGGGTGATATGATTGTCTTGCAGAGGTGTTTGAAGTATGTTGGTATTCTTTCCATTCATTTGTTTGCTTCAGATTTTGCAGCTGGTATAAAACTGTATCATGTCTTCTGCGTGTCCCACCCATGATTTTTCCACGTCCTCTAGTGCTCTGAAATAAACATTGAATTAACCTATTAAAATGTTGTAACGTTTGTATGGCCTGCATTGAAGGCAGGTAAAATTTTGCTGTGTGTATTCCTGTTTCATGTGCTGACACCATTGGTTAATAGTATGTAACTGTTTCCTTAAGGCTGCAGTATTTTCTTGAGTATTGGTAAAGATTTTGAAGACAAGGCCAACATCCAGTACATTAAGAACATAAACGACTCTATTATTCAGATCTGCGAGTCATTCTGTATAAACGTTATAAAGGACAGGGTAAAGACATCCAGTACATTAAGAACATAAACGATTCTATTGTTGGTCAGATCTGCGAGTCATTTCGTATAAACGTTATAAAGGACAGGGTAAAGAGGTTATTCTTGTGGTTGTACAATGGAAGGTTTATATGGCGCGGACATCCGATTTCCTAGATGTAAGACGACGAATCTTTCCTGAAGTGCTGCTACTATCCCTTTTCTTCAGTGGCAGCTTCATGGGTTGTGTAAACTGGACTTTATTGTACGTAACTTCTATGTCGATTACTAATGCTAATGTTTCTTCTTTCCTTTGAAATCCTCCTGTTCAAGGTCTCTTGCAGGATTTCTCGCTATTATATGTCTCACTCAGAGGGCTCTTGATAGCAAACTTTGGGCCTTGGGCAGTCCCTTTCTTGCATTTCGCTGGTACTTCATTCATATAATCTATCATGATGTCATGATCGATTCCAGACTGCATTAGATTTCGTTCAATCTATTCACACATTTCTTCTCTCTGGCATGGAAGTGTTATGTTTGTTGTCTTTTTCTCTCCTTCTTCATATTAAAGTTTTGGTCAGGACAACGATTTGTTATTTCTTTTCACAGTCTGACCACAGAACGCCTTTTTAATACCCAGGCTGTCTCTGTGTCAGCAGTCCACCATAGCAGCTGAATAATTGTATCAGGTTCAGTGCAGTACTCTTACTTCCATTGATGTGCTGAAATGGATTCTTGAATCTGATTCTGGACTTTTTTTCTGGCTTTTATAGACCTAAAACTAAAGGGAGGGCGAGCGGTGCCTTGATGTGAAAGTGTCTCCGCATTCATTTCTGTTCTGAATTTTTTATCATGTAAAGGCGATGTCAACAATATCGTAACTGTCTTTTTTGTCTCTTTCTAAGGCATGTTGGATTTGTGGCTGCTAATGGATAACGAAGATATTCTTGAAGAATTTCTCCTATGATATCTTCACGGACGAGTCCTTGTGGGTTGGTGTTTGATCTTGCGTTAAGGTCTCCACAGATTATGACAGAATCCCCAAGTTCATTTTTCTATTTCCTCTGGAAAGGTCCAAGCAGTTTGAAAATACAGGATCCTGGATGTACGTTGACACTGATCAGAACACATCTTTCATGATTTCCACCAGGTTTTTCGAAACTTTAGCCAATCAGTTCATATGAGTTGCAGCATTTTTTCTAAATCTCTGTTAAACGCCTTGTTTTTTCAGATTTTTTGTATGATCCTCTTCATTCGTCTCTGAGAGACTATTAAGATAATAAAATGAACCTATCTATCTGCACTAGCCCTGGTTTCTTTAAGGCACATAATATCAACAAATCTACCAGAAAGCCAAGAACTTTGCTCCCTTTCTTTTGCACAAAGCAAAGACTCTGTTCTTCAACACCACGATCTCTGAAGCTAAATAAAGCAAAGAACTATATTGCATTACAGATAAGCTTTGTGGCAGAACAAAATCTTCTTTGCTTCCTTCTATCTGTAGCCAAGCACTCAGCTCAGGCTTCAAAATACTGCTTCACGCATGAGCTGTAGAGCAAACACCTTTTTTCACAACTAACTTGTCGGTCTTCAACGGCTCACGCAGAATGTGTGACGCCATTCCCGGTTTGATGCAAAGCCCATTCTAAACCTATTCTCTAAACATCCATTAAATGAAATATCTGTATCGTTCACTACAATATTATATTTGTTGTGCTTACACACACACTTTACTCATTTAGAAGCATACTTGATTTCAGTTTAATCGTTCGTCAGTGTAAAGATTTCAACTGACGCTAAGCTTACGTCATTTTGCCCTTCTCTCCACACAACCACTCCTCAGTCAGTGTCGCTGTATGCCATTGGGTGAGCTCTAATCTGTGCTTCTGGCACAGAATATTTAATTAATATCTCTTTTTTGTCGGATCAGTAAATTGCAAGTATTATATACTGGCAGAATCATTGCAATTCCATCTTTCAATCTATTCCATTTATGTTTGCCTACGTTAAACTGATTTAACGCAGTTTGTAATTTTCCGCGATGAGCTCTCTAAAACTGACCCTTTTCAGGTGATTTAAATCAAGATTATAAATTCATCTTAAATAATCAACACTCCATTTTATACTCATTAGATAGTAGGTGTTGAGCTCTTTCTTTTGTGACAAAAAAATTCCAAGTCCAGGTCCTGACAAGGTCACCAACGAAATGCTAAAACACCTTGGCACCAAAGCAAAGAACAAACTCCTTGCTCTCTTCAACATCAGTTGGAAGACGGGGCATGTTCCACAGAGCTGGCGAGAAGCTGACATGGTGCCCATCCACAAGAAGGGCAAAGACAGAGCCAGGGCTGATAGTTATCACCCCATCAGCCTCACCAGCTGCGTAGGCAAGCTCCTAGAACGCATGATCAACTCGCGCCTAGTTTGGCACCTGGAGAAGGTAGAGTCAGGCCAGTGCTGGAGTATGGCATGACTGCATGGGGCACTACGGCCAAGTCCAACTTTGAACGGATCAGCAAGGTTCAGAATCAAGCTACCCGTATCATCACAGGGGCCATAAGGTCTACACCAATTCGGGAGCTTGAAACCATCACAGAGCTCCAGCACCATGGGGACTGCAGAGACGCCAAACTCCTGACCCAGGCTGCCAAGTCCAAGAGGTTGCAAGGCCACTTCATGAAGGCAGACTGTCCCAGCCAACAAAAGGACAGCTGAGTGGGAGCTTCGTACACCAAAGCAGGATCCTAGAACGACAACATCAAGATATCCTTGACCATGCCCCCAAAGTGATACCCCGGTGTCTTGCCATTCCTGCCTGGAGCGAAGGAACCCCTCTCCTCATCCAGTGCAGCATCACTGGTGTTGGCTCCAAAGATTCCCAAAGCGGCCCTGAAAGAAAGTCCCTCACCCGTGAACACCTCCACACCCAGCAGTTCCCCAAAGAGTTCTGGACTCATGTCTACACCAACGGCTCTGCGACAGATGCCATTCAGAACGAAGGAGCAGGAGTCTATGTTCAATATCCAGAGGCAGAGAAGAAAAGATCTGCCTCGCTACCGGCCTGTACTCAACCAATTACAGAGCAGAAGCAGAAGCCTTGAAAACAGCAGCAGCCCACATCAAGGTCAGCCCCTACGCCAGCCACAACGTTGTCTTCCTGACCAACGGCCTGTCCATCTTGCAGGCCCTTTGGTCCAACAGAGATCCAAAACTCAACGATCTGTCCTCCTCTCTCACCTCTCTCTGCACAAGTCACAGTCACCCTGCAGTGGATTCCCTCCCACTGCAACGTGCTTGGCAACGAGACTACTGACTCCCTGGCAAAGGAAGGCACTACGAAAGAGCAGACGGACAGGTCTACCAGCTACTCTGAATCCAGGACCATCATTAAGGCCAGGCTGCAGAACAAGTGGAAGCAGCAGCATCCACGCGACAACAGAGCAGACCTGTACTACCTGCTGACTCGTCGAGAGCAGGTAGTCATTTCCAGGCTCAGGACAGGCCACAACCGCCTGAAACACCACCTATACACGAAACTCCGTATCGGCGACACAGAGCAGTGCCCCTGCAGAACAGGCAGCCAGACAACAGAACATCTGCTGCAGTCCTGCCCGTTCCACCAAGTGCTCCGAGAGAAAACCTGGCCCGACCCAATCCTAGCGGCCCAGAAGCTCTACGAAGGACTGGAGGACCTGCGACGTACGTACTGCCCCTTCGTCGAGGAGACGGGGGAATCCATCTGATAAATGACGAACGAGACAACTCCAAACAAGTCAACGTCCTTGGAAAATGTTTTGGTGATCGCACGCGTTCTACAACTCCGAACATTGCAATTCTGTCGTGTCATTCGTCGGTTTGAAGTCACTGACTGTAATATCCAAGACTGTTCAAATCTCTCTAGGCACTATAGCCTCGGCACAAATGTAAAAAAAAATGGCTGTACATGTCGAAGTCTGTGAAAACAAGGGTTAATTTTTCTCTCCTTTAAAAAAAAAAAATAATGACCACACTTACCTACTTTGACACGGGAAGATTTCGGTGACAGACGCATGCACACTGAGTGTAAGGACCCAAACGTCTTTTCGTGTGCGTGTGTTTTGTGCATATCAGTCTATTGATTTCAGTCCTTGTTTGTGCACATTATACAGTAAGTAATAAGGCCTTTGCAGAAACCAGTCTCTGAATAAAATTCAGCGACTTTTTTTGTATCCATTTAGTAATGTGTTCCCGCAAACTATGAATGCAATGCATGTAACGCATGCTCATCATTAATATTAAATGAAGGGGCTTTGCCATAGCATTTTCCAACTTAGACCACTAAGGGCTGGGCGAATGTAGATTTAAGACCTTCACAATCAGTGTAAAATATTATAGTCTTTCTATGCTTTGAGACATTGTTTTAGATTTAATATTTTTTGATGAGTGAGACACGCTTTCTAACAAACAATTCCCATTGTGTATTCAGATTGACATCCCACTTCTTGGCAGAATATTGCCGATGCATGCACGAATTTAACTTCCATACTGATAAGAAGTAGCTCCGTTCTGAACAAAAAATGATAACAATGACTGCTATTTATCAGTGTTTTCAAAGTTTTATATAAAGAAACAAAAATGTTTGGCATCTTTCTGTTTTGTGCCTTTCACAGAAGTACATTTTGATTATAACTAAAATGTGTGTGCAGAACTGAATTTTTTCATGATTCTAAACTAAATTTCGTGTCAACAAAGTATTTCCAGAGATAACGAACATGTTTCAGTCACCATGGACACACACACACACACACACACACACACACACACACACATCCCCCATAAACTAGGGTTCAAAATAATATGGAATTAAACCAGAATTCATTCCAACACAGCTGTTATGGAAAATGGTCTCCACAACTGCTGGAAGCATCACAATCAATAAAGTTTTGTTGTTGTTGTTTTGTGTTTTTTTCAGATACACATTTACTTGCTATGAAAAGTATTGGACGACCCATAACTACGTAAACTCGAACTATGTAAGCCATAAAGCTACTTCGTGCCCCCTTTAACATAAAGTATGTATGAGAGAGATCTCTAGCTCACCTAGTTTGATATTTTTAGATCATTTTTCACTTGTAGACAAGTCTCCGGTCTTACCAGCTGAAAGATGACTTCTGCATCCAGGGGTTTGGCCAGCACCAGCTTGCAGTGGGTGACACCGGCCTGTGCCTGACATCTGTCTGGGTTATTGTTGTAGGTGGGAATCAAGCGCAAGGCACCCCTGTAGTAGTCACGCAGCTTGCTGTTGGCAATGCGGTATGACTGGTACTCTATTTCCAACCCCTCTCCTGCCTCCATTTCCATCAGCAGCAGTTCAGTGTCTGGACACCTCAGACATCAGATGAGAACGTAGACGATGATTACGACGACAACCATAAGGATGATGACGACAAAAATCACAATGCTCGATTTGTGGTGATGATGATGATGATAACGGCGATATGGATATCCATGAAGAGATAGAAATGACAAAGACAATGATAGTGTAGATTTCGTTCACATCAGCAACAACGAAGATAATGAGGTGATGACGACAATGATGTTAACAACAATGAGACTAGTGTGGCCGTCTGGTCTCTTTTAATCCGCATGCACGCGTGCTCAGACACACGGACACATACATACACAATTATTTCACCATTTGGTTCTTCCATACACATCCACACTCAAACGTATGCCACTACAGCTACAACTGATCACCACATAGCTACGAGAAGCTACAAGTTAGCCAAGTGACATTTGGTGATGTTTTGCTGTGATTACTATGACACAGTGCATGCAGGACATTACACACATTACCCCTAATACATTTGTTGGTGTGGCCAGGAAGGTAGTATCACAGACCAAAGATGCTGTGTACATCTCTACTAACTGGCCAGGGTTCAGTCTGCTAGTGGCTGAACATACCTGCGACAGTGGTTTCGTTGACAGTGATGTTGTCGTAGAGAAATGGGTTGCAACCAGATCCTGAAACAGACACTGTGCTCTTCAAATTACAAACCAGCATAAGTTATTCCAAGACTTTATTGCAAAGATTGAAACTTTTCTTTGCCGTTTTGACATTGAAACGGTTATTCGACTCATCATGTTCATAGATCTGCTCTTCTAAAACTCGATCTGCGAGAGTGCAAACCAGACAATTCAAACGTTAGTTGGTCACTTAGCACTACCTCCTGCCCCCGTCCCGCCCCCTCCCCTGCACACATCGACCCATCTCAAACCCCCCTTTCTGTTTGTTCTCTTAATCGTAACCTCCATCTCAAACACCTTTCATTACTTTCCCTCTTCCCTGGGTTACCTGACAAATAGTATGATAACGATCAAGGTAAGTGTATGACATGGCAATAAAAACAACATGCTGATGCACTGGGGGAATTCAGTGATGTAGTTTGCTGTGTGACCCCTTAGAACCTTTCTTTACAGTCATCCGTGCATGTACATACCCACCCAGCCTGCAATCCCTTAATCCTTCCCCCCAACCCCCGAATGATTGAAATCGTCGTCACACTGCAGCATTCAGTCATCTCAAGCTCACACAATGCTCGCACTTTGACTTCACTCAAACCCAGGGGAAAACAGCAGGACAAATGATGGCCACTCCTTTCTTATCATTACGGAAACAGAATGAAAACAAAAATAAATAAATACTGTCAAACCAAAAAAACGACCTCTTCCTCAGGCTCAGGGATTGACAAAAATTTATGTTCAAGGGGCTGACCCATCTGGAAAATTTACACAGTGAATAAAAATACATAAATATTGTCAAACCAAAAAACGACCTCAACCTCAGATTCGAGGACTGACAAATGTTCAAGGGGCTGACCCATCTTGAAAATTTACACAGTGAGTACTGCCTGTATGCTTGCAGTTAGTTCGCAGGTGTAAAATATGCCTTTGAATTGCCGTATATTTCTTGGAATTATGGAGTGTGGTATTTTTTGTTAAAGGAGATCGATGTGGATTTTCCCCAAACTCAAGGTTCGAAAGTACTCTATCATTCATTCTCGATCGTTGGGTAGAAGCAAGTTTACTGTCTGGTCGATGTGAGTTCGACAAGAGCTTTTGAAACACAGGCTGATCTAAATGGTTAGATCAATGGTTTAACTGTGGCGTTAGATGTACAAATAACTGCAGTTATCGTTTGTGGATTTGGTCAATGTGAGATTGATTGCTGTCTAGTTGAGCAAATGTTCGGCGATTTTTATCTGTTCAGCTTCAGATCTGTGTCTGTAGTTATCAGCACTGGTATATTTTCTCTCTTCGGATACAAGTTCCAGGGCCAGTTTCTGTCAAGGATGAAAATGCCTATACAGAGACCTTCCATCTCTTTCCAATGACATTCAGTTATAATCGGTGTGTATGGAATTAAGAAATGTAATATGCGTAGTCTTGAATCTGTTTTATGCTTTTGTGCGTCAAATCAAAATTTTTCTTCTTCTTCCTTTTGTAAGTTTGTGTGTGTGTGTGTGTGTGTGTGTGTGTGTGTGTGTGTGTGTGTGATGTTTACTGTAAAGCGCCTTGAGCTCCCTTTCATGGAGGAAAGCGCTCAACAAGTATACCTATCAATTATCATCATTATCAACTTCCTATTCTGTTCTAGTGGGGCAGTGAACAGGTGTGGACAGTGATGTGCAGTTTTCGTGTCGAGTTAAGGGTTCTAATACGGTCCTCGTGTCAGCTTTTAGGCTTTCAGTGGACAAACTTACCTTTTGTCAAGGAGATAAGTGACATGACAGTCAGCACTTGTAACACTACTTTCATGTCCACTGCGACAGGCGTCAAAGGCTTGGCACCCAAGTCTTGTCACCGGATTACCATATCACTAGCTTTTTTTCTGAAACGAAAAAGAAATTTCAAAAGAAGGAAAAGATGTGTAGCAGCTGCAGAAGGCCAACATGTTTCAGTTCGCAAGAACTAGCCATGACACAAGAAAATGTTCACTGAGACAATGCCAGAAGTATAACAGCCGTCAATGCAAGCTAATCTGCACTAAAGCAAAACTACTCTACCATCTATAAACAAATTCAAACACACACACACTTACATGCCCCTCCCCGCCCCCGCCCGCCACTACACACACACACACACACACACACACACACGCATAAGTGTGAGCAAAACAGCTAGGCAGACAGAGACAGAGAGACAAAGACAGAGATGACTTTAACATGATCACTCACAACTTTTTTAATCTATGGTTTTAAATTTTAACCTTTTTTTAAATTTTTATTACACTCTGGCAGATTTCCGCTATGACGGTGTTTGTCCCACTGACCTACCCTGTTAAATGCACCAACCTTGGAAAAAATTCATTGGCTAACCGAATTACACAAAATTATTTAATATGGAATGCACTACCAACCAAAGTTAAACTTGCACAAAATGCTAACACGTTCAGAAATCTTCTTGACACCAATGCCATCTTAAAAGAAAAAAAAATTGGTGAGAGATCTAGGCAGATGACCTGCCAGTCCCTAAACTACTGACTACTACCACACATCTTTATCGCATACATGTTCTAGATGTTGCACCATGTTGGATTTCTTACCATGTATTTATAATTTTTACGAAAAATATATATGATTCTGATTCGCCCATCCTTTAGGCTAATTAAGCCCAAGAGCTATTAGATTTTGAGCGTCCTAAACACTGTGGTAGAAATCGTTTGTGATAACGAACCACAAAGATAATTACAAGCCTCCTTTACAGATGAACTGCGCTGCTCCACTTCGACTATTCGTTTTGACATGTGATTAGTTTTATTTGAACTCAACTACCACCTTAGAACGCTTTTTCTTCCTGCAAATGCTGACTCCCCCCTAGCCCCCTCCAAACACATACACACAAACTATTGTACGTCAAATACACTAATGACGTCATATTAAAAGCTCGAATTCGCTTGCAAATTTTATCACAGAAATGTTTGGCGATAGGCTAAAAGCCTTTTGCCCTCATAATCAGTGTCCATTTATGTGCTTTTGGATTACTTGTTGTGAACAGACCCTTGTTTAAATCAGGCCTAGTGTATACTACATTTATCTACAGCTCAATAAAGATTTAACTCTGTGGAAAACGCATGGTCCTTAAACTTTTTGTCAATGTGATTTTTGAAGGCGTTTACCAATGGTGCATTGATGGTGTCATAGGAAAGGTTATTCCACAGATTTATGATACGGTTAGTAAAGAACTTGCGGAACTGGTTAGTTACGAAATTAGTTTTGTTTATTTTGAAGTTGTGCCCTCGAGTTTTATCGTAGTTAGCCATAGTAAACAAGGAAGAGGTGGTGCAAGGATCATACATATTTATGCGTAGTATTCTAAGACTGAGCAAGATTGCGTTTCTATCATCTGCTTCGAAGACTTAATATTGCTATTTCACCACTTACTGCTGTGCATATCAAAACACGACACCTTCAAACTTGAAGACCCGTCTGAATGTACTCCCACACAACATGGTTCGTAGATTTCGTGATCTTTTTTGACACTGGCTTTGTCACTCTTTCTTCCGTCGACCATTGCACAAACGACAATGTCAGGGCGATAATGCGCAATAACACGGTTCAAAGGAAAAACATCAGTTGCTTCCCGTACATCACATTCACATGGCATTAGGGTGAAACTGAAATCTAAATGACGCCCATGGCGCTGACCATTGAACAGTACAAACAAATAAACAAAGAAGCCAATGAACTAGTGATTCGTTGACTTTCGTTATTTTGAATTAGACAGTCAGCCAACTTCAAGCAAAATTGTATGAATGGACTCATTACATGATTATCAAGCACAGCATTTGTTTGTAGTAGTAGAAGTAGTAGTAGTAGTAGAAGCCTATATAACGAAAGTGTACTTGTGTACATGTGCCTATGTAGAAGCAAGAGGCATTAAATGTTTTGAGAATTGTGTGTCTGTGCGTTATTCTGTTCAATGTCGGTGAAATGTGTAGTAAGTGTAGTTGCATGACTCGACTCATTTAGTGTCATAAAATCCCAAAGGATTAATAGACACAACAAAGAACAAAAGGAAGAAAGAAAGAAATGGTCATCTAATACGCATGCAATGAAATACATATTTGGCGAATGTGTTTTGTTGTTGTTGTTGTTGTGTTTTGGGTTGGTTTTTTTGGTTTTTTTAACAGTCATCGCAATTGATTAAATCAATTGGTTTCAGGATATTGTCCTGTATCTTTCTAGTGATCACATTTAATTGATGATCATACTCCTTCACAGTCGTAATTTGATGCCTTCGCAAATTATGAAATAGAATACACGTATCTAAGAAATGGAATTCACCTTCAACAGCTTCACACATGTTACATAACCTGTCTTCTCTTGGAATGTTTCCATATCTTCCTCGTTCAATATTTAAATCATGTGCGCTTATTCTGAGTTGACAAATAGCTCGTTTGTGAGCAGGGTCGATTTTATCAGTTAGATAATTCTCAATTCGATAACGGTTTCTTTTGATTTTGTTGTAGAAGTCTAGACCGTTGTATTCAGTTTTTCTCTGTTTCCAAAGTTGTATGTCAGGTCAGGTCATTAGATCTGCTACTGGTAGCCTGTAATCCAGTACAACCTGTTCAGGGTCGGGTTGCCGGCGACTAAACCGGCACTCCCACCGCTCCCTTCCGGGACTGGTGAGGCGGGTGGCTAGACACCCTTATGGAGATCCATAAAAGGGCGTTGGCTCAGGAGAGCCACCGACGGCCATCTAGCTCCACCGTGCTGTGTACATGCCACACGCAGTTGGCCCCCGGGGTGTGTCTACCCATGCATGTGAAGTCTGGATCCGGCAGAATCTGCAGAAGAAACCTATGGGTTCAACGGAGAGGAAGGCAGTTACAGCAACGCACTGTGGAGTGCAGAGAGCAAGATGAGACACCGAAAGGATATCTTGGTCATCCACTGCATCCGTGCTCATCCTCCAGTGTTTTCGACTTAGTCTTGCCACTGGAAATTGGTGGACCCGGACGAGAGAGTGAGGTTGACGTTGCGCAACTCCTCTTCACTTTAAACAAACTCATTGCGCAAGTCATCAGTCATCCAAAATGACCTTTCATCCTTCATCATTTAATCACCCCCAAGTCCTGTGGCGACAGGCGAGCGACGAAACGACAGGTGTGGGTACACTGGCAGTCGCAGCGGCAGACCTGCACGCAGGCGGCTCAGGCCATAGGGCCGTTCTTCGTCGACAGGAGCAGCGATGGAGCTCGGCAGCCGTCTGAGCGTCTGAGCAGCCCTCTTTAGGAATGCACTGCTCACCTCCCTGGCATGAGGAAGGGGCTAGAAAAGGTGCCCTACAAATTGCCTGCTCCAATTCACCCTGGCCAGCATACCGCGGCTGGCGGGGACCCTACATCAGCGGTCGAAACAACAAGAAAGAAAAGAAAAAAACAAGGATCGTTCCTCTCACCATTGGTGCTTGGAACATAAGGACTCTCCTGGACAGAGATAACGCGGACAGACCCCAAAGGAGAACGGCACTAGTTGCATCCGAACTCGCCAGATACAACATTGACATCGCAGCCTTGAGTGAGACTCGGCTTGCAGGCGAAGGCGAGCTCTGTGAACAGGGATCTGGTTACACCTTCTTCTGGAGTGGACGAGGAAGCGAAGAGCTACGTGAGGCTGGCATTGGTTTTGCAGTAAAAACAGCACTTGTCAGCAAGCTAGCTGGAATCCCAAAGGGAGTCAACGATAGGCTTATGACCATGAAACTCCCACTGGCATCTGGCCAGAAGCACCTCACCATTGTCAGTGCCTACGCCCCAACCATGACCAACCCGGATGAAGTGAAGGCGAAGTTCTACGAGGACCTTCACTCTGTCATTGCTGCTATCCCTAAAGCAGACAAACTCATCATTCTTGGGGACTTCAATGCTAGAGTTGGCTCTGACTACATCTCCCGGGATGGAGTGATTGGAAAGCAAGGTGTGGGCCACTGCAACCCAAATGGATTGCTTTTGCTTCAGACCTGTGCAGAGCACGAACTGCTGATAACCAACACAGTTTTCTGCCTCCCTACCCGTAACAGGACGTCATGGATGCACCCTCGCTCAAAGCATTGGCATCTCATCGATTATGTCATCGTCAGGAAAAGGGATAGGCAAGATGTACGTGTGACAAAGACCATGTGCGGCGCCGAGTGTTGGACAGACCATCGCCTTGTAGTCTCGAAGCTGAATATTCGAATCCAGCCCAAGAGACGCCCCCAAGGCCAGAAGGCTCCAAAACGGCTTAACATCGCTAAGCTGAAAAACATCACCATCAAACAGTCCTTTGTGGAGCTGCTGGAAGATCGTCTGGAATCCGCCTCTCTGGACAACCAGAATGTGGAGTCTGACTGGAGGACCCTGCGTGAGCTGATCTATAGTACAGCTTCAGAGACCCTGGGACCCATGACCAGAAAGCACAAAGACTGGTTTGATGAAAACTGTGATGAAATCAAGCAGCTTCTGGATGAGAAACGCCGTCTGCATCAAGCCTACCTGAGCAACCCAAAGTCCACATCAAAAAAGGATGCGTACGATGCCATCCGCAGGACTGTTCAGCAAAAGTTACGCCAGATGCAGGATAAGTGGCTGAGTGACAAAGCTGATGAGATCCAGGGATATGCTGACAGGCACAATATGAAGAGGTTCTATGATGCCTTAAAAGAAGTCTACGGCCCCACATCCTCAGGATCATCCCCCCTCCTCAGTGCAGATAGGAACACCTTGATCACCGAGGAGAAAATTCTTGAACGCTGGGCTGAGCACTTCAACAGTGTCTTAAATCGCCCTTCCTCCATAAATGATGAAGCCATAGACCGTCTCCCACAAGTCCCCATCAACGAAGCACTGGACGATCCGCCAACACCTCTTGAGACCCAGAAAGCAATCCGTCTGCTATCCAGTGGCAAAGCACCTGGCTCAGACTCCATACCAGCAGAGGTCTACAAGGATGGAGGCACTGTGGTGACTGAGAAGCTCCATCTGCTGTACTCACTCATGTGGAAAGAAGAGACGATCCCCCAGGATTTCAAAGATGCATCTATCATTCACTTGTACAAGCGAAAGGGGAACCAGCAAGCCTGTGATAACCATCGGGGCATTTCCTTGCTCTCCATCGCAGGCAAGATACTTGCCAGGATCCTACTAAACCGCCTCATAGCACACCTTGACCAAGGTCATTTGCCTGAGAGCCAATGTGGATTCCGGAAAGAGCGCGGAACCACTGACATGGTGTTTGCTGCAAGGCAGCTGCAAGAGAAATGTCAGGAGCAAAATGCTGATCTGTTCTCCACCTATATCGACCTCACTAAGGCCTTCGACACCGTGAGTAGAGAGGGACTGTGGAAGATCATGGCCAAGTACGGATGCCCTCGGAAATTTATTTCCTTGGTCAGCCAGTTCCATGAAGGCATGCAGGCTCGAGTCCAGGACAAAGGCGAAACATCTACTCCTTTTGCTGTCACAAATGGTGTCAAGCAAGGCTGCGTCCTGGCTCCAACGCTGTTCAGCCTCATGTTCTCTGCAATGCTTACTGATGCCTTCAGAGATGGCGATGTTGGAATCGGCCTAAAGTACCGAACAGATGGCAAGTTGTTTAACCTCAGAAGTCTTCAAGCAAAAACGAAGGTCATGACAGACATCAACAGAGACTTTTTGTTTGCTGATGATTGTGCCCTCAACGCTGGATCTGAAGCTGACATGCAACTCAGCGTCGACAATATTGCCACTGCCAGCAGGAACTTCGGCCTTACCATCAGCACGAGGAAAACTGAAGTTCTCCATCAGCCAGCCCCAAGGAAACCCTACGTTGAGCCCAATATCACAGTCAACGGTCAGAGACTCAGTGCGGTGGAGCGGTTCACATACCTTGGCAGCACACTGTCACGAAATGCGACCATTGACGATGAAGTGAACGTCAGGATTGCAAGAGCAAGCGCAACTTTTGGTAGACTCAATGCAAATGTCTGGAACAGAAGAGGCATTAGTCTTGAGACCAGCTAAAGGTCTACAGAGCAGTAGTTCTCCCCACACTACTGTACGCCTGCGAAACTTGGACAGTGTACCAACGACATGCCAAGAAGCTGAACCACTTCCACACAACATGCCTCAGGAAGCTACTGAACATCAAGTGGCAAGACAAGACCCCAGACACAGAGGTGCTCGCAAAAGCCACCCTTCCCAGCATCTTCATCATCCTGATGCAGTCCCAGCTTCGCTGGGCTGGACACGTGGCGCGCATGCCAGACCATCGGCTGCCCAAAAGGCTCTTCTATGGCGAGCTGCAACAAGGGAAGAGATCACATGGAGGTCAGAAGAAGCGCTTCAGAGATACTCTGAAAGTCTCTCTGAAAGCGTTTGATATCAACCTTGACTCCTGGGAGGAATCTGCAGTGGACCGTGACAAATGGCGCGCTGCTGTGCACAAAGGTGCCAAGTTGTGCGAGGCCAACAGGACTGCTGCAGCTGTTCAGAAGAGGCAGGCCAGATAGTCACGGGCATACAAGCTGCCTGACAATGGTATGCCTGTCTTTGTCTGCCCCAACTGTCAGCGAACATTTCGTGCGCAGATTGGACTATTCAGCCATCTGCGCATTCACAGATAGATTCATAAGCATCCTCCCCCCCACCCCACCACCACCCTCCCCCCATCCCCCAGCTGGATGACAACGATGGTCATCATCGATCTCGATGGACACACCACCACCTATTTCTTAGTTGTTGACGTAATATGAATTCAAGTCTGCACGTGTGGGAGAGGATATGTGTGTGTCAGAAGTCAGATGTGTTTGCAGCAAGTCGGAGTATGAGGGATCGATCTCGCTACGCTGTCATTTGGTCTCTGAACAGGGAAAGATAAATGTAGAACGAACGAACGGTTTTATTCAAATAAAGTCCAAAGCCCCTTCCTAAAGGGATGTGACATAAGTAAAAATACTGGAATTATAACTGAGACCACAATCATTTCATAATACATCACAGAAGAAAAGATTATGATGCCAAAATATAGTCTTTTCAAGGATTTGTAAATATAAATAGCCAGTCCATAGAGAGTAGACTCGTTTCTGGACGGCAACAACACATTTAATGTAAAACTGCAAGGATTACTATAATACTTAGGTTCAGTTAATTTCGATCTAAGGTAAAAAAATTTTTAAAAAATTAAAAAAAGAAAAAAAGGGCAGGACACATCAACAACAAAAAAATGGATCTAATCTTTTCTCTCTGTGTTACATAAACGACATCTTAGTTCACTCTCACCTTTGGGCCTGTATCTCATTCGATGACACCCGAAGTCAGAAATGCCAGATCTAAATTTAGTTAATGCACATTTGATATACCGGTTCACTCTAAGTGCAAGGTATGGCTCAATCATATATGCAGTCTTAAAAAGTCTATAAAAAGCAAATCTGTATACATATGGTCATGCTAGTCCTGCCACCTACAATCAATAACTCTTTGTTTAAATGATTTCAAGAACCCTGGGATACATTGGTCACCTTGATTGTCCCATACATAAGAAAATCCATGATAAATCAGGAAATGACGAACACTTGTAACCCACGTATTTTTACCATTCCTATCCAAGTTATACAACGTCTTATAAGCTTTACATGGCAAACTATTTTCGTCCATCCGCATTAATTCTAACCAGTATTTGATACATCTCATATAAGAATTTATATATATCGGAAACCTCCCCAACTCACCATACACATTCAAAAAACGTTTCAGCGCGAACAAATGTATTTTCTCTTTCTTCTTCTTCTGCGTTCGTGGGCTGCAACTCCCACGTACACTCGCATATACGCGAGTGGGCTTTTACGTGTATGACCGTTTTTACCCCGCCATGCAGACAGCCATACTCCGCTTTCGGGGCGGGGTGCATGCTGGGTATGTTCTTGTTTCCATAACCCACCGAACGCTGACATGGATTACGGGATCTTTAACGTGCGTATTTGATTGTCTGCTTGTGTATACACACGAAGGGGGTTCAGGCACTAGCAGGTCTGCACATATGTTGACCTGGGAGATCGGAAAAATCTCCACCCTTTACCCACCAGGCGCCGTCACCGTGATTCGAACCCGGGACCCTCGGATTGAAAGTCCAACGCTTTAACCATTCGGCTATTGCGCCCGTCGTATTTTTTTCAATTTCTGAACCCTTCTCAAATGCCCAGATTTCAGCAGCATATTGCACTATGCTGGGGATCGAACAGTTTAGCAAACAGACTAAAAGATCTACAATCCAGCTCATATATCACATGAAAAATAATCATAACTGCTTTCTTCGCTCTATTAACTAAATCTTCACATGCTAAACTGAAACTAAGTCTAGTTGAAAAATAAATCCCAAGATATGTGTAAGCATTTTCACTGTGACACTTTTGTTGCCATAAACCCACCTTTCATTACGTGCCAAATAACCTCCTTTACGAAAAACAATAACGTTAGTTTTTTTTTCCATATTTACCTTGAGTTAAGTTTTGTTGCCGCCATATACAAAATGTTCAGTTGTCGTAGAAGACCAACTATAGTTGCAGATAATAAAACAATATCATCAGCAAAAAGTAATACAAATAATTCAACCATATCAAAAGTAATACCATGCCGTCCATTCTCAGTTATATCGAAAGCAAGTTTATTAACAAATAAAGAAAACGAAACTGCACTGCATATGTCCCCTTATTTGACACCTCGACTACAATTAACGAAGTCTGATAATTTAGCCCTAGATCTTATTCTTGCTTTAACTTCAGTATACATACTTTTGATACAAGAATACAACTTACCCTTTATTCCATTTTTCAATAAAACTGGCCACAACTGTTTTCTAGAAATGAAGTCAAATGCTTCTTAAAAATCAATAAAAGGCAACATAACTTCCTACTGTCAGCACATTGTTTCTGGACTGCAGCTAATAATATGGTCAACAATATAATAGTCTTTCTTGAATCCAGCTTGGTATTCCCCAGTTATATCATTCATAGTAATCCATTCTTGCAGTCTATTGTTAATAATAGAATCATATAACTTGCTACATATATTGCATAAAGAAATACCTCTGTAATTATTTATGTCATTTCCATCCCCCTTTTTAAATAAAGGCAAGATCATACATTCCTTCCAATTTTCCGGTTAACAACCAGAATCAAACAAATGATTAAATAGCTTAACTAAAACATTAACAATGCTCTCTCCAGAATTCTTAAAGAAAACTCACTAATAAGACCATTTGGACCTGCTGATTTGCCATTTTTCAGTCTTCTGATTGCATGTAACACTTCACCTCTTGGTATTGCTCTATCATACACATTCTGTTCATCAACAACCTCTTCCTCACTAATTTCTTTATCATTATTTTCTAATACATTTTTGAAGTGCCGAAACCATTCATCAACAGTAATATCATTCAAAATTTGTGATTTCTTTTTCATTATTTTGTGAATTTTCCCCAAAAACAGCTGCTGGTCATCAACACAGTTTAAAAGATCATTTAATTAATAATGTCTCGTCATATTCTTTCTTTTTCTTTCTAATGAAGTTTTTATACTCACGTCTTTCTTGCAATACACAGATTAATTCTGAAACGTAAAGCATAAGGGCTCAGATAGTACAGATAATGAATTCTGGAAAGATGTCATAAACACGTATATAGATTACAAGAACATTGCGAAATTTGAGGAAGTAACACAAACTACCTTCCAAAACCAGTTATTGTTTAATAATTCATCAATAACATACAAAAAATCCACTTTTTTTTCCAAATCAAACACATAATGCAGAGAACATACTACAATCATTGAATCAGATAAGCCATACAGCTGCTCAAAACAGAATAAATATAATGCTAGGATACAATGTCCTCATTAATTCCATCCCTATCCTGTGGATACAGACAGGAAAACGACAGACAAACAGACAAGCAATGCAAACCGATTTAACACTAAACCAAAACACATCAAGACAATATCAGTGGCAAATAAGGAACCAGACACCGCATCTGCATTTTATTTTTGGCATAGGAAACTTGATTTTGAATAAGATAGATCAGCATGTCACACTGGAAAATTCTACATGATATCTACCCAACAAATAAAACGCTACATAAAATGAAAAAAAGTGCTCTTACTGTTGTGACATAGAGATTACATCAAACACTTTTTCGGTGAATGCCCAGTAGTATATAACCTATGAATTTTCATTGAAGAGACAATTTATTACACAGTTAACGTCAAGTTAAAGCTTACAAATGTGGATATATTATATTTTAGAGGGTTTTTTTTTTATTCAAAAAAATCAGTGCATCAAGGGAAATTACCACCATATCAATCCACTGATTCAAATTAGGAAAATGTCTATAAGTATTTATATTAAAAAAATAATAATAAAAAAAGGAATAAAAAAAAAAGAATCAGCTTCGCCCTTTCAATATGTTTTTGAGAAGGAATTGAAATATATCCGGCTAAAGTAACAGTCTGTGAAATTTAATACAAATGAAAATTACAAAGAACGTAAACATCGCATTGCAACAAAGCACACCTGCATGTGTATACATATTCGCTCAGGAAATTTAACCCCCAACCCTCCATAATACACACACACACACACTGTGTGCAAGGTTCATTATTAACACATGCATTTTGGTTTTATTTTTCACAGATGTCATGCACTGCATTACGTAAACATGGATTTCTATCTGGGGAAGTATAAGTGTGATTTTGCTTGTTGGTAATAATAATAATAATAGTAATAAAATAATAATAATGGTATTTATATAGCGGTGGAGACTTGACGAAGCGAAAGAGGAAGTTCATTCCAATTGCAAGGTCCAGAGACAGAGAAAGAACGGCGGCCAACAGTCGAGTGTTTGAATCTGGGTATGCGTAAACAGAGTGGATCCGAAGCCCATCGTAGTGAGCGAGATGGAGTGTAGAGGTGAAGGCAGCCGCAGAGATAGGAAGGGGCAGTTTTGTGAACAGTTTGAAATATGTGTTATATTTCTTTCATGTGGACAGTGATGATTTGATAGGAAGCAGTGGACAGTGCATCCCGCAGAGGGACCATCACATTTGGGGGTGGATTCTGTTTTAGTCTTCAACATTTCCGCGTATACTGTTGTAGATTATTTTCTTATTTCCTTCATCGATACATTCAGTATATATTTCTATTTTACGATTTTGTCGCCAATATCATAACAATACTTATTTGAGTGCTATTGGAACAATTGAAAATCACTATTCATGAAAAAAAAAAATATGTGAAAAAAGAAACATAAAGAAAAAGAAAAAAAAGATTTTTTGTTTGTTAGTTGGTTGTTTTTTTATTGGCCAATGAACAACGCATGTGAAACACTGTAAAAAATCACAAAAATAAAAAGCGGGTGCTCCATGACCTGCATGCAGCTAGGGTAAAAAAAAAAAGAAGAAGATATGTAAATAAAATAAAAACGTCAACGACAGCTATTCCCTCCCCTTGTTGATCTGAGGGGATCTTGGTTAGGAAATCAGTCAGCTCTTTCCTGATTTCACTGAAATCGTGACAGTCAAACCGTGCATAAAAGGCATTCAGTTTGTCTGCTTCCTCTGATGAAAACGTCGTTACTGATTCCATTTCTCCCTTTCTAGCTTTCCCACTCATGACAGTGCAAACTGTAGGTCTGATCACCACCTGTCTCTTCGATCAAGGAAAATGTTCAAATGGCTATTCGTTGTCATATTCGTTGTCATAATCCACTTCAGACTCATTTTCAGACGTTGTGGAGTATTCGTTGTCATAATCCACTTCAGACTCATTTTCAAACGTTGAGGGGTCTGCAGACGACTCTGTCACTTCCGAGGTCAGCTCCTGGGTTTCTCCTGTGGAGAACGGTTCAGCTGCGGGATCGACAGAATATCATAATTTTGATGATGAGGGTGATAATAATAATACTGATGATGATGATGATGATAATAATAATAATAATAATGCTCCTGCTGGTGATAATGATGATGATAATCAGAAGAGGAAAAAGAAGAAGATGGACACGCATGAACATATCCATGTTCGCGAACATTCATTTTGCACAGCAGAACAGTTTAAAAAAAAAAAACATCATCATAATCGTCATCATCACTCACACTCACACACACACAGCACAACAACCCAGCTCTCCTCCTCTAAGCACCACCCCCTTCCCACCCCAGTGTTCCGCACTGAACATGAACACTCCCCCTAGAAATTAAATACACCACACACACTTGAATGTACAACAGAATATACCCTCTCCCCTGCCTGACCCCCTCCCCACCTCCGCCTCCCCTCCACACACACACACACACACAGAACCAGCTCCACGCCACCTCACTAATGGCCTCCACAACCCACCCCACAATCAAATCACCCTAAACAAAGAACAGAACCTGGCACGATCGGAGACTCAGCCTGAAGACTGTCCAAGTTCCGACGTTCCTCCTCCCGCTGTCCTGTCTCTTCTCGACTCTTCTTCCTATTGTGAGTGAAGTACACAACCACTGCCACCACGACCACAACGATGAAGCCCACAGACAGTGTGAAAGTGGTTACCATGGTGCTCTGATCCTTTCTCACAGGTACCACGGTACTATGATCCTTTGTAGCAGGCACCACGGTGCTATGATCCTTTGCCACAGACTCGCTGAGCACGTGCACCAGAAGTACGGCAACAGAGTGGTGTTTTTTGTCTGTGTCTTCTGTTGCCTGGGTATAAAGGAGAAGGAGTGGAGGAGGTGGAAGAGGGGGATAAGCAGTGAGTGTAGTATTATGGTGGAGGTGACAATGCAGTTTCCCTCATAAAAGCGTGCATGAATGTGCAGAAAAGTACTCATACTGCCCCCCCCCCCCCCCCACCCCCTTGAGGGCCCCCCCCCCCCAACACATCCCCCCCCCCAAAAAAAAAAACCACACACACACAAGCACACAATATACGTCAGCATACACACACTCACACAGTGACACATTAACTTATACACACATAATCACACACAAATATACATACACACACAAACACATACCAACCAACCCGCCGTACACACGCACGTACTCACATGCAAATGATGTCAGAGTCAAGCTCCCTCAATGATTATCAGTGTGTCCAGGGACATAACTACATACGCTACACCCATTCTGCCATGCCAAGATTACAATAATACAAAATAAAATGAGTAAAATACAAATATTATAAACTATAATTGGTCAATCAACTAATCTAAATAAACAAAAAAAAAAATGAAGTATGTATAATGAAGAAATAAATAAGATAGAAATACAACAGATATATTGATAAAGAAAGAATATTTTAAGCAACGGTATATATTATGACTGAATACATTTTAGTTGACAGCAAGCCGGTATAACATGAGCATTTATCCCGAAGCATCCAACCTAACACAAGAGAAATAATGTGAGGCTTACGACAACAGTGAAGTTTATTGTGGAGTCTCTGAACTTAGTCAAAGCTGTCACAACACGCACTGTTCCAGTCTGGCCATTCATTTGCACGTAGTCAGAATACTCATCTGAAAACAACATAAACCGTTGTCAGTCCACAGAGTCAGATCATACATTTTTTTTTATTTCTTAAACTGATTGTTTGAAAAGAATAACAAAGTCACATAACAATTCCCTCACTGATGTATATTCGACATTCCAACACGCAGGACCATGCGCCAACAACTATCATTCTTCCTTCACACCATTGCTCAGTAGAACGCTGTTCTGTCACTGACGGTAGTGACATCAACCATGGTGGAAGCCTTTAAAGCTCAGATCGAAAACACCCACCTGCCTTGCCTCTCCTGAAACACTGAAGTGACCATGAGTGTGACTTACTTTCCAGAAAGGAATAACGGATGGTAGCATTGAGCATGATGTCCCCGTCCTCTGCCAGGATCTGAGCTGGTCTGATGCTGTCCACGTCTCCCTAACACCACACAGCATGCACGCTGCTCATACGTCTGTCTGCCTCCCAGTTTATCTCTCTCTATCTCTCTCTTTCTTTCTCTCCTTGTTAAGATGTATATTTTAGAAAAATAAGAAGATAAATAAATAAGAAAACAAACAAATAAACTAAAGAATATGAATAGAATTGAAACAGATACATCAGAACCACCACCAGCACCACCAGTGTTATCAGTCATCATCAATGTCAGTCACCAGCCAGTCCTGTCAAGCTGTCATCGTCATCATCATGATCAACATGATCATCATTATCATCAGCATCATCATCAGTACCATCCCCAGCAGCAGCAGCAGCAGTATCATCACATATGTAATCAGTCATCATCCACTCAGCTGTCATTGCCATCATCATCCATTGGTCTGTCCATACCCCCCTTCTGTCATTCTGGCCATTGGCTGTTCAATCGATCCATCAATCAATCAGACTTACGGTGAAATGATACAGCACATCGGCAGTGTAGAAGGGATGGGAGCAGTTCTGTGGTTGCAGCCTCTCACAGCCCAGAGAGCTGAAGTACGGAGGGTGGATGTCTACGTCTTCAATGTGAACGATCATCAACCCCTTGCCTACACGTCCTTCCGAATCCTCGCCACACACGCATGTGCGCGCGCGCGTATACACATACATTAATTGACATGTGCACTTGCACCAGCACACACACACACACAAAAAAAAAAAAAAAAAAGAAACACACGCACACACACACACACATACATGCACGCACACACGCATGCATGCACACATACATGTGCATGTACGCATGCATGCAAGTATACACACACACTCATACTCACTCACACATGCGCGCACACACACAACCACACACACTTATATCTATATATATGGGAGATGGTGTGTTTGGAGAAATAATTAAATAATTTACGAATACTTTGCATCTGTATTCACATGTGCGTGTGTGTGTGTGTGTGATACAGCATGAGAAAACCTGGCTAAAGTCGGAATTTATCATTTTTGACATCCATGTTCTTTCTGAAAGTTTGAAAATTACAGATTAATATATGAATACCAGAATAGATCTATCTATCATAGCTTTTTTTCTGTATTCTCCAAAGCTGGTGCTGTCCAAAAAAAAAAAATATATATATAATAATAATTTAAAAAAATAAAAATAAAAAAATGGAGAAAATGGATTGTGAAAAAAGCAACACAATATATGTGCTTGCGTATAAGTTAAGAACAAGAGTAACTTGAACATCCATGTGATGTCAAAAGATTCAGAAATAAGTAAAGTATACATTTCCAGATGAAAAAATCTACATTTTCTCTCTGTATTCAAACGAAGTCAAGATTGGTGAGTGGAGGAGTGACGTCATGCAATACAGCCAGGACAGAGCAGAGTCAACGGCAACAGTGCCTGTTCAGATGAGAGACAAAGGTCACATGTGGGTTTGAACAAAAAATATTTCATGCTAAACATCGGCTTTTGATACCAGATAAAAATGACTGCAGTCATGAAGGTATTGCCACATAATCGGATGACGTAATTCTGATACACTTAACGTTGCAACTTCGGTAACAACTGTGGAGCAGTACCAACAGCCCTAAAGCTTCGTTTACACGGGATGCAACTGACTTGCAACCAATTTGCGACTAACTCTTTGAAACCGGCGGAGACTGGTGGAGACTGGTTGCCCCCGGTTGTGGCCGCCGGTTGCCACAGCTTGCAGCTCGTCTCAGCCGGTTTCCAACAGGAAATTGATGACGCAAGCGGCACGCGTGTCACGGATTTTTCTGTCTGGCTTGGCAGACGCTCGCAGCGTGGTTTCTCGTGTGTGTTGCAACCGGCGGAGACAGGGGAGGAGCCTAGTTAGTTGCACGTAAGTCGCCGCCGGTTGCATCCTGCGGAGACCGTCCAGTCGCATGTACCAGCCTTGCAACCAAAATTTGAATTTGGTTGCAAGTTAGTTGCATCCCGTGTAAACGTAGTTTAAGGGCTTGACAAGAATGGAGATCGTGCCGTGTGTGAGGGAGTGTGTGCAACTGTGTGTGTGTCTGTCTGTGTGTGCGTGCGGGCATGGATATAAATTATATGCGTGTTATTGTGTAACGTGCATGTGCACATATGTGCATCTGCGTGAGTGCTTTCTTTCTTTATTTTAACGTCTTTTCACTGGTAAGTGATATTAGATGAGGGAGAGGGGTTGGGGGGTGGGGGGGTAGTACATCTGTGTATTTCGCCTTCAGTGTGACACTCTTACACAGCTGTCATTTTAATGAGTCGTTTGTTAGTGAGGTAGCGTAGTCACTGAGTCCATGACTCCTTTTTATGCACATTTATCATCGGGAGGTGGATAACATGATGATGTAACAATAAAGAGTGGGAACTCTCTCCATTTTCATGGTACACAACTTCAAGTCAATGTTGCTTATGCAACAGATTCAGCTAGCACACAGGTAAATTAAAGGTACACTGGAATAAACTGAGTCACTTCCAAGATAAACTGGTTGCATAAGCAGCATTGACGTGAAATTGTGTACCTTGTAAATGGCGAATTATCACTTTTTATTACTGTTCAATCCTTACTCTCCATGCCTTATTGTTCTTTCATAAAATGATAATGTATTATTGAAAGGAGGCGAAGGAGGCCACTAAACTTTATTCAGAGAATGGTTTCTCCTTAGGCCTCATCATTTTCTGCATAATGACCTCGAACGACCAACAAAATCAACAGAACTTCTTGACTTACAATCCATAATTTATCACTTTGATTTATATCACACTATGTATGTACGTTTGAAGACGTTCATGGGTTATAGAAACATATATTATCTTCTGTCATTATCTGCAGAAAAGGCATTCATAGTTCTCAAAGATTAATGTACGTTTTCATGGATTCCAAAATGCTGTTTTGGAATGTCGTCCTGGATGGGAGAGGTACACAGTGCATGTGATGGACCTTCGTTTTGCAATGGTCAGACTGGGACAACATAATTTTGTCAAGATAACTGGACTTGTCTGGGGTGAATATCGTGTTTATTACACTCTAAAATCCGATCGGCGACTTTGCTAACATTTATTGAAGCCGAAAAGTTGTGACGAAAACATGGAAAGCTTGAAACTTTGATAGATATTTATTAAGATCACGAAAGAATGAAACTGTGATCAGTATGGGCTGTTAAGATACAACTGGTCTGCTTCCAGCACACAACTATTGGTGAGCAAAAACATGATTCGGATCATTACATGTGTACCTCTACCCATCCCCCCACCCCTATCCCTCTACCATCAACGGTTTCGGTTTCTAGATTTTTATCATATTGTTATCATCATTATTAATCTCCTTCTGTTTTTTTTGTTGTTGGTTTGTTTTTGTTTTTTTCATCACATGGCCTCTTTAATCGTCTGGGCTAAAGCCACAACAGCGTGATATGAATTAGCCTAATTAACTATTCTTTTGACGATAGACTGATTTGGCCAACTGATGGGCTGATTGATTATTTTCCTTCCTATCTTTGGTTTCCCTTACTGCCTGCTGTTTTTGTGTTCTTTCTTCACACTCAGAGAAGTTGATCTTACTTTGGCACTCAGCTGGAACCAAGGCCTGGTCTGCCTGCTTTGAACGAGTTCATCAAACTGGATCTCCTTGGTCAGCACCACCTTCGTCCCGTCCAGCCTTAACCAATCAGTGCCGTTCACCTGCAGCACGTGACCAAGCGACCATGCCCACCTCCCGTTCGTTTATGGCATTTTCAATTTTACATGACTACGATGTGACAAGGTTATCAATTACTTTGAAAGGAAAAAAGGAAAGATATGTCCAATTCGCAGACACGGTACGGCCATGCCCAGAAACTGCTCCCAATTCCTGCGAGAACACACAGCCAGAAACTGTTTATCCTGCACAGGTCCACCCAGAACTGGCATTCACTGCCTGGTGACACAATGGACGCCTCTGTGCTTGACACCTTTGTGTCAAGAGCTTCTCGCTGTCATTGATCATGAACCCCAACCTGCCCCCTCCGACCCCTCGTTGCTGCACAGTGTGAGGCCAGGGCATGAACCAAAGCAGTGGCAAGTAAAGACCAGAGCTGTCAGTGCTTGTCAAGGTCTGTCCCTGGGGAGCGCTTTGCTTGCTGGTCTGGCTCGGTTTGTACGTTACGAAATGCAGGTAATATGAAACATTCAGACAGGCAGACAGACAGACAGACAAAGAGAGAGAGAGAGAGAGAGAGAGAGAGAGAGAGAGAGAGAGAATGGTATCACTAAGGAAACACGGACACAGGTGAAGTATCAAACTCTACACAGAAAAGAGAGACAGGACAGACAGGGAGGGAGGCAGTGGGGCGGGGGCCAGGAGAGAACGGGGAAGAGGGGAAGGGCGCGTGAATAACACGCATGCGTACGTACTTGATGTGCATCATACGAATGCAAACATCTAGCGCGTCCATGCGTACAAGTTCTTGTAGGAAATAACCTACTCACCAACGAGATATCCTGTACACCTCCTCCGATGAAGCGGTCTCTGTCATAGACACTGTCCTTCAGGTCCGTTATCACCGTGTTTCTCCTTGTCAGCTGGAATGATTGACAAGTCAGGCTCATGGTATGTCGAAGAAAGAGAAAATAAAATATAGACGAGAGACAAAGTTCCCTCGAAACCCATCATTCAACTCCTTTCAGTGAAATGTTATCACAAACCATCAATGCATATCCGAAATCTTCGTCTGCTTGCTTGTATTGATTCAGCCATTGACCGTAACTGGCTTGTGCCTAGTACTATATGCACGAAAAGTGTGTGCCAATAGAAGGTTTCTGGCTATACTGAAGAAACATCTCTCCTGTGGTATGTTCAGATTAATTAATGTGAAATATGGCAGCACTATTTTTTCTGTTAATCACTGACGTATGCATGAATGTAACTTCCATAATATACACACCATTAATATTTTATCTGAAAATATTAAACGTTACTGCTATTAATGAAAGAGTCAATTTGTAAAAACAGTTGCTACAGTTTTGTGGAAAAAAAGAAAATATTTTAACAGTATAAGAGACGAAGTCTTCATGACTTGCATGTGATTCCAATATATTTAAAAACTACAAGATCTGGACCAAAAACGTGAGTGATGGAGGAGAGGGAGAGGAGGCATACCAGTACTTACATATATAAAGGGCTATCAGTCCAAAATGTATTCCATGTTGGTTAGATGTATTTGCCATGTCAAACTGAAACAGTTACACTTGTTTTAACCACGACAATGGAAATCCTGTTGGAGCCATTAGCACTGGTCATATGGAAATTCCTGAGATAGAAGTTGATGAAGGGGTTCTCTGAATGCGAGAAGGCTGCCTTCACCGAAGTGGCAATGGCTCACACCTCATGTGGTCTCGTATTCAAACTGCTAATATTTTTCTTGACCCTAGGCTTTCAGAAAGATCCGGGAAACCCAACGAGAAATGGTGCCAGCTGCAATGTCTTTCTCGTAGTTCTCATTAACAAAAATGAAAAGGCACCTCTCAGCTACGGTTCTTAATTTCAGAAGAAAACGGAGTGTGATTGAGCCATCCCTGTAGATTGGACCTCAAGTTGTGTACATCACTACAGCCATTTGTTGCAGGAGTCATACAAAAACTCAGTTCCCGACCTCATCAAACCAGAAACCAATGACCTAAGGTCTGTGGAGGCACTTCCAAAGGACAGGGCCATTGGAACAGAGGTTTTCAGAGGGGCAGATTGCTTCACGTCTGGTGGATGCAACGCGGACTGCACAAGCAGGTGGAGCAGCTCAGATGGGGCATCGAATGAGGGAGTCTCAGCAGACCTGGTTTGACCTTAAATTCCAGAGGAGGACCGTGAGTGAGAGCCAGCAGATTGTGGGTAGCAAGGCTGGGACAGCCACTTTGGTCCTATTAAAATGTGGGCTTTTCAATCCAGAAAGGGAAAGGGGGAAAAGCAATATTGATCAGATTGCTCCAAATTAGAGACAGAGCAACCACTGCCCAGGCTTCTGAGACTGGACAGACATAAATTGGGAGTTTTTGGTAAATCAAGTCAAAAAGAACCACAGTTTTCACACACCCTCAAAGCTGGCCTTGTCGAGAGTCCACTCCGTCTGAAGGACACTATCTGACCTGCTGAGGGCAAAGGCCATGGTACCAACCGTTTTTGGTATGCGTTTTGCTCAGCAAGGCCCTTGTTGTGGCACCAACAAAGAAGGGCCTCAGCTTGAAGGAAGAGGTTTAATGCGTGCTTCACCCCCTAACCCCCTTTAGTTCACATAACACTGATCTGTCGTGTTGTCCGTGTACTGCAGAATAGTGTTGCTGGAGATCTCATCCATGAAGCAGGGAAGAGCCCAGCAGATTGTTTCGAGTTCCAGAACATTAATGTGCAACTTGCACTCCTCCAGGAGCTAAGACCCCGCCAATGAGTGTGTCCATATGTGCTCCCCAACCCCCAGTAGATGCATCCAAGAAGAGTGCAACCTGAAGACTGGGAGAGGGGAGAGGAGGGTAGACACTCGGACGTCGTGTCAAGGAACAACTCACACAGACAGATCTGTCTGCAGGCTGTGTCTTTTCGGACCAGCAAAGCCTCAGCTTCTTCTGAAGTTGTTGCTTGAGGACTTTGCCCAGGGCGATGATGGGTGTGAGTGACTCCATCATGCTCAAGATAGAAGTGGGAGTACGCGCTGTCGCGTGTCGAATCTCATCTCTAGCATCATCGAAGAACTGAGTTAAGGAGAGGTCACACTTCTTGTGGTTCTTAACAAACTCCAGCATCCTGGAGGTGTGAATCTTGCACAGGACTGAGAATGGACCAAGATGAGACAATCATCCAGATGCATACAGAGAAGAATGGGTTCCAACCTGACCAAGGATGACCATTCCCTCACCAGCTTGGTGACGAGGAAAGAGGATAGGCAAAGACCAAATGGAATGGCAGGGAACTGGAAGACCTCGTCGCTCCAATTTCTCTGTATGCATCTCAATGATTGTCTCATCTTGGCGGCCCATTCTCAGTCTTGTGTGTATGTGTGTGTGTGTGTGTGTGTGTGTGTGTGTGTGTGTGTGTGTGTGTGTGTGTGTAAAAAGATACAGCATGCCAAAGAGGAAGCACTTCAATTATCACTGATCACGCATGGAACTGACTAGCAAATCATTGCTATCAACTTCAGGGCGTGGAGTGGGGGAAAGACATATATGTAATCTAATCTGAACTCAGAGAGAGAGAGAGAGAGAGAGAGAGAGAGAGAATGAATGAATGAATGAATGAATGAAATTTTATTTTTCCAGGGTATTGATATAAGCATAATGACAAGAATGCTTTTTCCACCCAGCCCTGGGGTAAAAAATAAAAAACAAGTAAAAAAAGAAAAAGAAACGCACATACACAAATAGAGAAAATTCACATAAGAAGAGAGGAAAAGAGAAGGGGTGAGAGGGGTGCGGGTGGCGTGGAGGGGGCGAGAGGGGAGAGAGTAAAGAAGAAAAGTTGAAATGATGTGAGTGAGAGAGACAGACAGACAGACGGACAGACTGATAAATCGACAGAGGAGAGAGAGAGAGATGGGGGCGGGGGGAGGCGGGGTTCAAAAGTTACATTATAAATTACAACGCATATCAAAGAAAATGAAATGGAAGAACAATAATGCAGTAATGTACACACAAGTATGAGATTCATGAAAGAAAATGTGGGTAATATGTGAGAAGGAGAGAGGGAGTGGATTTCTATGAATTACAGTGTTTTTAAGTTCTTCATGAGACATTCACGAGTAATTTTCTTAAATGCACATATGTTCTTCATTTCATGAATATTAATAATAGATAAAATTGCATTCCATAAGCAACCTCCAGAATAAATAAGACTAGACTTGAAAATATCGACTCTTGGGAGCGGCACCATAATCTTGAGTGGATGACGTACTGGGTTGGTTACAAATCTCCTTCTTAAAGAAGGAGGAGCAGTATCAATCATAATTCTAAACATAAAAAGAGCCTCGTTGTATATAAGCTTCGACTTCAGCGGAAGGATATTTAAGTTTGTGTAATCAGTAATTGATAATGATGACGATTTAAGAAGGATTAACTTTATGGCTCTCCTATGTAGACTCAGTAGTGGTTTAAGAACATTGTCACTAGCTGAATCCCAAATAGTTAATGCGTAATTGATATGCGATTCAGTGTAAGCATTGAAGAATCATTTTCTACAATGTAAGTTTAAGAAATGTTTTACTTTAGATAGTTGGTATATTTTTTGGGATATAGTTTTGCACAGTGTCATTATATGATCAGACCAAGAAAGGTTATTATCTGTTGTAACACCAAGAATTCTATGACGATCTGCTTCTTCAATTACATCAAAGAGATGGGGGTGTTGAAGAAAATTTCTGGCGCTTTTTTCTAGTGCTAATGATTAGATATTTAGTTTTTTTCGGGTGAATACTCATATGATTTAACACAGACCATTTTAGCAGTTGGCCAATACTATCTTGTAAAGATGAAGTTAGTTTATCCAATTTAGTGTGGTTAATATGAATAGTGGTATCATCGGCAAACATCTCACATGATGGTGTTAGTACAGAGGTAAGCCATTTATATATAAATTATGCAGAATAGGATTGGCCACATAACAGAACCTTGTGGTACACCATATTTGATAGGTGATAATGAGGAATGAGACCTACCTGCTGATACTGCTTGTTTTCTTTCGGACAGAAATGATGATAGGAGTTTCAAAGCTTTCAAAGAAAATCCATAAAGCTTTAACATTTTTAACAGGAGCAAATGGTCAATTGCATCAAATACCTTAGCAAAGTCCACAACTAAAACTCCAGTTATTTCGTTATTGTTAATGTTAGTAAGCCATTGGTCAACTAAGTTTGTTAGTGTGGTGTGACATGAGTGGTTAGCTCTAAAACCTGACTGATTGGGATGAAAGAGTTTAAATGATTAAAATGATTCAAAATGCATTTGTTAATGTGAAGTTCCAGAGGTTTTGATAGAACAGACAAAATGGAAATTGGTCTGTAATTTGAGAGAGAGAGACAGATTGAGAGACAGAGAGAGACAGAGACAGAGAGAGACAGAGACAGAGAGACATAGAGATGAACTGGAAGACAAAGATGAGATGAGAGAGAAAAGGTACACATGGGGGAGATTTGAAGGAAGGAAGGACCTCTAGAGACATGACATGATGGTTTTTGTCAAAAGTATGTACTATGATTCTGACAAGTGGGGATTACAAAACTAAATTGGTAAATACAACGGTCCAACATGCACTGCAACATCCGTATAAATAAATTGGAAAGAAAAACAAGAGAGCGAGAGAGAGAGAGAGACTGACGGAGACAGACAGAAAGACAGATAGACAACAGACAGACAGACAGACAGACGGGTAGACAGAAGACAGGGATGAATGGAACAGTCAAGGGTGTATCATTTGAACATCCCTCTATTTCTTTCTGCATTCGTTCTGAGTGAGTGAGTGAGTGTGTGTGTGTGTGTGTGTGTGTGTGTGTGTGTGTGTGTGTGTGTGTGTGTGTGTGTGTGTGTTCACTGTGTCTTTCTGCCTCAACCTTTCTCTTCTCCTCCTCCTCAAGTTCCTTCTCACAATAGAAGACGAGGAGCGGGAAGAGGAAGAGAGACATGAACAAGAACAGTGGCATCTACAAGAAAAACAAGAAGCACAAGAAGCTTTGATCTTCTTCTTACCGCAGTGATAGAAACGCTTCTCAGAGAGTCGTTGAATTCCGGAGCAAACTCATTCACTGGAGCTACTGTCAGTTTCAATGGACTCTGGAAGAATCAGAATCAGATTAAGAATCTATCTAAGGCCAAAGCCACGTGTGACAAGACGCTTCATTTTTTAAATGGAATTCTGAAAGCGATTCCATAGAATCCCCCTCCCCTCCCCTCCCCCCCACCCCCTCTCTCTCTCTCTCTCTTTCCATATGTTTGTGTGATGTTAGAGAAAGAGACAGAGGGAGAGAGAAAGAGATCGAAAATATGTGTGAGAGAGAAAATATGTGAGAGAGAGAGACAGAATCAGAATTTAACTCAGTAAGACCAAAGCCACATCTGAAGAGGTTGTAAACTATAATAGCTATAATAAGCCAAAATGTTTTACATTTAGTGTATGTTGTTAAATAGAGTGGATACCTTCCTGTCTCTGCACAGATTAGAGCATTTTGAGTTCTAATGCTTACATTTAGTAATCTCTTTAAAGCAAATAAACGGACTTTTTCAATAATACTTTGATCAGCCATCAGGCCCCAGACTTCAGAAGCATATGTGAGCATAGGTTCAATTTGGCTATCGAATAACTTGAAGAATATGGGTGGAGATCGGCCACCAATTGTCCACAGCAATTTTCAAATGGAAAGAACCCCCTTTTTAGCTCTAACAGCCATGTCTTCTAATGCATATGAGAAAGTGAGACCTGTCGAAAATATAATACCAAGATATTCATAGCAGTTAACAATCTCTAGCTTTTGGCCGTCATAAAACCATTTCTCTTTTGATGAAACATAACCACCATTTCTGAATATAACTATCTTAGATTAGTCAAAATTTACACAGAGACCAAAGGTTTTAGCAGTGTCCCTCAAGATATTCAGTTGATGCTGAAGGCCAGTTACGGTATAGGATAAGAGGATAATATCTTTAGCAAATAATGATATAAGGATTTCCAAAATGCCCTCAGGAGACAATCTGATGCCATGTTCACTGTAAGTTTGAGTGTCCTTAGATAGCTCATGAGAGAGAGAGAGAGAGAGAACGAACGAACGAACGAGTCTTTTTAATGAGGGAAGTGGAATAAGCATGCATGTGCTTTTTTACATCCAGCCCTCAGGGCAAAAAGAACTGAAATCAAAATGTTCACAAGATAACAAAAGGTTATAGAAAAACATACATGAAATTCAAATACACTCAATTGCACAGTAGCATTTACAAGTACATAATCATGATACCTGCATTAATGACAATAATGTACATGAATATGGCAATGAGAGACATAGAGTGAGTGAGTGAGTGAGTGAGAGAGAGAGAGAGAGAGAGAGAGAGAGAGAGACACTGGACACTGGACACTGGAATTATTTATTGTCATTGCCAAGAAAGGTCTTTTGACAAGGGGGCAACAACATAAATGCATATATTTTAGCTTCAAAACAACAACAACAACAAAAAACTATATTTTTTCTCTGAATCCTTCAGTTAGTTTAAACCAAGAAAATATGCAATACTTGGAAACACTTAATTCACATCCTGACAAAAACTCAACGAAACGGAACTAAAGAAAAAACAACAATGTAATGATAATAAAATACCAAAATGAATGGGGACTGACTCGACCATCCATTCAAAAATACATCAAACCAATACATACTGCCTCAACAATACACTTAAGTATGCAATGTTATGTTTTCTGTTTTGTCCAAATAAAATAGCAACTTCTGTACTAACTGTAATTAAGTGTCTTCTATGTTGTTGATACTATTCTGACTTATGTACCTTTGTCTCATTGTTTGAGCTTCTGCAATGAATTTAGCAACCGATCTAATTATGATTTCATTATCACATGACAAGACAGTAACAACATCATGGCTTTTAGCCATCTCTGTTTTAAAGAATATACATTTTTCTCGCACAGTATTATACATTTCACACTGAAAAAGAAAATGTTTTTCATCATCCACTTGGTATCCACAGAGAGGACATGGTGACTGTATAGAAGTCCCAGGTTCAAACCATCTTCTGTTTGCATTAAACCCCAGAGTTCTTAACCTAAATCTCGCATAATTTATTCTGTGCCATTTGTCTGTAATGATTCTGAGATATGTTTCTGGTTGAAATATACTTTTAAAAGAGAAGAACCAACTATATTTTTCTTTACTTTCCATGTCAGAATGCCAGTTTTGTTTGAAGGAACAAATGAGTCTGTCTCTGAATTCTGCAATAAACTGCTGTTCGTTTCCTACACCCTGGGACAACCACACAATTCCAAAACCATGTTCAGTCAGAACCTTATTCACTTTGTAACACCAGTTTTCTTTACCTAACTCCATCTGCAAAAGCATCATGTCATAGGCCTGTTTGCTTAGACGTGTTTGTGGAAGCTTTAACAATTTTAACCAATACCTAATACATTACGCCTTCCTGAAATCAACAAAAGCAACATAAAGTTTTGTGTTACAAAGCAGATATTTTTGCACCATTGAATACAATGTAAATATATGATCTACAGTGCTATAAGTTGCTCTAAAACCTGCCTGTTCTTCAATTATTTTATCCTCCCTTTCAGCCCAATTAGTTAGTCTCTTATTTAAAATGTGGGTGTAAACTTTACTTAGAACGCTTGTGAGTGATACTCCACGATAGTTATCTGGGTTGTTAACATCACCTTTTTTATGTATAGGAATAATTATTGATTTTGCCCATTCTAGTGGAAATGTACCATTTTCAAACATCTGATTAAATAATTCTACAAAGAAATCAATTATAAGGGAATTTGCATGCTTCAGCATTTCCCCAATGATTTTGTCTGGACCTGCACTTTTTCCTGACTTTAAGTGTCTGATACTAGAAATGATCTCTTCTTTAGTTATGGGGTCGCTAAACAATGGCTCATACTCGTCCTCTGTCTCCACTAAATTGTCTTCTTCTTGTGTTGACTCATTTTCAAAGTCGTTAAAAATTCTAAAGAAATGATCATGCCACTGTTGCATAGAAATCTCATTATACACGAACGTTTTTCTGTTCACAGATCTTATCACTGACCAGAATGTCTTAGAGTCACTAATTGAATCTCTTAATATTTTTAGTCTATTCTTTTCAAGCTCTTCCTCTTTTGACTTTCTTAATTTCACATACTCCTTTCGGGCTGTAACATATGCTTGTCTCTTTCTATCTTGTCCATTTGTGTTTTACACCTCTGAAATCTTTTTAGTAACCTTTTAACTTCTTGTTTCTTACACTTGCATTCATTATCAAACCAATCATTACATATCTTGCTTCCTCTCCCTACTGTTCGAACCATGCATGCAGCGGCTCCATACAAGGTAGTAACAAACTGGTTTAGGCTATCATTCAAGTTAGTGTCTAATAACTGAAATGCTTTCTGAATACTATTATAGAATTCATCACTGTCAAGCTCGTTTTTATAAACATCAACATTCTCATCAGACCATACAATTTTTTCTTCACCCTGATGAATCATATTCGTACTGTAATTATGAGGAATATTTTTCCAAGTTGCCTCAACTGGCAAATGCCATGAATCCACGCAGTCACCAATATACACATCAAAATTCAATAACAAATCAACAGAAACCAGAAAATAGTCTATTACACTACATCCATTAGGAGATACAAAAGTATATTCTCCCTTTTTATCACTCTCACAAAAACCATTCAAGACAATCATATCAAACAGGAAACACAGGTCTAACAATGTTTTACCAAAATTATTTATAGTTTCATCTTTAGAATATCGTCCACCACTTTCTTCATCCACACTGTCATCCAAGTCACCCATATAATTTGTCATAATTTCAATTTCAGGTTGTTTGTTACCAGTTCTGGCATTCAAATCTCCAATGATCATTAAATGTACTTCATCTTTTTCAAAATGTTGCAGTAACGTTTCTTCTAATATCAAGACACCGTCTTTGATTGTTTTATAATTATATACAGGACTTCCTTCTGGAGCGACATAGCAAGCAACTAAAACAACATCCTTATCTAAACCAAATACATCTTTTTTTACTCTGATAGCAATAGTGTTATCACACTCTAATTTTATTTCTTTCACACAATCAACTAAACTCTTTCTCACCAACAACAGCACACCACCTGAGCGTCGACCATGATAGGACAGTTTCTTGGCTGGAGCATAGAACTTCACATAATCAGTAAACACACCACTGAAATCAAACGATGATTCAAGAAAACATTCAGTGAGACAAACAAAATCAAATTTATTAACATAATTTACAAAGGAAACGTCTTTCAATTTGCTATATAAGTTTTCTACATTATAATTAAGGAAAGACCAATGTTTTGGATGGTCGGGCCTGTCCTATGGCTTTTTGACATGACAAGAACGCGTGTTCCTGTCACTGACAGCACCACCTCTTCCCCTGCCACGAGCTGAACCTGCGGGTGACTTGCGTGGCGGGTTCCCCAGGTAAGAGTGCATCCCCGCCTGTCTTGTCACCGAACCTCTACGAGTTGCACGCACGGTGTGACACTCAGCGTCATAAATCGGGGAATTCCCGCCAGCTCTGATTGGCTCGTGTCGTTCACGTACTGAACTCACCCCGACGTCACTGAGGGAGGCACCATCTCCACCCCCGCCGCTATCGTCACGCTGCCGCTGGTCCTGGTTTGCACGTGCACAAGCACGAGAAGGTGGGGAGGGGGGAGAGGGTTCCCCACTCACACCGCACGGAGCGTTCTGCCACACGGTGTCACCTGCCTTCGTCACCACCTTCTCACTGTCAAGCGGAGGGGAATCCCTGCCTTGACTGAACGAATCAGACACACTCTTTTCCTGTTGGGGTGGAGTGTGATGTGTTTGTGTTTGTATATTGGTCTGTTTGTCTCGGGACATTGTTGCACCATTACCCCCACCCCCAACGACCTGCGCGTATGATCGATTGTCTGGGAATCTAGGTTCGATCACGAGCTGACCTCTGTGAAAATAGGCCTTCTTACCCTCACTTCTAGCCTTTGCTACGATCTGGGCCTGTGCTTTGGTCATATCATTGGCCACCCTCACCCCACCTTCCTGCAGTTTCTGTCTTGTCTCTTTATTAGTTAGCACTGTCATTTTGTCCCTCCACCTTGTAAACCGCACGATCATGGGTCGTGGCTGTCCCTGTCGTGCTTGTCCCGTGCGGTGTGCTCGTACGATGTCGTCAGGAGTCCAGCGTTTCTGTCCGTCAACAGTGTTGAGCACGTCTACTACTGTACTTGCACATGAGTCAAAGGTCTCAGTGGGCTCAAGGTGGGGAATCCCATAAAACCGCAAGTTGTCACGTCGTGAAAAGTCTTCTAGTCTGTCTGTGTCGGTTTTAAGTTGGTCTACTTCTTGTCTCATTGCCTGAATTGCGTCCGATAAGTGTTGTACTTCTTCCTTTCCGTTGTCTGATTCCATAAACAGATTCTGTATGTCTGCAGTCATGTCAGTCACTGTTGTGGTCAACTGTCTATGATCTCTCTCTAATCGGTCACATCTCCTGTTTATTTCCTCACACTGATGTTTCACTTGACCTAGTTCTTCTTTGATTTCTCCAAGATCGTTCCTAATTAATCGTGTTTGCTCGCTGAATTGCTGCTGCATTGCTTGCATTAATTTGTTCACCACATCTTCTCCTACATTCCCTGTACCTGTCACTCTGTCAGAGTCAACAGTTTTTTCTGTCTGTCCGTCAGTGTTGGGGCCGGGGTTTGTCTCTACATCGCCGCTCAGCAACAGCCTACGCAGTGAAAACACGGCGTGTTGTACGCAGCACACACAGAGGAGCACTGGCACGTGCAGGGCAAGTTGACCCAAATTGTCACTGACACGCACACCCTCTTCAACACACATCATTGTTCCTTTCCAAATTTCTTGCTCCACCAAACATGAACTGTCAAATGATATCATTTGATTTACATTCCAACAAACAGAGTCAACGATAGCCACGATAACTCCACAGAGAATAAATGTAACAAAAACATCGGTCGATGTTAAATGTTTGTCCCTGACTGTGCCATCGCTCACCTGTGTAAATGTCCGTGACCTCTTTGCATGACAACTTGACCCTGAGTGAAACCGTCCACAAAAAATACCTATGGCGGCTCTCCAAGTATATAAATCCACCATTTTACCTCACACTCACTTTCACTGGTTAGTTACCAAAGTCTGGACAAGGTACTAGCACAATACAGTCCATCATAGCAGCACACCGCACAAAAAGTTCCCGCAGCGATTCACAGGAGCTGCTCACTGGTCGCCATTACCCGTCGTCCTGAGAGAGAGAGAGAGAGGATGAATGACTGAATGAATGAAGGAAGGAATAAATGAATGATAAATGAATGAATGAATGAATGTATCTTATTTCCGATAGCATTAGAGTAAGCAAACAATTGCTTTCTCCAGCCCTCGAAAGGGAATTCTTGGCAGTGGTACCATGATCTTGTTGTTGTTACGTATAGTAGTTGTAAGGAATCGCTGTTTCAGATATGGAGGAGCAAAACCAGACATGATCTTAAACATGAAAAGCGCCTTATTATGAATGAGTTTCCATTTAAATGGCAGAATATCTAAATCTTTGTAATATGAGACAGTTAATGACGAAGATTTCAGATGCATCAGCTTTAAGGCTCTTCTATGTAGACTCATGAGTTGTTTTAAAACATTTTCACTGGCAGAATCCCATATTGTTGTGGCATAAATTACATGTGGTTCGATATAAGCATGGAAAAATAATTTACGGCAATGCTTGTTCAAGAAATGCTTGATTCTAGAAAGTTGATGAATCTTTTTGGATAAAGTTTTACAAGTCATCATAACATGTTGAAACCATGACAAGTTACTGTCAATAATAAGACCAAGTACTTTGTGATGACTGACTTCCTCAATCATTACGCCATTGATATACAATGGAGAACGAGTGGGTAGTAGGTTTTGGCGCTTTTGCCTTGTGGTAATGACAATGTATTTCGTCTTTTGCGGGTGTAAGCACATATGATTAAGTTCAGACCATGTTACTATATCATTAATACTTTGTTGCAAGGATGATGATACCCTTTCTGTTCTATGATGCTTAGTGTGTATCGTTGTGTCATCTGCAAATAACTCACAAGGTGGTTCAATAAAGAGGGGTAAATCGTTAATGTAAATTGAAAATAAAATAGGTCCAAGAACAGAACCTTGGGGAACACCGTAACTTATGGGTAACAGCTGAGATTTGACTCTATCAACTGAAACCATTTGCTTTCTGTTGGACAAAAACGAAGACATTAGCTTTAAAGTATTGTGAGATAACCCATATGCTTTTAGTTTTCTGATAAGAAGAGTGTGATCAAAAACATCAAATGCCTTTGCAAAATCTACAAAAAGAACACCTGTTATTTCGTTGTTGTTAATATTAGTAAGCCACTGATCAACGAGGTTGGTTAGTGCTGTATGACAGGAGTGGTTAGGCCTAAATCCTGACTGATTTGGGTGAAACAGACTAAATTCATTGAAATGGTTGAGTATATGTTTCTTCAAATGATTCCCTAACGGTTTAGATAGTATAGATAATATAGAAATTGGCCTATAATTAGAGGGATCCGAACGATTACCATTCTTAAATATGGGTACAACTTTCGCAGTTTTAAATGCCTTTGGGGCCTGATTTTTTGATATACATAAATTGTAAACGTAAGTCAGTGTTTCAGCGATAATTGGAGCAGCCATTTTTTAAATTTTTCCGTCTAGGTCATCACGTCCTCTTGTATTTGTCTGTTTTAAGTGAACAAGAGCATTATATACTTCATGTACACACATAGGGGGAATGTTCAAAGTGGATGTGATATTTTTGGACAAACAGAAATCTTCTAGAACATCTAACTGATTAACGTGGGTTTTGTTGGATTTTATCGTAGACCTGGATATATTACAAAAATGACTATTTAGGTTTTCCACAGAGATATCTTTGGGTATTGGGTGTTGTGAAGTTTTGTTGTTATTGGTTAGCTGATTGATAGCTCTCCACATCGATCTACTGTCAGCTTTAGAGGAAATCATTTCATGAAAATGCTTAATTTTTGCTGAACGTTTTAAACTATTAACTTTATTTCTTTGTGTTTTGAATTCCTCTTGATTCCCCTTATCTAAAAGCTCGTCTCTCTGACTGATTTCGATTGCTATGCTTTGAGTCATCCATGGTTTCTGTGGATAATTTTTGACACGTTTTGTTTTAAATGGTGCATGCTTGTTATAAACATTTAGAAAATTGTGATACCAGACTTCAAGTGCTTCGTCAGGATTGGTAAACTGGTAAACAGATGGCAAACAGGAATTCATTAAATCAAACAAAAAGAGATCTTTATCAAAACATGAGAAACTTCTATAATTAATAATCTTATGGTAGTTTGGGGGAACTTTAATGCCACGTTTTGCCCATGTGAAGCAGATTGGTAAATGATCACTGCATCCAAATGTTGGTGAGCACAATTCTATTATATTGTTAGTCGAGGAAGCATACATATGATCAATTAGTGTTGCAGATGTAGAAGTAATCCTTGTGGGTTTGTCAATTAGCTGAGTTAGATTAAATGATTCATAAATATTAGTCCAAGCATTACTGAATTTCATCAAATCTCTGCTGAAATCACCACTGAGATAATTTCATCAGATACCTGCGAAATCAAAAGATCATCCATCATATTTGTAAATTTATCAGTCCAATCTACACGTTCAGCGGGGTTTCTATAAATAAAACCTAATACAATTGGTTTTGATCTTTTCAACTGAACTTCAATCCACACTGACTCCACGTGATAATTCTCTAGTGCTTCAAGTCTCCTAAAATTAATGTTTTGATGAACGTATACAAGCAGACCTGTTTCTTTCGGATTTACTGGATCTTTGCGAATAAAATGGTAGTTTTGCATTATAAGTTATGAGTCAGATATGTGCTGATATAATTTTGATTCTGCGAAACCAAATATATGAAAGCCTTTACCAGAATTATACAATATATGGGACACATCACTTAATTTATTTACCACATGATTTATATTGAGATACCCAACTCTCAAGCCATCTTTTGATGGCCAAAGATTACGCGTATTGTTTATAATTGTCAGGACAGAAGAATAATGCATGCAACGCAAAAGTACAAATAATTAGAAAAGATAATCAAATAGTGCACTAAAGGTATAAATAGTGTAAATCAAACTTGTTAGGAAGATCAACTATACAAAGAGACAACAAAAGGCAGCAGTGTTTGTACACTGTTGCAGGATGTCCTGTAGCTGCCGTTCAGCCAGGTACCTCGAACGGAAAGCATTCAACACAACGTGAATCTACTTATGAACTTAGCCACATCTTTTGTTCCGGCATACAGTGACACATGTGAGTTTTAAGATAAGCCATACAAATGCAGCATGTGACAAAAGAACAAAACCACAAATCACACATCCTCACTTGCATATGCATACATTCACTCACACATGTTCACAAGTAATCAAACGATTAAATTAAAAAATGTAGCTAATGTGTTTGATGAGCAGGGAATGCGTTTTGTTGTGACAGTAACTTTGAGGCCATCAACAACAACCGCTCAGCATCAGGGTGAAAACGATTTGGGGATACTGAGCTCGACCATCCGTGCATTTGTTGCCCGGGGAAAGCGGGAGGAGGGGGGCTGTATGTCTCCACATGACTTTCTGACTGATGTAGAACGGGAGTGGAATTCGACAGGAAAGGGCGTGAGAGAGGAATGGAAGTGTCTGTTTGTGACGAAGGGACAAGATTATCTTTGGTACAGGGATTTTGAATCAGTGGTGGATAATGATAGGATGAGTAGACAGATGGCGGAAGAGGTTTTGATTGTTGAACTCTAGGGGCGGGAACCTGATTATCCAAGTTATTTTGATTTACATTGGGAAAATAAGAAAACTGGACAGAAGGCTTTGAATGTTTGTACCCTTGTGAGGATCTGTACCCTGATCGGAATGACAAACGATTATCTTGTGGAATGTTGTCATCCGAATATGAAAATGTCCACAACAGCCTTTTCAGATTTTCCGCCAGACGCGCAGTGCCCCTGGCATTGGGGTGATTTGTACTGCTGTACAGATTTGCGTCAGGGGAAAATTGTCAATAAAATTTACATTGTATCGAGTACATGCTTCTTGCATATAACGATTTGCTGGGGCAATACTGTTGTTGAAATGGTGTTTTCCCTTTGCCGGTAGGATGGAGCTAAAGGTCACCTGTACCTTTGGAAACTTTCTCAGACATAATGCCATGAGCTCGGACCATGTCTCCAGTGGCACAGGGCCAAACGGACACGAATTGATGCCGACATGGACAATAACGTCTTTCAGATCAGGGGCTGTGGGGGCTGACTGCAGCCAGGTGTGGAGATCTCTAACAGTCATACCTGGTACACATATTTTGAATAAAAATTCTTGTTGTTGAAAGCGTTTTGGATTTATGAAGCGTATGATGGAGTCTCCGATAAGTAGCATTGTTGCTCTCTTGGGGATAGACATGTGAGCCAGAATTTCACCGGGGCTTGATTTGGGGTGTGGGAGGCAGCTATCCTTACTCACAACTACCTCAACAGGAGGCAGTGTTAAGTGCGCTGCTGGAGTATTTTCTGACAGTGCGGAATATGCGTTTGCAGTGGAAACAGAATATTGCAAAGCATCATCATCCGTATCAGCTTGAATCGGGGCAGGGGGGTTAATGCATATGTTGGATTTGTCTCCCGTCAGTGACAAAATGGAGGGTGGTTGTGACAAAGACTGACAATCAGTCTGTGGTCCATCTTCAGGACCGGGTAAGGACTGTTGTTACAGTCTGACCATCACTGTTACATGGAGAACTGGGTATCTTCAGTTTGAGTATCAACATCCACACTGCTGGCCTTGTTTGACAGATTGTGATGTATTTCATCTGACAGTCTGTGAGAAGGTTGATACACTTTCTTTTGGGGTCGATTTTATTTTTTTTTTTTACTTCTGACAGGAGGGACCCTAGCTGAGCTTTTATGGACCCATTTTCTTCTGTGAGTTGTTTGTTACATTTTTCCAGATCATTAATGTGTGTTTTTAATTAATCTATTCTGGAAACTAAGGCATCAAATTTTTCACAAACATTTACACGTAGTTCGTTTTTGGTGACTGTTTTGACGTCTTCAACCACAGACTTGAAGTTACTTTCCAGTACGGACTGTGCACTGGTCACCGCTTCTAGCTGCTGTTCCAAAAGAACAACTTTGTTGGACAGTTTGGGAAATGGGCTGCACACAGATGACACACGAGGGGGAGGATAAAGTGTTCGTTTGCACTACTTTCTTGTCCTTTTACCCACAGGGGTAGACTTCCTGTGGGATTTGGGTTCAGTCTCTTGCTGCTGCTCACAGGGTAGCACTGTCGGGGTGAGTGGGAGGAGGATGACTCTTTCTCTTGCAGGGTCGTCCGTTCCAGACTCCAAGAGCAGGTGTGGTGTTTGGAGAGGGGGTGTGTCCACTGCTGGCACTGCTGATATTGTTGTCATGAGAGATAAGTCAATGGTAGGATTTTTTAACATTGGTGTTCCATGGAAATTACTAATGAACTTGACAGGAGTTTGAATTAATGAAGACATCAGTTTTTCACAATTCTTATCTTGAGTAAAAGTGGAAATAAAATCTTTTAAGATTTCACATTCATCAGAGTCCCACCTCGGGCAGTCAACACCTTGACAAAGCAGAGTTCCTGCAGACTGTGAAGAAAAATACAGGGATATAGTAATAGATTTGGAGGTCTGATGAAGAATACGAATAACTGTTTTAGAAAGAGGTGGTGGTGGCGGCAGAGAAACCACTGGTGACGAGAAGTTTAATATTGAATCACTGGAATCAAAGTCACTTTGCTGAACGGAAATCTCAGTGTCCTGAATGGCTAGGTAGCGATATAACAAACTGTTCCTCCAGACCAAGAGCTCGTCTTTGCTACATGTAAAACGTTTTTGAATGATGTCCATAGTGGGCTGTAGTTTGTTAATGGTTTTTCCATAAGGGGAAATAGATTCAGCCATCATAATGAGTAATAAAACGGACTACGGTGGATAAGAAAATATAAATCATAAAAAGGAATTTACACACAGACAATACACATAACTCACTTGCTGTCACCGCCGGAACAATACACCAGGTTACTCACAAATAAATCCCATCATGAGGTGGTATGGTATCCATATGCACACAGTTATCCTACCACACAGGGTCACACTGAACAGCACAGTCAGCCACACACAGTTCACAACAGCTGACAAGTATAACGTGTTCACATTGCACAGCCACAGTTCATGCGCACTCTTGTGTGTCCAAGTGCGATCACCGAACAACACCCAATAACACACGATAATGTGTAAAATCAAAAAAAAAACTTTTTACAGCAGTTGACACAGAAAAGTATCCACTTGATCTACACAATGATGTTTTTCATGATCACACACAGGAAAATTTGAGAGAGAGAGAGAGAGAGAGAGAGAGAGAGAGAGAGAGAGAGAGAGAACTCGAACTTTTTAATAACTGGGATAATCTACCTGTGTGAAGTAGGAACGGTGGTGACAGGGGTGTCACGCAGGTTGATTAAGGAATCATTCCTCACCAAAGCAGTAACACAATTACAATTCAGTACGACGTGAAACAAAAATAAATGAAGAAAAGAAAAGTAAAAGAAATCTATCACTACTGGAAGGCGAAACTAGAATGTCACTTCAGTCACTTGGACTCACAAAAGATTCTTTTTGATATTTTTTTTTCTTTACGACTTAATTACTCATCTTTTTCTTACTCGGTTCGTTCTTGTAGTAGGAGATGCATTCAGCAGCCTGAGGACAACTTTTGTCTCCTACGATCTTCCCCGTAGGTCTGAAGCTTGACACTGGAGATTTCAATTGGGAATAGGAGTCCAGAAAGTTGATACTGGAGTCCGGAACTCGGAACCCGAAACTTGGAATCCGAACTTGGGACCACCTGTTTGAAGAATTGTCTCTTTTCTTCCCTTTCTTTGTATTTTGTCCTTGCTCCTTCAGTCCTATCCACACGCCTGGTGACACTCTACTTGCAGCTAGATTTCCTACTGTTTTTTGGGTGTGTTTTTTAATTCCACATTTGGACAACAGACGTACGAACATGACAGTTCTCAATACAAACAAGTTAAAGGGGTATGACATGTTGATATGATTATAATCTTTTGTTTGTGAATGCAACCTTTCCCTTCCTTGTTTGAACTGTATGTACTTCAATCATTGAGCCTAACTTTTCTTTTCCTGGGTGTTAGTAATTGTTGCGTCACTTAACACCGTGTGCTATAGTGTTGTATTCATTCCGGGCACAATAAATATTCAACATGAAATGAATATGGTGGAGATAGATGAGAATAACTTCCATCTCCCATTCGTCCCCGCCGTCACGTCAAGCGTTAAGTCAGGTCGCAGTACAATTCAACAATGAATCAAGTAATAATTATCATTTCCATCAATTAATCAAACAACTAACAACAGGTAATGACTATTGTAGGGATGCACATTTGATTTACTATCTAGCTCTGATCACTTTAGGGCCTCAATAACAATGTCATCAATGATCAACTGCGTAACTAATTCTGTTCTCTTAGTCTTTTGGGTGTGCCTTTAGCTATAGGGTGACACTGATCAATGACTTACGGGTCAATTTACTTAAGGTAGTCTTCTAATGACACACGTTTCTGGACTGTAAGCAACAAGAACATGACACACGTTTTGGTTCCAAACGAATCTTTGAGCTTCCATCGAATCTTGAACTTTAACTTGAACTTGAACTTGTGGTGCTTGAGGCCTTTTATAAGGCCTGTTCACCGTCAGAATTGGACTACTACTTGCATACGCGTCGATACAGGTCTTATTGTCCTACCTATTCGCAGCAAGCAGGATTATAGTGTCAGCAGGTTTGCCCAGTGGGCATCCAGTCTGGTCTTAAATGTGTTGACTGTTGGTGCTGTAACTACTTAGTCTGAAAGTTCCAGGTGTTGATAACACGTTCTGCAAAGTAGATTTGTATAACTGGACGAATGTCTCTTTTGACAGGTGGTCGAAAGTTCGTCGTATCACTCCTGACATCCTATTGGCCTTTGACGTTGCTTGAGCCACATGGTCTTTGAATGAGAATTTGTTGTCTAAGTAGACACCAAAGTCTTTCTCCACTTCACTCTCTATTAGGTTGACTGGACAAGGTTCGCCATCAGTGTTCTTCCCTCTCATCTGGTACACTGCCCCTGATTTATTTCTCCCCAGTTTCAGGACATGACATTTCTCTGGGTGTGTCTGGATCCATCGGAAGAATACATATTATTAGATCTCAGTTTACACGATCGGAAGTCAGTCAGTCAACGTTCTCACCTTTTGGTGGTTTCGTCAAATGTATGGTTGCCGATACTGTCGCTTCATACCAATCTCGTTCATTCTGAACTACATATGCTGTTTTCAGATGGCCGACCTCTCTGGTACCCTATGAAGGTGATGAGGGTTCGTTCGGCCTCCCGTTCTCTCCTCACTTTTCTCTTTCGTGTGTAGGCTTCCTGGCAGTCCCCGGTTGGATTATTCGTGCCGTTACTGATTGCCCTTTTGCTGGCAGTCTCCTTAGACAGTCCCGAGCAAGCTCTGTAGATGGGTTGACCCTTGAGGTTTTCAACTCGCAATCTTCCAGACGGTCCAAGCTGAGTCCTCCATCCGTTATTTTCCCCGGAGAAGTTTTTGCCTCCCCTTCTAGATTTCTCAGATCCGTTTTTTTTTGTTTTTGTTTTTGTTTTAGTTTGATTAGCTTTTCTTTGTCGTTTCCAATGGAAAGCTTTTTTCTGTTGACAATGCTTATTTTCGTTGAGAATGAAGTTCGTTGTTTTCTGCTGTAAGCCAATGGTTCTCTTACAGATGTGTAGTTGTAGTGTTTTTTGTTTTGTTTTTTTTTTTTCCATCTCATTTGTGTTTGCGCGTTGTGCCTATGGTGATTTGTTTAACTTCTCTCCGTGGATACGAGCCCTTGTTCAATCGCTGTAAGCTAGTGATCTTCTCTGGGTGTGAAATTTGTTGTTTAGCTGTCAATGCACACGGGTGTCTTGGATATCATGTCCACGACATTTAGATTGGATATATAACGATTTGCAGTCCCGAACGAATAGGTCGTGCTACGTCATTTGGTACTATGTCTGCGAGTGACGCACACTTACTTTTACGCGATCTCTAGATTTTTCTCTGAATGGGTGTAGTAGTTTCGAATTCAAGTGACAAGGGGTATACACTAAGGTGTAAAGGGGGTACACACAGGCGGAGGCGCACCATTATCATTTCAAACCATCTGTGTGAGTGTGTGTGTGTGTGTGTGTGTGTGTGTGTGTGCATCGTGAGAGGTGTGATATGTGGGAATGTTTGCATGTGTGTGTCTGTGAGTATAATTATTGTCTCGAGGCATTGGCACCTTACAGACTACTTTATTGCCAGGAAGACAGCGAGGAGAGCCATGTGAGGTGCCAACTGCTGGACCGACCACCGCCTCATTGTGTCCAAGTTCAGACTTTGCATTCTGCCCATGAGAAGACCACAAGGTCAGAAGAATGTAAAGAGGCGGAATGTCTCCAAGTTGAAATGCAGCAAAGTTGCAGAAAAACTCGCCGACGACCTTGTAAGCAGACTGCCAGACGCACCACAGGAAGTCTGGACCAGCACTGAGGAACAGTGGATAGCCTTCAGAGATACTGTCTACACACTGCTGCCCTCGAGCATCTCAGACCAGTAACCCGAAGAAACCAAGACTGGTTCGAAGAGAATAATGAAGAAATAGAGGCATTGATAACAGAAAGTGGAGTGATGGCCTAGAGGTAACGCGTCTGCCTAGGAAGCGAGAGAATCTGAGCGCGCTGGTTCGAATCACGGCTCAGCCGCCGATATTTTCTCCCCCTCCACTAGACCTTGAGTGGTGGTCTGGACGCTAGTCTTTCGGATGAGACGATAAACCGAGGTCCCGTGTGCAGCATGCACTTAGCGCACGTAAAAGAACCCACGGCAACAAAGGGTTGTTCCTGGCAAAATTCTGTAGAAAAATCCACTGCGATAGGAAAAACAAATAAAACTGCACGCAGGAAAAAATACAAAAAAATGGGTGGCGCTTTAGTGTAGCAACGCGCTCTCCCTGGGGAGAGCAGCCCGAATTTCACACAGAGAAATCTGTTGTGATAAAAAAGAAATACAAATACAAATACAAAAAAAATCAACTGTTCAGAGCGCATCATAAGGACCCCACGTCACAAGCCAAGGAAGATACCTTTGCTGACGCAAAAAGAATGGTGAAGAAGAAACTTCGCGGGATGCAGGACAGCTGGTTCGGTAAGAAGGCGGATGAAATCCAGGGCTACACAGACAGCCACGACACAAAGCACTTCTACGATGCGCTTAGGGCTGTATATGGACCCCAGTCCTCCGGCTCCTCACCCCTCCTCAACGCAGACGGGACGCAGCTGCTGATGGAGAAGTAGATTCTGGAAAGGTGGGTTGAGCATTTCAACAACGTCCTCAACCGTCCTGCCAACATCAATAACGAGGCCATTGCTCGCCTGCCCCAGATAGAGATCAACGAGGACCTCGACACCCTCCCCACAGAAGAGGAAGTCACGAAGCCAGTGAAGCAACTCTCCTGTGGCAAAGTGCTAGGTCCCGATGCAATCCTGCTGAGTTATACAAAGCAGGACGCCCTGCCATGATGCAAAAACTGACTGAACTCCTCCAGTCCATGTGAAACGAGGGACAGCAGACATGGTTTTTGCTGCACGCCAACTCCAGGAAAAAAGCCAAGGGCAACAAACGGCGTCAAACAAGGCTCCAGGCAGTCGAAAACTTCATCTACCTGGGCAGCATGCTTTCTCGCGCAGTGTACATAGACGCTGTGGGCAGCAACAGGATCGCCAAAGCCAGCACTACCTTTGGAAGACTCTGTGAGAACGTCTTTGAGCAGATAAGACTCAGCACTACCACCAAGCTTAAGGTCTACTGTGCAGTGGCCCTTACCACCCTCTTCAACGCCAGCGAGACCCGGACTGTCTACAGGAGACACGCCAAACTGCTCAATCGCTTCCACCTGAGCTGTCTCCGCAAACTCCGCCACATCAGGTGGCAGGACAAAATCACCAATACGGAAGTCCCAGAACGAGCTGGCCTCCGCAGCCTTAACAGCTGCTGTACGGAGAACTATGTCAGGGCAAGCGTTCAGTTGGAGGGTAGAAGAAATGCTACAAAGACTGCCTCAAAGCATCCTTCAAAGACCTGGGCGTCGACATCAACACATGGGAGACGCTTTCTCAGGACCGTCCAGGTTGTCACAGCTAGATCACCACAGGAGCCCGTGCAGCTGAAGCCAGGCGCATCACCGAGGCGCAACGAAAGCGTGCAGTGCGCAAGGTCCGAGTGGCATCCACTGCCACAACAGCATCCAGTCACTTGTGTCCCACATGTGGGCGAGCCTTCAGGGCCCGGATTGGCCTCATCAGTCACCTCTGGACCCACAGCCACCGATCCTCCATCTGATTTTTGAAGCCATGGTCATCGTCGAATCCGAAGGACGAACATCACATTAGGAGTGGTGGTGTGTGTGTATGTCTGTGTTGTATGTATTTTGGGAGCTGCGGATTAAGGAATGTGCTTGTGCATGTGCATGTGCGTGTGTGTGTGTGTAAATACGCATGTTTGTATGTGAATGTGTGTGCGCGCACACACGAGTTTATGTGTTGAGGCTTGTGTGCTTTTGCTTTTATAGTGTAGGGTCTGTATACATTTCTTTGTGTTTTCATATCTGTGTGATATATTTGCATATCTGATACATTTGTGCACGTGTGTTTATTCATTTTGCAGTCAGGTCAGGTCTCTACCTGCCACAGGTACCATGTAACCCTGTGCTACCTGTCACATGCGGGCAGATGGAGCTCGACAGCCCGGGAAGGCAGTCCATCTAAGACAAGGAAAAGTCTGAAGTAAAACCCATGAAGTGCTAAGGAATGCAGGACAGTCTCGACATGCATTGACCCTGGGTCCATGGCCATGTCCCGACTTTCAGTAGCCGCGCCCCCGTGCCTCCGAGGAAGGTTTTTGAGCCAGAGGCTAGGACAAGGACAGTCTGATATAAAACCTACGACCTGAGGACCTCACTGTCACCGTCCCAGCTTGCTAGGCTATGGCAGATGAACCACGGGTGTAAAGGGTGGGGCCAGTACTGCGCACACTGCACTCCACCTAAAAATTCCATTGCGCAGGCTTGAAGGACACGTCCACGTCCGCGCCACCAACTATTCCAAGCCCTGTAGCGATGGGAAAGGGGCGAAAACGGCAGGTGGAAGATGTCACTGGAAGCCGCAGTTCCAATCCTGCATGCAGGCGGTTCAGGATATTGGTCGCCTGATTGTTGACCCGGAGGTGACAGCATCACTCGGCAGCACCCTGAACGACCAAGCAGCCTTTTCTAGGGACAGCACTGCTTGCTCCACACGGAGAGGGGCCTAGAAAAGGTGGTCCAAACAAATGCTCATCTCCATACCCCCCAGTTGGCTAGCCGCGGTCAACGGGCATCTCCAAACGCGGTCGAACAACAATAGAGAAGAAAAGGCCGGCACCTGCCTCACAATTAGGTGCAAAAGGACTAAAGGTAGCATGCTGGAACATCCGAACCATGCGTGACTCTGCAGACAGCAACCACCCAGAAAGGCGTTCCGCTCTAGTCGCACACGAACTTCAGAGACTGAACATTGACATTGCTGCCGTCAGCGAAGTCCGCTTTGCAGGGAAAGGCAGCCTCCAGGAACACGGCGCTGGGTACACCCTCTACTGGTCAGGCAAGCCAGAGACCGAGAGACGCCTTTATGGCGTAGGCTTTATGGTCAGGAGCACCATTGCCTCCAAGCTTGAAAACCTGCCAACAGGACACTCAGACCGAATTATGTCCATGCGCCTCCCACTACGGAACAAACAGCATGCCACTCTGTTCAGCGTGTACGCTCCAACCCTCCAAGCGGACCCCACAGAAAAGGTCAAGTTTTACACTGATCTGCGCAACCTCGTTCAGAACACCCCTGCTGACGACAAGGTCATCATCCTTGGCGACTTCAATGCCAGAGTTGGCCAAGATTCAGAAGCCTGGAAAGGAGTCCTTGGCAAGCATGGCGTTGGTAATTGCAACGACAATGGGTGCCTTCTTCTCGAGTTCTGTGCAGAGCAGCAGTTTACCATCACCAACACCATTTTCCAGCAGAAGGACAGCCTGAAGACAACGTGGTTGCATCCTCGGTCCAAACATTGGCACCTCATTGATTACATCCTGATGCGCCAGAGAGACGTACGAGACGTCCTACACACCCGAGTGATGCCCAGCGCGGAGTGTCATACTGACCACCGCCTCGTCCGCAGCAAGCTCAGGCTCCACTTCAAGCCCAAACCAAAGAAAGGAGGAGCTCCTAGGAAGAAATTCCAGGTCGGCAACTTTCAGTCAGCTGAAGTGAAAGCTGAATTCCAGGCGAAGCTTCAGGACAAACTTGAAGACCCCATTTGCCCCACAGACCCCTCTCCAGAAGCACTATGGGCACAGCTGAAATCAGCCATCCTGCAGTCCTCTGAAGAAGTCCTAGGGTTCTCGTCGAAAAAGAACAAGGACTGGTTTGACGAAAACAACCAGGAGATCCAAGAATTGCTGGCGAAGAAGAGATCAGCCCACCAGGCTCACCTTGCACAACCGTCTTGTCCGGTGAAGAAAGCAACCTTCCGGCTCATATGCAGCAACCTCCAGCGCAAGCTTCGTGAGATTCAAAATGGGTGGTGGACCAACCTGGCAGAGAGGGCTCAGCTTTGTGCAGACACTGGTGACTACCGGGGCTTATACGAAGCCTTGAAGGCGGTGTACGGTCCCTCATACCAGGTCCAGAGTCCTTTGCGCAGCGCAGACGGCCAGGCGCTCTTCACAGACAAGACGTCGATCCTGAACAGGTGGTTGGAACATTTCCAGGCCCTCTTCAGCGCCAACCGCACGGTTCAAGACTCGGCAATTCTCCACATCCCACAACAGCCAGTGAAATTACAACTGGACGAGCTACCAACCCTAGAAGAGACTGTCAAGGCCATTGAACAGCTGAAATGTGGCAAGGCAGCAGGGGTTGACGGAATTCCGCCGGAGGCGTGGAAGAATGGAGGCCCAGCACTACACTCCAAACTCCACAACCTCTTTGTCTGCTGCTGGGAGCAAGGCAAACTACCACAGGACCTCCGTGACGCAGTCATCATCACCCTGTATAAAAACAAGGGAGAAAAGTCGGACTGCTCCAACTACAGGGGGATAACTCTGCTCTCCATCGCAGGCAAGATCCTCGCCAGAGTCCTCCTAAATCGGCTGGTGCCTACTATCGCCGAAGAACATCTCCCAGAGAGTCAGTGTGGCTTTAGAGCCAACAGAGGCACCACTGACATGGTCTTCGTTCTCAGACAGCTACAAGAAAAATGTCGGGAACAGAACAAAGGACTGTATGCGACATTCGTCGATCTCACGAAAGCTTTCGACACCGTGAGCAGAAAAGGTCTGTGGGAGATCATGAAACGTCTAGGATGCCCCCCAAAATTCCTCAGCATGGTCATCCAACTACATGAGGAACAGCGTGGACAGGTCAGACACAGCAACGACCTTTCGGAGCCCTTCCCAATTGGAAATGGAGTGAAACAAGGTTGTGTCCTCGCGCCGACCCTCTTCACGATCTTCTTCAGCATGATGCTCCAACAGGCCACTGAAGATCTTGGCGACGACGACGGTATCTTCATCAGATACCGCACTGATGGCAGCCTATTCAACCTGAGGCGGCTACAGGCCCACACCAAGACACTGGAGCAACTCATCAGAGAGCTTCTGTTTGCCGACGATGCTGCCCTCGTCGCCCATACAGAAGCGGCCTTGCAGCGTATAACGTCCTGCTTCGCAGAGGCTGCGCAGCTCTTCGGCCTAGAAGTCAGTCTGAAAAAGACGGAAGTTCTCCACCAGCCTGCCCCACAGGAAGAATTCCACGCTCCTCACATCAACATCGGTGAGACAGAGCTGAAGTCGGTCCACCAGTTCAGCTACCTAGGCTGCACCATCTCGTCTGACGCCAAGATCGACAAGGAGATCGACAACAGACTTGCAAAGGCAAACAGCGCATTCGGCAGGCTGTACAAGAGAGTGTGGAACAACAAACACCTGAAGAAAGACACAAAGATCAGCGTGTACAGAGCTGTTGTACTGCCCACCCTGTTGTATGGCTCCGAAACCTGGGTCACCTACCGGCACCACATACGACTGCTTGATCGCTTCCACCAGCGCTGCCTTCGCACCATCCTCAGCATCCACTAGAGTGACTACATCACAAATGTCGAGGTCCTGGAGCAGGCAAAGACTATCAGCATCGAGGCAGTGCTGCTAAAGACCCAGCTACGTTGGGGAGGGCACGTGTCCAGGATGGAGGACCACCGCCTGCCCAAGATCGCGCTGTATGGCGAACTGTCCACTGGCCACCGTGACAGAGGAGCACCCAAGAAGAGATACAAAGACTCCTTGAAGAAAGCTCTCGGTGCCTGTCACATTGACCATCGCCAGTGGTCCGCAGTAGCCGCTGATCGAGAGACCTGGCGACGCACCATCCACCAAGCTGTCTCCTCCTTCGAAAACAACCGCAGGGCCAGCCTTGAGGACAAACGCAGAAGGAGGAAGAACCACGACGCTGCAGCCGCGAACCCAGACCAGACTTTCCCTTGCAACCGCTGCGGCCGACTCTGCTTTTCCCGCATTGGCCTTGTCAGCCATGAGCGTGCCTGCATCAGACGTGGACAACGCCCTTCCTAGATCTTCGTCAGCGAAGCCAGGCCATGATGATGGTTTATTCATTTAATTATATGTTCATGTTAGCATCATTATTGTTATTATCATCATCATTGTCATTACTGTTTACGTACCTTCTATTTCGTTTATGTATTTTGTTTCTATTTTCATGTATCATTCTTATTTATTAATTTATCTAATCGTTTGTCTATGCGTCTATTTATTTCCTTATCTTTTTTTTAAATATTTTTTTATTCATTTACTCATTAATCTCATTTTCATTTACTTTGTTTTAAAATCACCAGTGTGTGTTTGTTTCACACTGCCTCTCATCATCATTACTTTTTTCTTTCCTTCTATTTTGTTTGTAAATTTTGATTTTTGTTTCTATTTTCATTTGCTGTTCTTATTTATCAATTTATCTTATCGTTTGTTTATGCATTTATCTGTTTCCTTATCTTTTATTCACTTACTCATTGATCTTATTTTCATTTATTTTGTTTTGAAATCACCACTGTGAGTAAAGAGTTGTAATCATGGCCACCCCTATTGCGACTGCACGGGTCTGGTTGGACCCAGACGTGGTAAAGAATGGTGATCGTAAACACCTACATTGCGACGGCACAGGTTTGGCCGGACCCATGACTGCCACAGAGACTCAAAGATGTTTGTCCTTCTCCTGACTACCCGGGTTCTACAGTACCCAGCAGGGAGAACTCGTATTTAGTAGGCACAGCTCTGGCATCTCACCACCTATTTGGTACCAAAAGAAATCCGCACCCTTTTGCCTGACTCTTCCCTTGTGTGGAAAGCAACTGTTGCGTGAACTGACTGGGCAACCAGCTGAAAGTTATTTACTGTATTACAATTTAGATCTACTACGAAATGTATTCACTGCAAGGCAATCTTTAGGTTTCCATGCATGAGCAATTCTTAAATTTCCGTGCATGTGCATGTATCTCAATTATTTAAGACATATTTAAGTTCGCGGAAAAGAAAAATGACGTTGCCATCGCCTCAGGCACATTGCATCATGTTGCCGTGTTCTCTAGATCTACACAGACCTGAGTACGCAACTGAAAGCGCGATTGCGAGAGTCCGTGTTTCAGTTAGATAAATACGTATCTCGCGCTTTGTACATTCTGCCGCTTTTTGCACTGTTAAAAGTAATGTACAGTTCAATCGACTGCATTGCAATTATTTCTTTTACAATTTTTCCTTGGGATTTCTTCTTTTCTTGGGACTATAAACGGTGTCTAACTAAAGACAGTTCCCGTTTAGTTCTTTCCCTACCCATCTATTTCTCACCAGGTGCGCAGGTACACGCACTTACAATTCTGGACTTCAGATGTCAAGCTGTTGTTATACCAGTGCACTGTCACTTTTCTTTTTAATTCAAGAATGAACTGAATCCTAATTGAGAAATAAAAACTGGTATGTGACAATGTATGACGTTCATGATTCAGCGAAATTTGTTCCAAACTGAAAGAAATGTTTGCGTATTTTGCATATATAAACCATGCATTTTACGTAGCAACAACGATAGAGAGACTGCATGAAGTTTAACTTAATTTGTGTAATTCTGAAAGGTCATAAATACTGTGCCAGGCCAGAAAAAATATGCGGTGACGTAAAAGTCCATCATGCTTTAGACTACAGGCTCCTATAAACTTGTCATGTTGGGAACTGTCGCTGGTGACATGGACCGACCCAAATTGTTTGAAATTCACGTGGCTGCTAATGGTGATGACCTTGATATGATGTCATGCATCTAGAGATAATAATTTGCTAACTTCTTTTGTTAAAAGGCAGGTGTATGAGTGTGCCTGCAAGCGCACGAGCATGTATGTATGTGTGTGTGCATGCGTACGTGTGTGTGTATGTGTGTATGCGTGTGCATAGTGTGTGTGTGTGTGTTTCTGTCTGTCTATGCGTGCGTATGTGCGTGTGTGTGTGTTTGTGTGTGTGTGTGTGTGTGTGTGTGTGTGGTGTCCAATGAAAAGTATACGGTATTGCATTTGTGTCCATGAATATTTCTTCTAGCCCAGCACAATAAGTAACATCAGCCCTTGATGCCACTGGGAATCATGTCCCCCTCAGTGGTGATGATGTGACGAGCGAGGAGGAGGGCCCCCTGGCCCCTGAAGACTCCTCCCCTGATAAGTCTGAGGAGGAAGCTGAGGAGACGGAGCCTAGTGAGTCAACTGAGATTGCAAGAGATGGCACACGGTGGGTGGCCGACGCTGAGCGCAATTTTCCTTTGCTCTGTATCCCATACCTGGGTCGACCAACTGGTCAAGAGAGACAAATAAATCTTGGCCGGAACATAGCCGTTGAGCTGGCTACACCGTTCTTCAGAAGTGGCAGAAATGTCACATATGACAATTATTTCACGTATTTCACATTAGCCGATATCTTGCTGAATAATGGTCTGACAATAGTGGGTACTGTGCGAGGAAACAAACGGTTCTTGCCAAATTCTTTCAAGACAGAGAGGAGACTGGCATTGCACTACAGTGAGATTGCATACAGTGCAGGCGGCACCGTTGTCAACTACCAGACGTAGAAAGAACGTCCTTGTTCGGAGTACAATGCACGACATGCGTTTAGTCCCATCGGAAGACAACCTCAAAAGGAAGCCAGAAATGCTTCTTTTCTACAACTCCACAAAGGAGGTTGTTGACACCGTAGACAAAATGGCAGACAGAGCGATAGCCGATGGTCATGTTTTCAAACATCATTGACCTGGCCACCATTGCTGCACGGTGCATTTGGAGCATCAGGGTTCCCGATCACCCTCTGTCAAACATGGGCGTTCTGCTTTCATCCAAAAGCATCAGTGAACAAGCAAGCTTCTGCTCAGCATCCATCTCGTACAATCAGCGGTGAAGACGGAAAGATGCTCACATCACCAAAACGTAAGCCCTGTGGGTTTCCCTGATACCGTCTCGTCGGACAAGGAATGAACAGCTGAATGCGTCTTTGAGGAGAGTGGGTACAGCGAGACCGCTTCATTCAAATCCGTAAAAAATCATGTTTAAGCTTCTTCGAAATGTATGGATTCTGGTGAACCCGCAACATCGTGACTGTGTAGTCAGAAATGGCATCCACAACTCTTACCCTTGTTCCGTGTTGTTTTCTGGTAACAAACGTGTGAGTTTTGTTTGTTTGTTTTTGTTGTGTTTTTTTTCGGGCGGGAGGTGGGGTGGGGGATTTGTAATTGCAATGTGATACCTTTGGGTAAAAAGATTCCAACGTTTATTTTTCATTCGGACAAAGGTTTAAAGATACAACATTCATACACACTGTGGATTAGAAAGTATAGAGTAAAGACATAATGATGTTCTAAATACTAACTAGTCCACAACAACATATTGTAAACAGAACACATGTTCACGACCATAATTCCAAGGTGACCTCATATAGCTTAATCTTGTATTGTCAATTCTTGACACAAATTTGTTATGTTCCCTGGTTATGTCAAAAGCATACTTGTCTTCTTCAAACAGCTGCTTGAGATCTTTCTTTGAACATTTGCAATCTTGGTTTTTACATTATTGAGTCTGTATTTGTAAACATAGAATTTAGCTATCAATAAAATAAACGAGAAACACCCCCCAATCTTTATTTTGTTATGTCCAAAAAGCACCAGTGCATCATAAAGAGTAAGTCTGTCACAATGTATACACTTTTCCTTTAAATGCCTTACGATTTCTGTTAAAAAAAACAAAAAAAAAAAAACAACGTTGTACATGGTCGCACACCTATAGATAATGTAGAATTGTACCTCTTTTTTATCCTCGCAGAAATTACACTTATTATCTGGGAATACTTCTATCTTCATCAGAGCATAACTTATCACAAGAATATGATAATGAATATTCATCTGGACATTTTTTTAATCTTGTCTCTTGGATTTGTTTGGTATTGAAAAAAAGTTATTCCAGTTGAGCTTGTTTTCAAAAATCAAATCCCAGTTTTTACAGGCATTTTGAAGTTCTGGTTTTCCAATTAGTACCTCGTAGAAATATTTTGTTCCTTGTAGAAGCTTAATCATAGCAGTATATGCTTTATTAAAGATGGTTCCATTATTATCATTCTTCTCAAATGCTTAACCTTTCATCTAAAAAAAACGAAACTTCTCACCGAGCTAAAACAACCAAAGTAGTTAATCAGAATCAAAAAGTTGGTTAGTTAGTGTTCATTTACTTATACATTTACTTAATCATTTATCTTAATCTATTTTCATTATCTTATTTTCGGACAAGGCCTAAGAGCGTTGGGTTACGCTGCTGGCCAGGAACCTGTGTAGCAGATGTAGTGTAGCGTATATGGATTTGTCCGAACTCAGTGACGCTTCATTAAGCAACTGTGCTAAACTGTATATAAGCTTGAAATATAATCATCTATCTATGTATAAAATAAATAGATATACAAATAGATGAGTTTACACACACACACACACACGTGTATGTATGTATGTATGTCTCTCTAATTAAACATCTAATTAAACTAATCATTCATCACTTGTTTTTGCTGTAAATCTTCCTAAGCACTTAATTTCTTCTTTTACTGTATTTTCTGCTTGTGCATCCATTTTCTTATTTCTAGAGCAACATTCCATTGCTTTTTTTAGTCTTATTTCCATTATCAGGGTATCTGTGAATAACTGGTCCGATATAGTAAATCGGTTTTTTGTTGTTGTTTTTTTTGTGTGTGTGTATGTGAGGGGGGCGGGGGGGGGTGCGGTTGTGGGAATGTTGCACATTTCTAATTTGTTAAGTGTTCGCATATGCGTGCGTGCGTGCATAATGTGCGACCTTTCTTGTGTGTGCGTGTTCATGCTTGTGTGTGTGAAGTGGGTGGATGCCCGTAGTGGGCGGAGATATACCTGTGGCTATGGGTGTATACACACACATGTCCATGTTTGTGTTTTAGTTTGCGTATATATGTTTTGTAATTCGGGGCAAAAACGGCATAGCTCGCGTGGGGAAACCAATGGTGAACCCATTCTGTGTCGAGTGCGACAGATGCGCAATGAAAGACGTATGCCTTTTTTTTTTTTTCTTTTTTTGTCCACCCAAGATACACACTCTTGAGTAAAAATGTATGTCCCCCTCTATTATTACAGATTCCCTTCAAATTTCAAGATCCAGTTGCTCTGCTCAAACTCATCGGATGATAGAATTATTAGATTAGGAATTTATATAACGGATTGCGTAAAGGTCGTAACTGCGTAACTACAAGGTTACCTCAAGCAACAATAATAATAATAATAAGCACACATGTATAGAGCGTAGCTGAATATCAAATAACATTGAACACCCTGTTGTTGCTATTGTATTCCCCTTGAAGAGGTCAGAGAAGCACAAAGAGAAACTTCACCATCTTTTCCAAGTCACAGGGGGCAAAAGGCCTACTGGTTGGCGGCATGCCCCAACACCTTGTAGGCGTTTTGCCTCAGATTGAAAACGCTTAGATGATAGAATTTCCAGGAAAAAGCAAAGGAGATAAATCGGTTTCAACGCTACGATTCAAGAACTGACACATTCCTTTTACAGAACAATATCATCGAATTTTGCTTTGAGTGAAAGACAGACAATGGCATTGAAATTTCATCAGCATGGTTTTTACAAATATCAAGGTGAAAATAATCAAATGCATGTGGAAAAGAAAGATGACTTCTGAGTGGCCTCCGTGTTGGGGCGTGTTTTCCCGGCTGTCAAGCGGAAACAGTAAAGTGTCACTGGCTCGCTGTGTACCATGATCTCCAATATTTTGGGGGTGGGCGTTTGACCCCGACTAGGTTTCTTGCCCCGAATGTATGTATATATGCATGTATGTATACATGTGTGTTGATGTATATGTATGCATGTATGCATATACATGTGTGTGTGTGTGTGTGTGTGTGTGTGTGTGTGTGTGTGTTCGTGTTCGTATGAGGGGAGAAGCAGGATAGGGGTGCGGTGAGTGGAGGTAAAATGCGTATGGCAATTGTACACTTACCTGTAAAACACTTGAAGAGACCACACACGAAAGCACGTAGCTTGCTTTCAGGGCGTTTCTGTCGTTGCTTTCCTACATGAAGCACACACACACACACACACACACACACACACACACACACAAACACACACACACACACTTGCACGCACATATACACTGTCACAACCTGCCTCCGGAACCGGAGACATGCAATGCCAAGCCAAAACAAGACATTTTCTCTCAAAGTGAATGAAAGCGTGAGATTGCGAGAAAGCGTCTGTATATGTGATGATGTCCTGTTCTTTGCTTCCATTAGGTGTTTTACTTCTGCTTCAGTTCTACCCATTGACCGAACGCGATAGCCACTTTCCTGACGATCCTTTCTTGGTTTGCTATGGGTTTAAAGAAGCTGTGTCCAGTCCTCTTGTATATTTCCATAATGAAAACTGGTTTGACAGATACTTAATAGTTTGTTTCTCTCATTCGCAGAGCTCTTGATAGCAAACTTTGGGACAAAGGGGCCTTATAGTCTGCTAGAACTTATTCAGATTGCGTCATTTTATGATGTCGTTGTCGAGTCCATTCTGCATTAGATTTTTGGTTTGATTTATCCACATGTTAATTTCTTCTTTGTGAACATGAAGTGCTTCTTTTTATGTTGAAGTTTTGGCCAGGACAACGATTTTGCCAGTCTGACAGCAGTACGCCTTTTTGTATCCAGGCTGTCTCTGTGCTGGCAGTCCACCATTGGGGGTGAATAATTTGTTTGAGCCTCAGTGCAGATTTCTGACTTCCACTTAATTTTCCACTCATATTCGTTTCTCTGTTTTTAAACTTAAATAGATTATTGAGCTCGATACTGCACTTTTTATGGCTTTTGGAGTCCTAAAACTACGGACAGATGATCAGCGTCTTGAACTGGAAGCGGCTCCACACTCATTTCCGTTTTGGATTGTCTAACATGTAAGGGCGATGTCAACCATATTACCATTGTGTCCTTGTCTCGCTCAATGGCGTACTTGATCCGTGATTGCTAATGGGCTAAAAAGAATTTCTCCTATCACTTCTTCAAGGATGAGTCCTTGTAGTCCTTGTTTTTTGGGTTGGCATTTTGCTGGTCCCGTAATTCCGCTTTCGCATTAAGGACTCTACGGATAAAGAAAGAATCTTAAAGTTCTTTTTTTTTTTTAATTTCCTCTAAGTAGGTCCAAGCAGTTCGAAGTGCAGGATCGTAAGCCATAAATTGTGTGGTGGAAACGGAACGTCGCTGTCCAAAGAACCTACATCAACAGGCATTTCACTGTTTCATTTTCACAATGTAAAACCTGTCAGTTAAAACGTTCCTTGTCTTCATCACCACTTTCCAACTTCAACAAATACATTTTCTGGTGTGATATACACAATGAAGTAAGAAAACTTACTTGAAGAAGAATTTGCCGATCGCAAGATTCTACAAATCCGAGTATTGCAATCCTGTCGTGTTTCCTACGTCACTCATCAATGTAATGTCCAATGTAATATCACTAGATGTAATAGCCAGGTCTTCTCAAACCTCGCTTAGCACTATAGCTTTGGCACAATTATAAGAAGAAAAAAAATCTGTTCTAGTCAAATGGCTGTTTTTGCGATCGCACTATCTTCTTGACACTGGAAGAACCGGAAAATTTTGTTGACAGACCCAGGCGCAGTAAGAGTGAAAACCCAAACGTGTTTGCAATTTGTGTGTGTGTGTGTGTGTGTGTGTGTGTGTGTGTGTGTGTGTGTGTGTGTGTGTGTGTGAGTGAGTGAGTGAGTGTGTGTGTGTGTGTGTGTGTGTGTGTGTGTGTGTGTGTGTGTGTGTGTGCGTGTGTGTGTGTGTTGTTATGCCAGTCTGCTGATTTCGATCGTTGCTCGCAGACATTATGCAGTAACTGACAAAGCCTTTGCAGAAACCAGTCTCTGAAAAACAAATAACGACCTCTTTTAATTCAGTAATGTGTTCACGCAAACTATGAATGCGATGAATGAAAGTGGCTGCGCTTGAGCATTTTCCAACTTAAGGCCACTTGGGCGAGTGTAGATCCCAATCTATACAGAAGCCAGCAAAGGACCCTTGAAAGAGGCAGCCCAACATCTGAATGACCATCTAGTGTCCACTTTCACCGAAGACAGCAGCACTGAAGAGATCTGGACAGAGTTATGCCAGGGTCTGAAAAATGCCCTCACTGAACATGTCCCACACAAATTTAGAAATAGTAAACGAAGCCGTCCATGGATCGATAGTGTGGCGATCAAGCTGATCGAAGGAGAGACCGACTACACAAGCGGTGGAAGAAATCTGGTGATGAAGAGTGCACAAGCGATTCAAGACTCTAAAGCGGATTGTCCAGAAACGCCTGCGCCGTCTATACTGGAGGTATATAGAAGACCTCACCACAGACACCCCAGGCCAAACCGCACCGAAAAGAAATTTTGGAGCTTTATTAGAGCAAGAAGGACCGAAAGCTCTGGCGTCTCTGCTCTCAAAGATGCAGGAAGGCTTATCACTGACCCAAAGGGACAAGCTCAAGTCCTGAACAAACAGTTCCAGTCTGCCTTCGGCTGTAAGGAAGACATTACAGACTGTGCCCCATCTCCCCTATCAGTTAACAGAACATCCCTCGGTAGCCCAGCTACTTTGCGCCCAAAAGCAACCTCCCAAAACACAAAACTGATGCTGGTCGTTGAGTGGAAGAAGAAAATGTGTACGATAGCCTTTCTATGCCTTGAGACAATATTTTAAAATTAATGTTTTTAGATGAGTGAGACACGTTTTATCAATAAGAATTCACACTGTACATTCAGATTGACTTCCCATCTCTTTGCACAATATCACAGATGCATTCACCAAGTTAACTTCCATGCTAATCCGAAGAAGTTCTGATAAAGAAATAAAAATGTAACAGTAAAGTGACTCTGAAAACATTTTTCGGTTCTTTTTTTTCCCCCTTGCAATGAAGGTTATATTTTCTCTTCAGCATCATCACCACGACAATTTTCCTGTGACAAGTTGCATATTGCACAAGCATGGTAATAATTAGCAAGGGTATTTTCACACACACACAAGAAAAAAACAAAACAAAAAAAAACATACATAAAAAAATCCACTTATAATGTGACACCCTGATTCCCAACTAGCTGCACACATTTGACAGTCAAATAACATAGTTCATCATACAGCTACAACTGCCCCATTGTTACCAAGTTAACATATGGTGAGTGTTTTCTAATATTAGTAGACAGAATTCTTCTTTTAACTAATTAATCATGCCAAGTTATCATGAAACAATAGTGCAAATATATATCATTTGTTGGGCACTGCTTCTTTTTGCTAAATAAAAGTATCCAAAAAGAAAAAGGAAATGGAGTCAGGGGTTTTCAGTGAGCAGGTTTTTGTAATAACACCAGTTGGCAGAGAATTCACTTAGTCTAAATTTTATACTTGCTGTGTGCTTTTCTATTTTGTATCTATAGGTAAGTAATATTCTAAATATATTCAAGTCAGGCTGTTATCCTGTATACACTTATAAATATAGGATTTAGCTACCAGGATAATAAAAATCAAATACCACATCAGTTTTGATGTTCCCACCACATCATTAAAGAAAAGGGGTTCAGCAAGCATCTGACTAGGATTCTGTATTTCAGTTTTATACTAAAATTTATCATATGCATTAAGAACTTCTATCTAAAATTTATTTTTTGTTTTATGTATTCTTAATATCTTTGGTCCATAATTTTCCATATTATCAATAAAATAATAATTCTCTAATGCTATATTTTTCCATTTATGATTTGTCTCTTTAATTTTCCTAAGCCATGTTAAGAACTAATTGATGTTCCCATTTTTAGCCAGATTTGGTGTCAACAAAGTATTTTCCGAGGTTATGAATATGATACGCAATCTTATGCTTATCTTTCAATTGTTGAGATTCTCTTTCTCGAACTAAACGAATTCTAAAGAATTTATTTGGTGAACCACTCTTGCTACGTCTGTTCAATATTGGTCTTGTGGAATCTGCACTTATGGCTCATGTCATAAACTGATCCCCTTGTGCAAGTGAGAAAACGTTTTTTTTAGAATTCTTAGATGTTTCTGTATGATGAGAAAATAGCAATATACTCTTATCAGGGAAGACTGCATACAGTCAGAAATTGTTATCCCAACAGCCACTATCCCCTTGGTACTGTATGAAAGTCGTTCATGTGAGGGAGATAGGAAATGTGTGAAGTTACCACCATTTCCGCTAACAGCTCTTAATCATACGACAGGCATGTGCAGCATATCTTCAGTCAATACTGACTGACCAGTGTTGTCTGTGCTATGTCCACTCTTGTCCCTCTCTGGCCAGATTATGGAGTGTGTAGACGCCAGGAATATCATTAAAACAACTGTGTCACGCAAAGCATGGCGTTGAGCTACAATTAACATAGAATGTTTATGAGAAAGAAGATCAGGAGAGGTTTGATAGTTTGAGATTTTTTTTTCCAGTGCAGACAAGTTTCCAGTCTTACCAGCTGAAAGATGACTTCTGCATCCAGGGGTTTGGCCAGCACAAGCTTGCAGTGGGTGCTACCAGCCTGCACCCGACATTTGTGCGAGTTTTTGTTGTAGGCGGGAACAAAGCGGAGGACACCCCTGTAGTAGTCACGCAGCTGGTTGCCACGGCGAAACACAAATGGGTCGTACGAGAATCGCCACTCCTCTCCCTCCGATATGTCCAGAAGATGCAGTTGAGTCCCTGGATACCTCAGACATCATGAGGAGAACGACGACAATTATGATGACGACGACGATAAAGATGATGATGACAACAACCACAATGATCTATTTGTGGTGACACTGATGATGATAATGAGGGCGACATGGATATCCACGAAGAGGGAGCAATGAGAGGATGGTTGTATTAATTATTGTGGAGACTTCGTTGACACCAACAACTATGAAGATAACGAGATGATGCTGATGATGATGTTGACAGCAATGATTATAATATAGTCTGCCTTTTTATCTCTTCGTTATACACTCGTTTTCATGCACGCACATTTTCGCACACGCACGCACACACACACACACACACACGCACACACACAACTTTCTCCATTCGGCTCTTCCGTGCACAGCCATTCCCAAACCACTACAGCTAGTCGACAGGCTACAATTTTGCGGTAGCTCAGCCACGCACTAGAGGTGACCCCGCACTACTAAATCCAAACGACTCTCGTGGTATTTTGCTGTGATTACTGTGACTCAGTGCATGCAGGACATTACACAGTTTACCCCTAATACATTTGTTGCTGTGGCTGGGAGGGGTAGCATCACAGATCAAACAGGCTGTGTGCTTCTCTACTAACTGGCCAGGGTTCTGTCTGTTAGTGGTTGAACATACCGGCGATACTGGTTTCGTTGATAGTGATGGTTTCGGGGAAATAATGTTTGCAGTCACGTCCTGAAACAGACACTGTACTCTTCTAATAACGAACCAGCAAATGATATATATATATATATATATATATATATATATATATAGAGAGAGAGAGAGAGAGAGAGAGAGAGAGAGAGAGAGAGACATATATTGTTGTTGTCTGTGGCCAGCCAACCACCCAAGGCCGTGTCTGGTCTGAAAGAGTTCCAGTATCAATCCCGAAGAACCTGAAACGGAGGAAACCTGGAAAAGAATTTTAGACACAAGTAGAACAATGTTCATGCACGCAGGCACTGGATAAACCTCACACTGACCATACCGTCAATATTGTGCCAGAGGATCATAAGAGAGAAGCTGATCACATAAATAAGCATACGTCATACTCAGAATCATATATGTTATATAAAACAGGTATCAACAAGAAGCAAAGCCTCCATGGTTCACGTATGATTCCTGTTGCACAACAAAAAACCGGACAAGCTGACTGTGGAAGCAGTGGGGTAGATGAGGTGGGTGGTTAACAATTCATGGCGATCCAAATCTTATTGGTGCTCAACATCAGTAATGAGCATATCTCGAACCAATATATCTGTGTTGGCTGGAAACGGAGCTGTTCTATCTCAGCAGCTCACGTTGGTGAGCGCTTCTTTTCCTTTTTTTTCTTAAACGTTCTTATTCAGTTGGTTTTTTTTCCATTTTGATATCACAAAACATACACACATCTAAAATATTTATACAAAAAACTGAAGGAAAAAATGCAACCACTATATATCAAGATTATCATTGTAATGAAATAATAATAGAGTATACTGAAAAACTAAATACAACAAAACAAACAAACACACACGCACACACACAGAGTTTTTTTTACACACATAATTATACCATGACACACAAGTAAACATATACATACACGCCGGAATTTGATGACTTGGGGCATGTCATTTACGTGATCGTTTGACTATATGTCGTCTTGTTATGTGTGTTGTATCGTTGAGTGTGGTGAGTCATTTTCAGGTGTAGCTGCATGTGAATGGGTGACTGTCATCACACTCAGTCTGAATTTACTTACAGAAATGTGCTGTACAATATGTCTTTATTACCAAGTGTACCGGGGTCACAAGGAATATTGGGGGGGAGGGGGGGAAGGGGGATAGTACATAAGATACGAACATAAATCGAAAATCATACACAAACACAGATACAGTAGAAATAAGATGCATACAACTGCATATCAATATAAAAACTTGTGCATACTCACGCATACACGCACTGCACACACACACACACGTTTGAACAGAAGCTGCATATTACATGTGGATGGGGCTGATGACTAGATATTCAGGTAGATAGTTGTTGGTTGCACAATGCTATGTATCACACTGGATTTGTTCGAGAGACAGGGCATTGACTGCTTTGGGGAAAAAGCTATTGGCGAAGCGATTGGTTTTCGTCCTTATGCTTCTGTACCGTCGACCAGAGGGGAGCATCTCGAAAATCCCAAAAGCTGGATGTGATTCGTCTTGGCTAATTGATTTTGCTTTTTTGAGTAGCCGCTTATAATATATGTCTTCTAGAGAAGGTAGATCAGGCCCGATAATCTTGGTGGCACTTTTTACGATTCTGTTAAGGGCTGCAACTTCTGCCTTGGAAATGTTTCCGTACCAAACAGTAATAGCAAAGTTTAGCACACTTTCAATGACTGCTCGGTAGAAATCAACCATGATTTCTTTTTAATTCCGAACTTTTTGAGGCGCCGAAGAAAGTACAGGCGCTGCTGTGCTTTCTTAAGAATTTTTCCGTATTTTTCTCCCATTTCAAATCGTTGGAAATGGTCAGTCCGAGAAATTTAAAGTCGCTGATGATCTCTACTTGCTTGTCTTCAATGACAAGTGGTAAGGGGTCAGATCTGGTCTTCCTGAAATCTAAAATTAATTCTTTGGTTTTTGATACGTTGAGTTCTAAGTTGTTTTGACCACACCAGCTGACAAGTTCATGTACTTCTTCCCTATATTTTGACCCATTACTGTTCGTAATCAGCCCTTCTAAAGTTGTATAGTCGGCAAACTTGACCACGGTGTTACATTTGAGTTCCACAGTCATGTGTGAATAGTGAGTACAACAGTGATTACTGTTTTAGTGATTACTTATTACCGTTGTTGTGCTGTTATTATCAATTATCATCATCATCACCATACGATTACTACTACTTCTACTGCTACAGCTGCTGCTACTCCTAATACTAACCAAAAGGTCTACACAACAACATTTTCAACAACAAACACTTGGGCAAATGTAGATAAAATTTCAAACTGTGTGTAAAACACAATATCCTTTCCATGAGTCATATTTTAACCCCTTCTGTTTTGGTTAAGTGAGACCCGTTCCAAAAACAAAACAAAACTTTCCTATTTTATTATTAGCATTCTTCAGATTGATATCCCATTACTTCACATAATTTTACTGCTCCTGGCAGATATATGCAACAATGTAAGTTCCATACTAAGCAGAAGAAGTTCCTATTTGAACGAAGAATGAAAAAAAAAAAACAACCTGTCATTAACCAGAGTGCCAGTATGTCAGATAAAAATGCTATGTTTTGTGAATAAGAAGTGAAAATTCAATGAAAACACAGAAATAAATAATTAAATACGGAACAGAAACCAGACTGTGGAAACGTTTGGCTTTTTCATATGTTTGTGCCCTTCTAATTCTCAGAAACGCGTTGTCATTAGAATCAGAATGTGTCGTAAGACTGATGTTGTTTGTTTTGTTTTTTCATTTTTGAGCCAAATTTGGTGTTGACAAGATAAAATATTTCCAGCGAAAATTAATTCAAGTTAAGTACAGGCACACACACACACACGTACACACACACACACACACACACACACACTCACACACACACCACCACCACCAACAACAACAACGACAGCAGAAAACACAGACTTACGTGTGTAAACACTTACCTGAGCAAAGACCACCCCCACCCCCACCACCCACCCATCCCTCAAAAATAAAATGACTTTGATCTTTAGTAACAACAAACAAATAATAATAATTTCGAATTTTTAGCATTCTTGGAGCAGATTGTCTCATTCACCACTTCATCCACATCAGTAAAAGTTCGTTTTCCTATAAATTATCGAAAAAGATATAACAGAAACTTTTCTTTGACATTTTGACACACGGACCCATCTTTGCTCATTCCTCCAGCCCCACCCCCACGCCCCCCTTCCACACTGTCTGTTCTCTTAATCGTAACCTTCATCTCAAACACCTTTCATTACTTTCCCTCTCCCTCTTCCCTGGGTTACCTGACAAATAGTATGATAACGATCAAGGTAAGTGTATGACATGCATATAAAAACAACATGCTGATGCACTGGGGGAATTCAGTGATGTAGTTTGCTGTTTAACCCTTTAGCTGGAACCATTCTTTGCTCACAATTTGACTACACTCCAACCCAGGGATAAACAACCGGACAAATGTAAGGGCACTCCTTTCTTATCATCACAGAAAAACACGAAAAGAAAAAAAGAATGAATAAATAAACATTGTCAAACCAGAAAACGGCCTCACCCTCAGGCATTGAAAAATGTTCAAGGGGCAGACCCATCTGGAATGATTACACAGGTGAGTGCTGCCTTGTGCCAATAAATTCGTGGACAATGTCCATTGATGATTCAGAGGCTGTGATGACCTTCCCTACTCTTAGGAAATAGTCTATATAGTTTCAGAACTGTATCTGTAGTAATCAGCACTGGTATATTTTCTCTCTCTGGGTAAAAGTTCCAGGGTCAGTTTCTAACAAGGGTAAAGTTCCTATTCTGTTCTAGTGGCGTTGCTTGAACAGGGGGGTCGACAGTGTCTGGGTCATCCTTCGCGTAATCTGGGGAGTGGTTTTGTGGATGCTCAATGTGGAGCGGACTCTACAACAGTACGAGCCAGGAACTGGAAGGGCTGGTTTCTCTGGATGTCTCCAGATAGTGGGAAAAAGCTGAGTCACTATTAAAATACTGGCGACTGCCGTGTGATTCGAACCAGTGCGCTCAGATTCCTCTCGCTTCCAAGGCGGACGCGTTACCTCTGGGCCAATACTCCCTTTTATGATCCAGTCATCCGAACGTGTTTCAGGCAATCAGCCCATAACGGTCTCGAAATGTGTATAGCCCATCCATCGTCTTTACAGTCTGACCATTGCAAAGTCATCCTTGGACAAGGCGGCAAATCTGTTGCCGGACCCTAAAAAGATTTGCAGATTCCAAGACTGTATTTTCTCTTCCCTTCATAAAAAGCAGAGAAGGTTTATCTGTGGCTATGTTTTATAACACACACAGACACAGACAGGCAGACAAAACAGACAGACACAGGCAGGCAGACACACACACACACACACACACACGCACGCACGCACGCACACACACACACACACAGTGTGTGTATATGATATAAATGACGTAAAACCAATTCACATTGATCCAAAAATACATCACGCATCACTCTTTGTTAAGGACGATACACATTACATTTGACTTTCATTATGGATACGGCATGTAAGTATTATGAAAACAGTGTGTAGATAATAAAAATGAATTTTATGATTTTGGACAGCAATGAAAATTTCAAGCACGTTAACTCTATAACTCAAAGAGGACACAAAGTGAAATAGCATTATGCTCTAAAAGCTGGTTAATGGGTGAATAATTACAGAACCATGCATTGAACAGTGCTGATCATATCTGTGTATTAAAGCAATATATAAATAATCAGCCTGGCACAACATAGAGCACCTCCATACTGGGCTTCACTCTCTGGAAAGACAGACGTTGCGTCACACTGACTGAGCACAAAGCCAACTTTCAGGATTTAGAAAACTGAAGAAAACAACGTGTATCCTGTGATGCAAATTGCAACATATGCTTTCTTCGGGCACGAAACCAAAATCCATTCCAACAAAGTCCTTGCACGAATTATTTTCCAAAAAATGAAAGCGAGGGCTCTGAACTTGTGACATCACAACCTTTTGCCAAAATAGCGGCCTCAGTGACTATTTGCAGCAATATATTTGAATTTGTTTTTCTCGAGATATTCATTTGCTATAAAAAGTATTGGACGAGTCAAAACAATCTAAAATCTATTTATGTAAGCAACGAAAGAACCAATTTTTGTTCCCTTTAACATAATTGTGGATGTTGTGCAGTTTTTCGTCTCGAGTTGAGGGTCCCAGTGATGGTCTTCATGGTCAGCTAAGCTTTTTAAGCTTTCAGTGGACAAACTCACCTTTTGTCATGGAAATAAGTGACATGACAGTCACCACGTTTAACACTACTTTCATGTCCACTGCGACAGACATCAAAGGCTTGGAAACCAAGTCTTGTCACCGGATTACCATATTACTAAGGGTTTTTTTCTGAAAAAGAGAAGAAGAAAAATTAAACGAGGAAACATGAAATGAAGCTGCAGTAGGCCTACATGTTTTCAGTTCGCAAGAACTAGCCATCATACAAAAAAAATGTGAACTGAGACAATGCCTGAAACATGACCGCATTCGACGCAAACTATTCTGTAGTAAGGCATCTAACATTCTGACATCTATGAATAAGTGCAAACACACAAACACAGGCACAGACACACACATAGAGCTCTCGCCCCTCACACAGACACACCGACACATACACGCGATGAACGAGCAAAACAGCTAGACAGAGGCAAAGACTGAGAAAATTTCAGCGTGTTAACTCACAACGTTTTCAAACAATTGTTTTAAAAGTTATAACTTTTTTCAGTCACACTCTAGCTGATTTCCGCCACGACGGTGTTAGGTCCCACAGGCCTAGCCCTGTTAAGGCACAAACGTGTTTCAGTTTTGTTCCTAGTACATTGGTGCATAGTGGCATAGTGCTGACATAAACACAGATAAGAGATTAGGCACGAAGCAGACAGGCATTAGGTGCTCAACAATATTTACAAATAATTGCTGCTATTGCTGATATAATGATAATGAATACGTGAATTCTGTACTCAGTGCGCGCACGACCAAACACACACACACACACACACACACACACACACACACACACACAAACACACGTCTCTCGCTCTCTTCTCTTCTCTACGATAACTCTTTCGATAACAAAATATAGAGACTTGTCTGTTTAGCGCAAGGAAAACTGAAAATAAATGAGGCAAAGGAAAACTTTTCAAAATTCAATGTGATCTCCACAAAACTCAAAAGTATAGGGTAAGATACTGCATTAACCTTAATTTTCCACAATACTATATTATATAAGTACGAAGTGTTCTAACGCACACACCTCTTTATCGTATACACGTCTAGGTTTGGCACCACTTTAGGTTTGTTTCTATGCACTATAATTTTCACAAAAAATTCACTCACACACACTTCAAGCTAAAGAGCTGAGTAATAATAATTAAAGATTTTTCACAGAATCACAGAAATGTTTGGCTATTGGCTAAAAGCCTTTTGCCTCATAATCAGTGTCCATTATGTGCTTTTGGATTACTTGTTGTGAACAGACCCTGTTTAAATCAGGCATAGTGTATACTACATTTATCTACAGCTCAATAAAGATTTAACTCTGTGGAAAACGCATGGTCCTTAAACTTTTTGTCAATGTGATTTTTGAAGGCGTTTACTGATGGTGCATTGATGGTGTCATAGGAAAGGTTATTCCACAGATTTATGATACGGTTAGTAAAAAACTTGCGGAACTGGTTAGTTACGAAATTAGTTTGTTTATTTGAAGTTGTGCCCTCGAGTTTTATAGTAAACAAGGAAGAGGTGGTGCTAGGATCATAAATATTGTTCATGATCTTGTATACTTCAATGAGATCACCTCTTAATCTTCTAAACTCTGGGCTAGACATACTAAAAAGAGCCAGCGCTCCTCATAACTAAGATCTCGAGTACCATTAGTATTACTAGTTATACACTTTAGCCTCCTAAACACTGTGGTAGCAAGCCTCCTTCATAAATCAACTGCACTGCTCCACTTCTACTATTTGTTTTGACACAAATTGATTAGTATTGTTTGAAAAACAGTGGTTTTTCTACTTACCACCCGACAACGCTTTTCTGCGTGCATGTGATGTGAAGATCCCCCCTTAAAGAAGAATGTACGTCAAATACACTGATGACGTCATATTGCAATATCGACTACGTTTACAAATTTTCGACGCAGTATTCTAAGAAAGAGCAAGATTATGTTTCCATCATCTGTAACGAAAACCTAATATTGTTCTTTCACCACTTACTGCTGTCAACCCCCCAAACACAACACCTTCAAATTTGAAGATCCATTTGGATGCACTCCCAGACAAACTCGTCCGTATAGATTTCGTGCGCACAGGACGACAATGTCGGGGCGGTAATGCGAAAAACAAGGTTCATGAGAAAACATCAGTTGCTTCCCGTGGCATTATGCTGAAACTGAAATCTTCAAACACTCGTGGCATTGACCATTGAGCAATACAAACAAGTAAACAAATAAGCCAATAAACAAATGATCCAGTAAAGAAAGTTTGAATAAGACAGTCAAGTGCTGAATAAACTCACGATAAACTTCAGCCTGGATTTACCCCCGTTCCTTCTATTTTCTAAAAATTGGTGAGTGTAGTTTCACGTGGGTGACAAGATATGCGTGTGTCAGAAGTGAGATGTGTTTGCAGTAAGTCGAAGTAGTCCAAGTATCAGGGGTTTATCTCGCTGGGTTGTCATTTGGTTTCTGGACAAGGGAAGAAAAACACAGAAGAGAACAAAAGAGAAAGAGAGACGGACAGACAGACAGACAGACAGACAGGGACAAACGGACAGAGACTGAAACAGAGTTCATGAAAAGATTTGTATTAAGAATATTTAGAAATATTCTTAGGAAAATTTGTAAGATGAAAAACAGATTCTTTTTTGATGTTGCCATTTCATTGAACACTAACAAATCTAAACAAGACAGGCAAGGCTTTCAGAAAAGAATCATAAAAAAAGAAGAGAAATTTTGAAAATCGTTAAATTGGGTGCTGTATTAGATACTGATAAGCTCTGGAGAAAAAAAAAAACATAGGAAAAAACTGCTTGCTAGATCGATCGAACCAAGATGTTCTGCTCAGAAATGAGTAGTCTAATCCCCAATGCTATGCCGCCTCTGACGACAATCAATTAGCGCGATAGAAATATTATGTTTGAGGTAATAACACCATTTAAATAATGCTTTCTTGACATATCTCGATTATTTAAGAAATTCTTTGAATTCGGCGGTAATGGAGACGTTGACATCACCTCAGGCACACTGCAACATCTATAGATCTGCACAAACTAGTCCGGACGAGAACAGGCTTAGCGACGGAAACTGCAAGAAATTGGCTTTGGATTCATTTTTTTCTTGTATGTTCATCCCAGTTAATTCAGTACCACTTTCCAAAATTCATATACAGTAAACACGTCAATGGTGCAGTTAGTGTCACTGTATGTGTTCTGTCCACAATTTGCCTTTCTTTTCTTGTAATTGCGAACAAGAATAAGGATGTCATGCCGTCTTCCCAAATATAGCCTTCGTTGTGGCAACTAGGACAGGATTTGTAGAGTTTTCGGAATCCGGACGAGCCTCAACGAAATAAACCGTTAATGATCCGGATACACGGCTTTAATCGGAGACTTACAACCTATTATTTGTATGACTGTGGAGATTTATTTTCCTACTTTGTTTAAAACCAAAGTTGGTGTTGGCAGAAAAGTATTTCCAAGAAAATGGCAATGTTAAAGTTTACCACGGACACACAGATAACCAAAGACTGGGTTTATTACATAAACTCACTTTGTTTACAAAAGTGAGTCAAAATAAAGAAAAGCAGCACACACATAAGACCAGTCTCACTGTCATGCATGCCCGGAGTAATACTGATGAGGATGGGGGAATGTGAGCAATAATCATCCTTTCTTGGGATCTTGTCTGCCTCTCTCTCTCTTATGCAGCCCTTTCTTACACAGTTCTCTGTGTTTTCATTCTGATGGACACCTTTTTTCTTATAACATTTACAATTATTCACGATGTCTGGGATTTTTAATGATCTAGTGAGTGTATTAAATGGGTGAATGGGTGGCTTTAAATGACAGTGTGGCAAGCGGTTCCTGTGCCTGTGCCTGAATTCTTTGTACTTACCATACCAAAGTAAGCCAAATCTTTAGATTCTAAAAACCAAGGCATTCTCAAACATAAACGCACGTTAGTACTATGTGTTATCAAATGAAAGTCCTTCTCAGTTCAAACTCTTTCTCGAATATATGTTGTAAGGAGACAGCAGGTTTCGTCTTTTTTTGTAAATGCTTGTACACATTTTACTAACGGGTATAAGAAGTTAATAGATTTGTAACTTTCTGGAAACTTGTCTGACTTCGGAACACCAAACAAAACACCAATCGCTGTTGACTTTAAGGTATATTTCTTAATACATTTCTATTTTGTGTTGTTCCTACTTGCCTAGCAACCCCATGTGCCTTCCTCTATTTCTCTTGTTTGTATCCATCGGACCCATGGTTTTGGAATCAAATTAACTAAGATTTGTACTCAATTACTGCGTTTGCTTTGTTAGTACCAAGCAGTGCTGTAGTTCTTATAGCTTTTGATTTCTGTGTATTCATCTTAAGACCAGAAAATCTTTCAAACGTTTCAAGTATTTCTACCGATTTGAGCATGTCCTCTTTACTTTTAAGAAATAATGTATCATCGGCCAATTTGCTTATTTTCAAATGGACTGAATCTAATTATCTGGGGTTCTGTGAGCGACAGCCACGCCGAGAAGACGCGTTTTGTCTGTACTCTCACACCAAATGTGAGCCGAGTTCGCGTCAACGAAGTATTTTCCTTTGCCCGCACAGAGGTAACACAGCTTTACAAGTAAGCTACTTGAATGAAGAGAAAGATCGTTTTTGTCTCGATTTTGCTTTTAGGTTTTGCCTTAGCTCCCGTCACCACTGCTCGATACTCCAAAGAGACCCAGGTCTCTGGAAGCCAGCATGAGGTAGATGTCTACAAACAGGCTGAAGAGGGCTGGGGGGCGGGGTGTAGAGGCGGGAGGGGGCGTGGGGGTGGGGGTGGGGGGGGCAGCATAGATAACGCCCGACAATGACTGAGACTGATGTTCACGTTGACGACATGGATTTACACGATGGGTACGAATTTGTCTTCATTTACACTTCCAAAATATAACCTAACATTTCGGTAATTTTTTCGAAACAAAATTATGTTTGCAATGAATAAGATAAGAATAACTACACTGAATTGTATGGGACTGAGAAACAGATTTCAAAGACTGTCAATATTTCATTGTTGAAAAGCAAAAAGTTTGATCTTATTTGTTAAAAAGAAACAGGAGTCAGGGACAAGTGTTTTAATTACAAAACACTTCACTGGTAATGTTTGCTTAAAAATGGCACAAGACAGAATACTAAGTATTTCAGTAGCTCTGAAAAAGTATGATTTCAACTTAGCAAACATTAATGCTCCAAATAACTCTGCAAAAAGACAGCCTTTTTAAAGAATTGTATGATAAATGCAATGCGTTTTACTGAGAATTTTGTCTTGCTTGGAGACTTTAATTGTGTTTTTGACAACAAACTGGATACTATATCAGGTCATCCACATTGTAACAATGAAATACTAGAATTAAATAACTTAGCCAAAAAACTTGAACTGACACATGGCGAATGTTCTACACAAAACAACGAATGTGATTGTTCTTAAAGCGAGGAATAATTGTTCATAACCCGCCGCCTTGATTACTGTCTTTAGTCAGATAGCATGTCACTTCACTGTGTTCTTGTGAACGTTTAATTAACTGTTCCCAACTCCAATCACAAAGCAGCTGGTGATCGAACATAATGAAAATGAATTTCTTCGGGGTCCAGGTTACTGAAAATTTAATGATAGTTATTTAAAGAATAATACTTTTGTAAATCAAATGAATGATTTGCTCGATAGACTTTTATGTAGGTCATAATAATAGTCATTAATAAAAATTTGATCTAAAGGTCGACACAAAAGTGCACATTCACTTGTGCATGTCAGCATGATCATGACAATACCAATATATAAACAAACACCGTGAAACCCTAGGAAACGAAAACCTGCAAGATACACATGCACACACGCAAATGATTAATCCTCCAATGTATGGAGAAAAAAAAGTAACAAAAATAACTGGGAATAAATTACGTGTAGCGTTTAGTCCTGACATAATAGAAAAGGACTAAGCACATTCAATTTATCGTACTGATTCAATGATAACTTTCCGGAAATATTTGCCAGGCTTCAACAACACCTTCCCCTTAAGGAATTAAAAAGCGTACTCAAATTAAGTGTAGGGTCGTTTATTAGAAAATGATTTTATGAATGATTTTTTTTATGTCTGAAAAGTACGAGCATTTAAAGACGCAATTGAATTCGTCTGCCAAGTCACTGAATACATTTTCTACAAACTCTCTCGTTTCTGTCAACACCTAAGAATCTTCCTTCCTGGATGGGTAAATTGTATTTTGCGTTCTAAAATTCATAAATATAGTTTTGTAATCATCTGGGAGAATTGTAATGTATTTTACAACTGGAAATTTCTTTGTGTTTATTGTGTAGTTATAAATACATTTCATATTTATTGATTTCTGCACAGCAGGTATGCATATATTGGTCTCTCCACCTTTGCTCTACTACAGACTTAAATATTATTGTATGAAGAGTCCACTCATTCCTAGGTCATTAAGTAGACTTTTTTATTACATTAAATAATCAGATTTGTAAATGTCTCTTTCTCTTAACTGATATAAAAGTCTGTACATCACACTCGAGGGTTTATTACTGTTTCTTGGTCTGTCAGCTTTTTCCAAAATTTAGTCGTCAGCATTTGTGCTTTAAGTATGAGAGAATACTGGTCCAAGGCCTTCAATGAAGACCAGAAGGAGCAGGCCAACAAAACTTGTGTCATATTGTGAAATCAAGCGACAATCTAGCAAGGACACAGCAAGGAACAAAAGGTGGCGCCTCCAGCACCCCAAATATAACCCAGAAGACAGATACTATTTGCTGGAACGACGGGAAACAGGTCAAGATCTTCGCCTGAGGACTGGACACAACCACCTGCTCCACCACATTGCACACAAAATTGGCATGGGACAGAGTGGAGAGTGCCCATGTGGTTGAGGGAGCCAATGACAACCGACCACATCCTTCAAGACTGTATACGAATGCATGCAGCATCCAGGAGGAAGCACTGCAAACACCGACAGCTGTGGAAGACAAGCTGTACGGCACCCTGGAGGAGCTGCGACGGACGGCAGCCTTCATCGAGGACACCGCGCTGCTCATCTAACGGGGAGGCGAACGAGGAAGAAGAAGAAGAAGAAAGACCATTTGTAAAGGAGTAGCCTTCCGTAATTTCAAAAAGATCTTATAAAATCTAATCTGGAGCTTATTGGCAAGCTACACATTCAGGGCCACCATATCTCCGAGTCATAATATAAGTTGGTACAATTAGTTTGCTCAAATAATTCTAATTGAACATCAATCGGTAAGCATTAACGTTACATTTCTTTAATAAACAAGACATGGCCCTTGTAGCACTCTTAAACAAATTTTTCTGTGCTGGGCTTGAAACTGTTGTGTAGTAATTGAATTTCATGCCAAAATACTGAAAACCATAGCTATGCTCAAGAATATGGCCGTATCCTTAGATACTGGCTAATTTACGGAGTTTTCCTCTAGAAAATATTACCAACTTCGAAGCATTTACCTTTAGTTCCATAACTACAATAATCTGATAAAGGCGTCTAAAGCTTTGGAGGATGTCTGGGCTGATTCAGTTAAATGAAAGTGACATGTGCGTACAGCAAAATAAACATCTTATATGTCAGTCGTCTATCGTCAAATCAGTATACAGGTGCGCCATCTCTCGGAAACTATTGAAACCGCCCATTCTTTCTGATAAAAAAAAATCATGAAGGTACACAACAAATAACAGAGAAGATAAATGTTCAATTTGCCTCACCCCACTCTTTCAACTAAGACATCTGAGATGGTTACATTCTATTGCACACACGACTTTGCCTTCTTATAAAGTGTCCTGAATAACATTTCAAATCCTACCACTCCACATTGTGATTTATTAGCTTTTGCTATAGGAAGAGCGTGATCGACAAGATCAAATGTGTTTTTTCCTAATCGATGAACACACAGTATAACCTTTTTCTTTTTTCATCAAAAATAATGAAAACTTATCAGACATAAACAAAGTGGAAATGTGCAAAGTTGAAATATGATCTTTCTGCAGTCATAGAAAAAATGACTCTCACAGAAGATATTCACAAATTCTAGAACAAAAGGAAATCATTAATGGTCCAACAAACAATCAAGTACATGCCACTCTCATGCATCTTAAGCGAAAAGTAGAGTTAGAGCAATTAAAGGAAGTTAAAAGGGCACAAGTAAGGGCTAGAATGAAATGGGTAGAAGATGTGAACGTAGTACTATATGTTTTTGTAATCAAGAAAAAATTAGGGTGTGGGGGGAATCTATAATTAAATATAGGAAAGAAATGGGTCATGTTATCATGAATCAGGGCGGCGTTTCGCAAGAGCTGACGTCTTTTCTAAAAATCTTTACAATCAAACAACAGCAGAGAATGTACAAGAGGAGGTTAACACGTTTATAACACGGTTATAAGGAAGATGCGAAATCATGTGAAGGGGTTAATTCACTAGGTGAAACAATAAAAGCATTTTGGAGCAAACTGGGTAAAATAGTCATAAATTCTTGTAGAGTCCCTTTGAAAAAGGTGAACTATCAATACACAAAAACATGGAATAATTACTTTATCATACAATGGAAAAAAATTAGAAGAGATAGACTGGCCAACTGAAGATCAATAACATTAACCAATGCTGATCATATCAGCGAAAACTTTAGCAGAAAGACTTGTCAATGTCATACAGCCAATTAGTCAATGAAGATCAGCTGAAGATAGATGATGTAATTGGATTATTCAAACAAAATCAATAAAGCAGGTTCCTTACTCGCTATGATTTTCTAAACCTTTTTATTCTGTGTCAAAACCTTTTTCTTTCATGTGTTTTTGAAGTGTTTTAGTTTTGGGTGCGAATTTTCAAATATGGGTTCAGTTTTAAAAAAAAAAAAAAAAGAAGGAATTTCAAGTAACATTACCAATAAGGGTTGGCTTTCTGAACCCTCTGTGGTGCATGTGGGATTAGACAGGGATGTCCCTTTACTCCACTTGTTTTTGTATTAGCAGTAGAACTTCTTGCTTTTGATATTAGAAATAGCTCTATAGATAGTATTAGGTCCCCCCATTTCAGATTTCGTATATATTTTTATTTATATAACAAGTTATACTTCAGTTATTTGTTATTTGAATTAGGGTTAAATGGTTTTTTGAATTATGAATTAGTTGGTTAATGTCAGTAACGATATAGGACAGTGATATTGACGATCTTCTCCATGACTGAATATATGTACTTTTAGACTAGTCCGACACTTCGTCAAAAGATTCCTTACTCTGGAATGCCTTCGAAAGCCAAACAGAATTATAACCACTGTTAATAAAACATTCTTGGTGAATTTCAGTCACCTTTAGATGAAATCTGTAAATAAAAGTAGTCCTGTGAAACCGAGTATGCTTTTGCATATAGTTACAGTATCAATAAATACTGACCAGAAAGATATTCGACATTTAATAAGAACTGAACAGGAAAGAAAAGAGCTCGAAAAAGTGATGGGATCTTGCCAAAACATAATCTTCCTAGTTTAGTCATTGACACTCGTGAAAGCATTTTGTCTTTGGGGCCAGAAAGATTCAGCAATTGAAGTAGTACTTCAGTTTTTCAATACAAGTGGTGCACAAGTAAACAACAGCTACAGAACTTAGCAGGGGTTATCAATTGGGCATGTCAAGCCATGCGAGGAGGAAATGTTTTCTTCGTCGTATCCTGGACATAATTTAAGCCCTTGCAGCAGCAGGGATACATCAGCGATACAAAGCTTTGTATACCACCTTTCTGTCTCTGTATTTAAAACCTTCTGTTAACCAGCATCTAGAAAAAGTTAGAATCATACATCTAGAATGTAGTCGTAGTAATCCTTGTAAGATTCTTGGGTTGTAAAACCAATGCTTACATACATACCACCATACCACACCACACGCCAACATCTGTACAAAACAAAATCACAATGAAAAAGTACACACACTCGACACATACCCACCAACCCCACCAATGCCAAAATCTCACAAACGGGAAAATGTTAAAGACAAAGTAACCACCAAAACCATACCTAATACACACCAGACATCTGTACAAACAAAATGTTAATGAAAAAGTACACACACTCAGACACATACACCATATACCACACCACACGCCAACATCTCTACAAACGGAACAGTTAATGACAAAGTACACACACACAGACACACATACCAAACCACACCACACGCCAACATCTATACAAACGGAAATGTAATGAAAAGGGACACACACACACACACACATACCACCACACCACGCCACACACGTCCAACACTACACACAAAACGTCAAGAAGGACACACACACACACAGACACACACACACACACACACACAACAGCACACACACCACCATACCACACCGCAAGCATGATTCTTATATCTTTTTTTCCTTTCAGTGATCATGTCCCTACTGACTGTCATGTCTTTAAGGCTATTCATCGCCACGACTGCTCAAAGAAGGAAACGCTAACTACAATAACCTCATTCATAGCAACTGGAACAGATTCATTTCAGCATTACTGTGAGATGTTCACCGGCTGTCAACTAAACGAAAGTAATGATCCATCCACGTGTTTGAACAGATATTAGCTGTTGCTTGTTGTTACTCTGCTGTTAATGTGTACGTGTATAATGCTGTCTGAATGATGATTGTTTAACTCTTTCACCCCCAAGTGTCTGTGGTGAAAAACACTCCCAAGCACCAGATATCTTAAAAACGATGCTCTCAGTCACGGGCTTTGGGTTTTATGTAAAAAACAACACAATGGACTTGTTCACTTCAAACTCACTCAGGGGAAAAGGGTTTAGTCACTGTTCTATTGACGGGAGACTGGCCGCAACTGAAAAGCTTTGTTACGTGTGAAAAATGGTCTTATCAACATTACCCCTTGATGTAACAAAGTGCCTATGGCGGTTGCACTGTCTACTTAACACTAGTCCCCTAAAGCGATGAAAGAGTTAAACAAAGAAGTGTGACGCACCACGGCCACCAACACTGATGAAACTGTCTTTTGGGGGGTTTTACTGTTGGGTGCGTTTTACTGGACTGCCGGGGGGGACTTCCCTTTAGTTGAGGGGGAGGGGGGGGGCAGTCCGGGTGAGTTACGTCTCCATCCGGGCATTCGCTCCCACAGCGGTCCCGACTAGCCTTCTCCAAAAGCCTACCACTGTGGAAAAGAAAAAACAACAAAACAACAAAACAAAGGGGGTAAAAGGCGGGGTGGGGGCAATTAAAAACGGAAGGATTTGGGGGTGGGGGGATTTGGAATTTCCTTGTCGAGTCAAGGGCAGGAGCCCATCGCATTTGAAACGCCAACAACCCCCCAGGCTGTAAAACCTCCGGGGGCAGGGGTTTCTTTTCCCGGGGGATGGGGGGGTTGGTTCATTCTAAGTGTAAGGCGGTTCCAGAGTCTTGAGCGAAAGGTTGCTTTCATAGTACTTATTGTGAATGTCTTTTTTTCGTAGTACTTATTTTAAGGTTGATTTCAGTATATTTTGGGGGTTGGGGGATCTTATTTCAATAGTTCGGGTCGGGCATTAAATCTGTTGGAAACCCGTAATCCTAAACCCTGTTCGGGTGGGGGTTCCCGGGCACAAACCGGGAACTCCCACCGCCCCTTCCGGGGACTGGTGAGGCGGGGGGCTAGACACCCTTATGGAGATCCTAAAAGGGCGGGGCTCGGAGACCCCCACCCCCACTAGCTCCCCCGTGCTGTGGCAGCCCACGATTTGGGCCCCCGGGGTGGCTACCCTGCATGAAAAGTTGGGATCGGCAAAAAACTGGGGAAGAAACCTATGGGTTAAAACGGGGGAAGGCGGTTTACAGCAACGCATGGGGATGAAAGGAGCAAGATGAGACACCGAAAGGAAAACTTGGTAAACCCACTGCATCCGTGCTCATCCTCCGTCGTCTCGACTTATCTTGCCACGGGAAATTGGGGGGGGCCCCCCGGGACGAGAGAGGGGGTCGACGTTGCGCAACCCCTTTTTCACTTTAAAAAAACTCATCGCGCAATCATCATCATCCTTAATGACCTTCATCGTTCTCATTTCATCACCCCCAAGTCCTGTGGCGAGCAACGAAACAAAGGGTTTGGGTTCCTGGCATCGCAGCCGCGACCTGCACGAGGGGCTCACCCAAGGGTGTTTTTCGTCGACGGAGCACGAGGGAGCCGGCAGCCGCTGCGTCTGACACCCCTTTTTGGGAATCACTGCCACCGTGGCATGAGGAAGGGGCAGAAAAGGTGCCCAAAAATTGCCTGCTCCATATCACCCTGGCCACATACCGGGCTGGCGGGACCCTAATCAGCGGTCGAAACAAAAAGAAAAAAAAGAAAAAAAAAAGGACTTTCCTCTCCCCTTTGGTGCTTGAACATAAGGTTCTCTGGCAGAGAAAACGGGGACAGACCCAAGGAAACGGACTAGTTGCATCCGAACTCGCCGGGATACACATTGAAAACACGCCTTGAGGGCCCGGGCTTGCGGGCAAAGGGGACTCTTGAGCGGGGATCTGGTTACCCCTTCTTCTGGAGGACGGGGAATGAAGAGCGACGGAGGCGGCGTTGGATTGCATGAAAAGGCACTTGTCAGCAAGCTAGCGGGGAATCCCAAGGGAGCAACGATAGGTTTTTGCCCAGAAACCCCAGGGCATCGGGGCCCAAAGACCTCACCATTTTTCAGTGCCCCCCCCCAAACCCATGCCCAAACCCCGGGATAAAGTAAAGGCGAAGTTCTACGGCTTCCTCTGTCTTTTGCTGCTTCCCAAAAGCAGCAAGCTCACAATTCTGGGACTTCAATGCTAGGTTGCTCTGACTACATCTCCGGGGATGAGTGTTTGGGAAAAGCAGGGTGGGGGAACTGAAACCCCAAAGGTTTTGCTTTTGCTTCAACCTGTGCAGAGCACGAACGCTGATAACCAACACATTTTTTCGCCCCCCTACTCGTAACAGGACGTAAAGGATGCACCCCGCTAAAAGCATTGGATCTCTCGATTATTCACGCGGGAAAAAAGGGGATGCAAAGATTACGTGAAAAAAGCCAGGCGGCGCGAGGTTGGACAGACCACGCCTTGAAGTCTCAAAGCGAATATTCGAATCCACCCAAGAGACCCCCCCAAGGGCCAAAAGGGCTCCAAAACGGCTAACATCGCTAAGCTAAAAAACTCCCCACAAACACCCTTTTGTGGAGCGCTGAAGATCTCGAATCCGCCTCTCGGGACAACCAGAATGTGGAGCGCTGAGGCCCCTGGTGAGTGATTAGTAAGTTCCCAAAACCCCTGGGACCCATGCCCAAAAGCACAAAGACTGTTTATGAAAAGTGATAAAAATAAAGCAGTTCGGGATGAGAAACGCCGTCTGCTCAACCCTCCCTGAGAAACCCCAAAAGTCCACACAAAAAAGGTGCGTGACCCACCCACAGGACGTTTCAAAAAATTTACCCAGATCAGGAAAAGTGGCTGATGACAAAGCGAGGGGAATCCGGGGATATCTGACAGGCACGAAAATAAAGAGGTTCTATGATCCCTTAAAAAAATCTAGGGCCCACATCCCAGGAAACCCCCCCTCCTCATGCAGATGGAATCCTATCACCGAGAAGGAGAAATTCCGAACGCTGGGCTGAGCACTTCACAGTGTTTTAAATCCCCTTCCCCAAAAATGAAAAAGCCTTAGCCTCCCCCCAAACCCAAAAACCCAAAGCACTGGACATCCACCAACCTTCTTGAGACCCAGGAAGCAATCCGTCTGCTACCCATGGCAAAGACCGGGCTCGACCCATACCGCGAGGTCTAAAAGGATGAGGCACTGTCTGCTGAAGCTCCATCGCTGTACCACTCAGGGAAAAGAAGAACACCCCCCAGGATTCAAGTGCATCTATCATTCACTGTCAACGAAAAGGGGGAACCCCAAGCCGTGAAACCATCGGGGGGATTTCCCTTTCTCTCCATCGAGGGAAGATACTTGCCAGGATCCTACTAAACCGCCCGCAGCACACCTTGACCAAGGATTTGCCCGAGAGCCAATGTGGGTTCCGGAAAGAGGCGGAACCCCGACATGGTGTTTGCTGCAAACAGCGCAAGAGAAATGTCAGGGGCAAAAAGCTGATCTTTTCCCCCTATGTCGACTTCACTAAGGCCCCTTTGGGGCACGTGAGTAGAGGGGACGGGGAAATCAGCCAAATAGGGTGCCCTCGAAATTTATTTCCTTGGCAGCCAAAACCATAAGGCAGCGGCTCGATCCAGGGCAATGGGGGGGGGAAAAATTGCCCTTTTCCTGCACAAAAGGTGTCAACAAGGCTCTCCTGGCTCCCCGCTGTTTTTCCCCTTTTCTCTGCAACTTTTGATGCCTTCAGGATGGGGGAGTTGGAATCGGGCCCAAAGTACCGAACAGATGGCAAATTTTTTTAAACCCCAGAAGGGTTCAAGCAAAAAAAAGGTCATGCAGACACACGAGACTTTTTGTTTGCTGAATTTTGGGCCCCCAAGCTGGATCTGAAGCGAAAGCAACTCAGCGTCGACAAGTTTGCCACGCCAGCAGGGAAATTTGGCCTTACCATCACACGAGGGAAAAATGAAGTTTCCCATCAGCCCGCCCCCGGGGAAAAACCCCCCGTTGAGCCCAAAATCCAGTCAACGGTCAGAGACTCATGGGGGAGCGGTTCCATCCTTGGCAGCACACTGTCAGAAATGCGACCATCGACGATGAAGTGAAAGCAGGATTGCAAGACAAACGCAACTTTTGGGAACTCAATGCAAATGTCTGGAACAGAAGAGGCATTATCTTGGACTAAGCTAAAAGGGCTACAAAGGGAATTTCCCCACCTATGTCGCCTGCGAAACTTGGGGAGGTTTTCCACGAATGCCAAAAGCGAACCACTTTCCCCAAAAGCCCAGGAAGCACTGAACCCAAAAATGGGCAAGACAGGACCCCAACACAGAGGGTCGCAAAAACCCCCTTCCCAGCTCTTCACCCTCCTGATCAGTCCCAGCTTCGCTGGGCGGACACTGGCGCGCATGCCAGACCAACGGCTGCCCAAAAGAACTTTCATGGCGAGCGCAACAAGGGAAATATCAACGGAGGTTTGAAAAGCGCTTCAGAGATACTCTGAAAGTCTCTCTGAAAGCGTTTGATACAACCCGATCCTGGGAGGAAACTGCGTGGACCGTGACAAAGGCGCGCTGCTTGCACAAAGGCGCAATTTGCGAGGCCAACAGGACTGCTGCAGCGTTCAAAGGGCAGGGCCCAAAAACACGGACAAACAAGTCCCGACAAGAAAATGCCTGTCTTGTCTGCCCCAAAGTCACGAACATTTCTGCGCAGTTGGCTATTCAGTATCGCGTATTCACAGATAATTCATGAGGTTTCCTCCCCCCCCCCCCCCAACCCCCCCTCCCCCCTCCCCAGGGTGATGACAACGATGGTCCTCATCGATCTCGTGGGGCAACCACCACTTTTAAGGTCTTTTTGGTTTTACTTTTAAATGAAAAATCGGTTTAGTTGACTTTTAAGGGGAAGGGGAGTTGGTTTCCCGAAAAAACATTTAAAGTTTTTTGTCTTGTTTTTGTTGAAATTCCCATTTTGACCCACACTGAAAACTAAAAATGCTTCCTCCATGTTTACAAACCCCGCAATTGTGAGGGTTCACATAGTGCATTGCTAGTCTCAATATTTTTTGTCTTGCAGCTTGTGTTTTAAAGGCGTTTATTCATGATTTTGTTCACGCTGGTTCGCAAACCTAACCAATGCTGTGGTTTACAGGAAGTCGGTTTGCCTCTTTTCATCATTCGTTCCAAAGGGTATTTTTTTAAGTCTTTGTTTTTTTTAAATTAAATTTTTACAGTTGTTTTTAAATTCTTGTTATTTACAAATTCGCTTTTATTTGATTTTTGTGATTTTTTTAAATTTTTTGTGTTTTAAAATTTTATAGTTAGGATTTTTCATAAGTTTTTTTAAGTGGTTTTGGTTTTGTTTTTTGGTTGTGGGTTTGTGTGTGGTGTGTGTGTGTGGTGTGTGTGTGAGTGAAGATTTTTTGAAATGACACAGGTAAAAAAACGATGAGGGGTGAAGGTTCTGCTGGTCGCTTTTAACCCCGGTAGGGAGCCCGTTTTGGGAAAGACTGGTTTGTAAAGTGAATAGAGCTTGTTGGGTTTTTGACTGAAGTTAACGATTTTTATTTTAAAAATTTTTTTAAACGGAGAGTTCCACTCTTTTCTATTTTTAATCATTTCATCTCCTGGGATATTATTTGTTGATTTCCAGTTGAAAACCCACCAAGGCAACCTGTGTTTGTTCTGTATTGTCCATGTGTTCTGTGTGGCTTGTTCAGGATTAAAGAGGCTATGCCAGTCTTGAATTAAAAAGCTAATTTGTGTTTGCACATTTCTTCTGTCTTTGCTGCTGTGTGCACATATCAAATGATCGGTATAAGGATAGGCCCGGCGCTTCCTTTCTTGAGGAAGCATCGGGTTTGTTCCAATGTAGCCTACTTTTTATTTACCTGTGTGCTAGCTGAATCGGTACCGTAAACAGCACTGACTTGAAGTTTTGTACCTTGTGAATGAAGTTACCACTCTTTACTATTTGTTTATATAATATAATATATATATATAATATATATATATATTATATATATATATGTAGAGAGAGAGAGAGAGAGAGGAGAGAGAGTGGTGTGTGTAGCCTATGTATTGATTTAGATTTTGTTGAGATCAAGAGAGAGAGAGAGATTTATGTGCAATGATACAGTTCCACAGTCTTTGCAGCTACATGGTCAATATAACGCTTATTTTGATTCTGTATTGCATCCAGGAGAATTTATCTTCACTCTTACATCAAACTGCAGATGACGCAGAGAGAGAAAACTGAAAACGGATCTAGTATGAGTGTGTGTGTGCGAATGCGTCATCTCTCTCTCTCTCTGTGCCTCTCTCTGTGTCTCTCTCTGTCTCTCTCCGGAAGTAGCTTCCGTCGCTTGGCAGCCAGCAAGACGCTCCGATCTCCAGCACACTAAATTATTGCAGTGTTTGTGAAGATTTTGTCCAACATGCCTGTTGAAGGACTCCCATCGATACTGGAAAGCATGCTAAATGTTATGCTGCAGGACATGAGGCTGTCCTCTTTTAAGATAGAAGGCAGAGGTGATCAAACTGTCGTCGTTCTCAGAATGACAAGTACCGGTCGGCCCCCTGTTGCACAAGCTGAAGACTACAGTGCTGCTGTGTACCACCGAAAGTGTCCGTCACAGATCAGCAAAGACAAGAGGAGAGCCGAAGAATACAGACTGACGCAGGAGAAAAAAGGCAAGTAATCGTGAATCGTCTCCTGGTTTATTTTTTGCCAACCCCTCCCAGTCTATTCTATGCCGCTGACAACGGTGACACGCTGACATCTTTTCATGCCGACATGTCTGTGTACGACCACCACCACTACCCTCCCTCTCCACCCCTGTCATCGAGCGACGCACGACGTGACGACCAGCAGATCGACATGGCACACGGCGACACAAATTCACGTGCATTGCTACGAGTATTATCCTGATTATTATTGTTGTTGTTTTTGTTGTTGTTGTTGTCGTCGCCGTCGTCATTGTTGTTGTTTCTGCAGTCCTGACTAGAGTTACATAAACTGCACTAACAACATGTTCAGTAACTGGGCATCAACGATTCATGAAACGATTCGATTCTTTGACTCGTTCAGCAATAATCTTTTGCAGAATTCTTTCTCTCTCTTTTCTACGTTTTTCTTGTATAACAGTGAATGTATACAGGAAAGGGTTTACAGCTGAGTTAAACGGTAGTACAAAAATAGTCAATGCTATGTTGATCTCTCCAGGAACAGGCACATCCAGTTTTGCCAGGAGTCCACAGACACCAATGGGAAACCAGCACAAAAAGTCTGACATGGCAATGATCAGAAGGCGACGAGCAATGATGACATCTTTAGATCGGCTTTTGTCTCTGATAACACTGTTGTCCTTGTTCTTTGATCCATGACCTGGTATAGTATTGGCTCTGACTGACCAGTATATAAGAGCCTGGCCTGTAGCAATGCATATGAATATGATCATGTTCAATACGATCATAATGCAAAAGGAATAAAAGCTACCAGGAAAGTATCTTCTAGTGATAGGCAGAGGCATGCACATGCCTGTCTGGTGGTAAAATTCCCAGTGGGACGTCGCAGGGAGCAAGGGGATTGAGGCCAGGATCATCCCTAGTCCCCAGCTGATAGCGCAGGCCACGTGAGCTGAGGTGGTTCCAAAACGAAGGTGACTGAAAGGAAAGCGCATGACCAGAAAGCGATCCAGGGTAATTAGGCAAATGAGAAACGATGATACTTCACAAGACAAAAGGGAAAGGAATCCAGAAATTTTACATGTTGTGCTTCCTTTCCAGTAGGATTCATTCCACAGATAGGTACCATAGTATACACGGTCAGCCACAGCAATTATCATCAAGTAAACTCCCATGAAAAAGTCAGAGACAGACAAATGTATAACAAACACTGCATAACCAACTTTGGATTTAGATAAGGACAAGCTACGATACACAATGCTGCAAAGATTTCCAAACAAAGCAGTCATGATAAAGATGGCAACAGCAACTCGGTAAGAGCCAGATTTCAGTAGATTGTCACAAGAGGAGAGTTCGTCTTCTGGAGCATTGCATATTCCATCAAAACTGCCAGGTAGTGCATCAGGACAACAAAACTTGAAGTTGTCAGCAAACAACTGCTGCAGCTTATCCATTCCTTTCAGAAAGTCACGGCCTATATCGGGTACAGGGCAACCTTGCAAATCCAAAATCTTTAGGTTACTGAACAGTCCTCTACCTTGAAGAGACTTTAATCCACTGTGGGAAAAGTTTACAATTTCAACCTGAGGCATGATGTCTGAGAATGTATGTAAGATATAACTGGTATCTGAGGCTAGTGAAAGATTCAGCAAAACCAGGGATTCTAGACGTACACTGTGAGCGGAAATCCCAGAAATCAATGTGTTACCAGAAAGATGCAGTTCCTTGAGGTTGAATAATTGTGAAAAGTTATCAAATTCTATATATTGTATTAGGTTATCACTAATATCTAATACGTGAAGATTAGGCAGACTTACATTATTCAAATATCTCCAGCCACACGCTCCAGCACCAAGATGAATTAGCATCGTCTGACCTGTGATGGCATCCAAGGTCAGTCCACTCCCCCTGCCTTCCAGATAACGTATCTTTGGCAGAGTGTCAGGCTGGAAGACGAACAGTTCAGTGAACGACGCTCCATAACAGACACACTGATCAGGACAGGAGTCAGTCAGTCCACACATCAGTTCATCGTCATGCTGTGGACAGTGAGGCCAACCGTCACACAGGTGGTCTACGTGCAGACATATTTGTCGATCCTTTCCTCGACATCGGTACAACCCTTCACATGTGAATTCGTCACACCAAGCTTCATCATCATGTGCTGGACAGTCAATCATGCCATTACACCTGGTGTATACAGGCAGACAGTAGCCGTTTCCAGGGCACTGGTAGTGAGTATCTGGGCACTGGCTTGTGTTTCCAGGAAGAGAGACTAAAGAGAAACTTCCAGGTTTGTCAAAGTTGATGAGTGCTGGTGGGTATAAATCAAAGGTGTCAGGTTTGACCATTTTATTAGCAAGACAGAATATTTCATCCTCTTCTCTCATGCAGTTGGATAAATTGTCACACACTTGCGTGGAATGTATACACTGAAAAAAAGCAATTACATGCAATTTTTTTTTTTTTTTTTATTTTTTTTTTTACATCAGTTAAAGAATAAACAAGTCAAGTCATAAGCTTAGTGGTTTTTGTTTTTTTCTTTTCTTCTTGTGGGCTGTGACATCTGCGCATTCACTTGTTTGTTCGAGTGGGCTTTTATGTGTCTGACCATTTTAACCCCGCCATTTAGGCAGTCATACTATGTATTCGGGAAGGAGGGGGGCTGCATGCCACTTATTTTTTTGTTTCCATATCCCCTGAACACTGACATGGATTTCGGGATCTTTAACGTGTGTTTTTGATGTTCTGCATGCGTATGCACATGACGGGAATTGAGTCACAAGCAGGTCTGCACATCTGCTGACCTGGTAAATCGCGGGAAAATCTCCAGCCTTTACCCACCAAGCACTGTGACCGGGATTCGAAACTGTGACCCTCAGATTGAAAGTCAAACTCTTTAACGCCTTGGACGTTACGCCCGTCATAAGGTGAGCGGTAAGATAAGAAATGGAAAGAATAAGAGAAAGACAGACATGAACATAGACAGACAGACAAAGACCTGTCCATGGCCACAGTTAAAGTTGTTCTCTGCACAAATCGGGAACTGGCAAAACGATTCATCACTGTTATCAGAACAGTCCTGACGCCAGTTACACACCAGACTGTACGACACGTATTCACCAGTCATCATGCATCTGAAGTAAGGAGTGACGTGGGCTGGATCAGCTTTGCACATCACAGTTTGTGACCTTTCACTGCTCTCCACTTTCTCCGCGCACAGACTGTCAACGTCACAGGCCAGCTGGATATGTGTCACGTGCTGCGACGGACAGGTCACGATTGGCACGGGTGACTCTGTGACATTCACTTTGGTGTCAAATATGATTCTTTCACTGGGCTTGGTATCGTGTACTCGGCACAGGAGCGCACTTTTCGGCTATCACACACACACACACA